>NC_051073.1:66859496-67163663 GCF_004664715.2 Peromyscus leucopus
ACATTTTGAAATGTTAGTCGACACACTCTCAACCCACTCCTCACCCACAGTGAGTACTTGATAAATCTCAACCCCAGCACAGATCTTGTAATGGGATAATTCAGTGGGGACCATTAATCTGTGGCTATTAAAGGCGAAGTATGAGAAGAGATTCTCTAAGCTACAATTTCCTCATCAATACCTTGTGGACAGTGGTGGCTCCAGCTGGTGTTGAAGGAATTCATGGTGCCAGCCACACACTTACTGCAGTGATCGCCAAGTCACAGTAAAGACATGGTCCCTTGGAAAACTTCAAACACAACTAATACACCTTTGTTCCAAAGATAAAGGGTCCTAGCCACAGGCTTCATGTAGACAGCCGGCCCCTCTGCTTCTCAAACAACCACTTTCCTGGAAGTACCTCGGCCTGACATCCTACTGCGCCCCCAGCACTAAGTCTGCTGTGGTTGACATGGAGCCCTGCCGTGCTTGGGTCATGAGGATGACTCATCTCCCTTCTCCTATGACAGGCATCAAGGGGACGACTTCTCTCTGGAGAAAAAGCCCCAATTAAAGACGCTCATTAAAGCTCTGTGATTCTTCTGCTTTCTTCAAATGAACAGGGGAAAGAAAAAAAAAAGAATCACTTTCTGCTGACCTGAAACCTGGCCAAAGAATCCTTGGACCAGGCGAGGTGTGGGCCAGCTGCCAGACCCACGTGGGATGGATGCAGCCGTTTCACCGTCAAATGCCAGGCTCTCCCTGCTGCCCCTCCAGCTGGCGGTCAGAGGCCGGTGGGGGGCTGGGTTCCTTAAACCCCGAACAGAAATGCACAGCTGACTCACAATCAAAAGGACGAGAACAAATTACAGTGAGTTCAATTCTGTCCAGTTGGGCCCTAATTGGTTTCATCCGCTAATCCTGGCTTTCTGGGTGTAAGATAACAAAGCAAGTCAGAAAAAAAAATGGCATAAAACAGAAAGCATAAAGCAGAACCCCCAAAGCTAATTGTATAGAATTTTCAGCATCAGATACATGGTGTGACTAGAAGATACTGCTGAGGCCTTGATGACTACAGATCTCCAGAGCACGGTCCTTACTAGCCCCTCTACCACTGAAATACCACCATCACAATTCCCTAACGTCTACATGTTTACCATCTAACAGGTGGTGCTACGCAGCAGTTAAGTGCTATGTGTTAATTCATGGCTCATTACTACGTGTTAAGTCATTTAATCCTGTTAAAACCTTTGATGGGTTCTAATCACAGCACTCTACCTATTTGATAGAAAAGGGAAATGAAGCTTACAGAGAGTAAAAGAACTTGTTGATAAAGGTAATACCCGCCAGGAAATGACGGATTAAACACTCCTGTGTCATCCACTGCTTTGTTGTTCCACAACAAATCCTCAGTTATTGAAACCACTAAGGGGATGCTCATCCTCCTCCTTCTCTTCCTTCTGCCCTAAGAACCTGGCTTCTGGTCCTTCAGCACATCATGCCATCTCCTCCCGATTGCTTCACCGCTTCTATGTGTGAGGTTTAACTCACAGAAAGATGAGAGTCTATGTTTTCTACGGCTCCTTGGGATACCACCAGTCCACATTTGTATGGATCTCCTGTCACCACTAACATTTTCATTTGGAATGAGTGTGTTGCTTTATTAAGTCATCTCAAATGACTATCTTTTATCACTCGGTCATCTTTTATTATGACCTGTGCCTCCATCATATTTGAAGAAGGCCAGGCAGGACATGGATCAAGCTTTGACTTGCTCTCAGCCTGGGCCACATGCCTGTGCAGTTGGTAAGTGCTAATAAAACTTGAACCTCTTCCTCAAATTCAGCATACATTATCCTCCTCATCAGTCAATATCTACCCAGCCTTATGAGCTTCTTTGGAAACTGTAAGAAGACAACTGCCAGCCAGAGCCTGTAGTCACTCTTAAAAAAACACACAAGTTTAGGAGGACTCACAGAATGGGCATAAGACACCCCGACATACATCTATACTCCAATGCCAGCCTGGGTGAGTGACATGCCAGAGCCTCTCCATGTCTGCACATCTCCTAGTATCTCACAAGGTCAGAACAAGCTTACCTGGCATTGCTGGCAGAGAGAAAACATCTAGCAAATGTGAACAGGTTGGCATGAGGCACCTGGCCCACCTTACGTCAGCTTCAGATATCAGCTTCTCATTCTCTATGCCAGCCAAGGCTGAGGGTAGGAAATGACTATATTTCCCCTCCAAAATCTGGTCTGTGCTGGCCATGTTCACGGTGGTCATCTGTTGCCCTATCTGTCTGTGGCACCTGCAGCTCCAACAGCCAAGCCAGAAGTTGTTGAGGCCTTGGCAATCCTAGAACACAGCAGCAATGCCAAGAGCTAAGGAGGTGATGAGCTGTCCAAATTACCTTGTCAACTTCACTCGAAGGTTTCGATGTTGGAAGGACAGACGAAAGTTATTCCAGGTACATTGCATTTTACAGATGCCAATGGAGGAAGAGAGCTACCGAGCTGTGAGGAGCTCCATGAGTTTTCAGGAGGCGAGGACTGATATCCCTTACTGCTTCTGCAATACTGACTTGTTGATGACCAGCAATGAACTCTTCACTAAGAGTCGAGGATGCTCAGTTTCACTGACAGCAAGGTAAGATAATCCAGCCTTAGCAAGAGAAAGAAAAATTGTAACCATGGTTCAAGATTGTTTTCCCACTAAAACTGCATTAATGGAGATGACGAAGAAAAAGACTCTAAGCTAGAGAACTGGGAACAATATGAGTAAATACAAAAAATGCTTTTATTAAGGTTCATTAAAAGTTATTAAATTTTAACCAAAATATTACCAGTGTGCATGGTGTTTGAAATACATGTAAAACTTAAATGTGTGAAGAGATTCCCAAAGGCCAAGAGAAAAAGCAGGAGAATCCTGTTGTTCAAAGACTGTGATGTTAATTGTGGCAACACGATGGTGCTTTGAATGAAAAGTCCCCCACAGGCTCACATGTTTCAGACATGTGGTCCTAAGTTGTTGGTGCTCTTTGGGGGAGCGTAGGAGGTGTGACCTCGTGAGAAGAAGTATGTGGCTAGGGATGAGCTTCTGGAGTAAAAAGCCCGTCATCACGTTTGTTCGCTTTCTGCTTCGTGCTTGTGGTAGAGGATAAGGACTTAGTGAAGCCAGCTTCTTGCTCTTCTCACATGTCTGCTGCTCACGGCTGTGCCTTCCCATCTTCATGGACTCCTCTCTCTCTCTCTCTCTCTCTCTCTCTCTCTGGAGCCATTCATTGGGCTATAGGTTGCCTTGGTCATGGTGTTTTATCACATCAACAGAAGAAGAAACTAATACAGATGTGAGTCAAAGAAACACTAACTTAAGCTTCTGATGAATACAACAAATACCAAAGCAAACACTGAAATTGGATAGCAGAGTGATACCGAATTTGCCAGTAAAAGATGTGGTGAAATAAGATACTGGAAAACTGAAGTAATAAAAAAAAATCGACATTGAAACAAGGAGAGACAAAAACTATATGGTCAACATGGAAGTAAAATGCTAAAACAGTGGAATAAACCTAATCATATAAAAATCACATCAAACATTAATAGTATCAGAACAAAATTTAAAAGCACACACTGTCAAATTATATTTTACAAAGAGGGTCTAACAACATACTATTTAAAAGAACCACCTTCAAATTAAAAACACAAGTTAACAGATTAAAAAGAAAGTTATAGAAAAGTACATATTGTTTACTGGCAGACTAGAAATTTTGGGGGCAACAAATAGTGTCGTGCACACAAAGGATCATTTTCAATTAAGAAAGAGCTAATTCGTTAGGTGGGGGTATCTTCACTTATCTTTATGTACTTACTAGAAGAGCTGAAAAACCGATAGGCCATAAGAGTTTAAGATTTCAATATCCCTCTCTCAATAAATACTAGAAAGGCATACTAAAACTTAGTAGGGAAGCTAAAAAAAAAAATGGATCAGCAGTCAAAAGTCCTTATAGCTCTTGCAAAAGACTCAACTGCAGTTCCCAACACCCATGTCAGGTGGCTCACAATCCCTTGTAGCTCCAGCTCCAGGGAATCTAATACCCTCTTCTGGCCTCCACGGTTACCTGAACTCACATGAACACACTCCAGCATAGTCACATGCAGTCACGTAAAGGTTAAGGACTTTAAAAGTACAACTGACAGATTCAACTTAGTTGAATTTGTCAGAACGTACTACTCAACAGCTTCAGAATATATTTTGTGTTGGCTAGTTTGATGTCAGTTCCATACCAGCTAGAATCATTTGGGAAGAGGGAACCTCAAGCAACAAAATGCTTCCATAGAACTGGCTTATAGGAAAGTCTGTGGGGTATTACCTTGATTGATGTGGGAGGATCCATCCCTTTATGGGCAGTACTCTCCCTGGGCAGGTGGTCCTAGATGGTATAAAAGCAAGTTAAGCAAGTCATGAAGAGTAAGCTAGTAAGTGGCATTCCTCCATAGTCTCTGCTTGAGTTCCTGTATCTAGGTTCCTGCCCTGACTTCCCTCAGGGATGGAGTGAGCTGAAATACATCTTCCCTCCCCAAGATACTTTGGTCATAGTATTTTATCACAACAATAGAAACCCTAAGACACACATTCTTCTCAAATACAAGTGGAATATTTTCCAAAGTAGTCAATATTCATGTCCCTGAGAATTCTCAATGAACTTCAAAGGATTCAAGTTATAGATTGTGTGGTCTTTCGTCGGGTACTTTGGACATGGGGTTTCAAAGATCAAAGCTGTCATTGACCTGAAAACATCAGCCCTGAGGACTAGATTTCATAATACAGGAAGTTGCTGCCAAAGGGGGAAAGAAATCATAGTTCTCCCTCTCTATGATGCCTATGAACTGCCACAATAACCAGCATGACAAACTATCCCTAAAGGTGCAATAGTGGCACTCATGTCTGGGCAGTAACCAACAGCTGTCTGATTGGACATTAATGCCCACTCAACAGGAAGGAAATCATGCCTGGTACAATGTAAACCAGAGCTAATGAAGTCATGGATTTTAGAGGAGAACCTATTACTTCCACTTTACTAGACAGCATAATTTCTACCTCTATTCTAAATGCTTATCCTATACTCTCAGATAAATGTGTCTCTCAGCACTTATCAAAGAGGCTTCCGTTTGTAGCAGCAGGAAACCATCAAAGAACACAACTGGTCAAAATACAATGAAAACCAATCTTGAGGGGCTCAGACCCAGTGGATACATCTATAATACCACCTCTGCATCTATGGTTTGGGAAAATCACAGAAGAGAGGGTGGAAAAAGGACCAGAAAATCTGCTGTGAGATTGAGATTGTGTCTCCTAGAAATATGTCAGGGAAGCTTCATCCATGATACTGTAACAATATAGCTGCCTAAACAAGACCTGGACAAGTACAATGCCAATATACATGCTAACATGAAAGGGGGAAATCTCACTTGGTCCTAAGCGTTCAACAAACAACTCCAGGCTAATAAGTACTGAATACTGAGAAGGGGAAATTAGTCTTCCCCAAGGATGAGCCCTTAAGTGGTTATACAATACCAAGTGGTCTGCCCTGAAATCATATACACACATGCAATGCTAAACAGAATTGACAGGTTGTATTTTTGTATTTATATGGTGTGGGGGAATATAAAACAATAATAAAGAAAAAGAGGCCAAGACTTTGAGAGGGAGTAAGGCAGACATGGGAGAGGTTTGGAGGGAGAGGACAGGGATTAGGCTTGGAGGAGATAAAGGAAAGGAAGGGAAGGAAATAATATAATTACATTCCAATTAAAATGTAAGAATTAAGAGAAAAGAGTGTGTGTGTGTGTGTGTGTGTGTGTGTGTGTGTGTGTGTGTGTGATTTTTGACCACATCACAATGAGATAAGGAAACAATAACAAAAATAATATTTGGAATCTGAACAACACATTTCTAAATAGCTCCTAGTTGAACAAAGTACTCCAACTGGACACTGTAGTATGTTGTGAATCAAGAAATGGAGTTCAGCCTACCATAGGGGGTGACAAGCAAAGAACATATTTATTAAAGAGAAATCATTTCTCACACCTCAAACAGAAACATAAAGATCAATCCCCTCTGCTCTTAAGAAAATGGAGAAAGGAAACCGAATGAAACACAAAGAAAATGAAGGGTAGGGCACTTCCACCTAAGAAGGCTGCTTAGAACGTGGTGAAGGAAGAACTTCAGGATTGGGGGGTGCTGCGGGGACAGTATTCCAAAGAGAAAAGAAGAGGGTCAGAAATCCACAGGAGTGACAGGACAGCTGGACTGTGCAGCCAGCAATGCACCAATAGAAGGGCGTTAGAAGAACAATGCGCCTGTAAAAGGAAGTCCAGCAGAGCAGGGTCCCTGCCATAGGGCTCTCAGCAGGGAGATAGGAATCAGGTCCTCATCCAGAAGGTTAAGCAGGCAATCTTGGTGAAAAAATGGAGACACTCCAACCACGAGGACAAACCCAAAAGTCTTACAAGATTCAAACCCAGTCGTGGGTGCTGCTGAGTAGGAAGTTCTTCTATGGGGTGGGTCAGCAGTAGAGAGGAGGAATCCCCACGCACATGTGGCCAGGCATCATGTTGAGAGCATCTGTTATTTAAAACTGCCCTGCCCTGGGGGCCTTGTGTAATAATCACAAGTCAGAGACGCTGAATTCAACCAAGCACAGAACAAGGGTAAGAGACAGCCTTCGGGGTCAGTTGTGGAGCGTAGGAGGACTAGAACTTGACAAACTAGGGGAGAAGTGTGTAGAGAAAGGTCTCACTGCTGGTGCCTGTGAGCAGATCTCATCAACTGAAAATAGCACTGGAGTGTGATCGTCTTGTGCCTAAGGTCAGTGGGAGGGTTAAACACAGGAGTCATCTACCTGCTGTAAGGTTCCTGGATGTGGAGTACAAGAGCTCTGGATCACTAGGTACAGCCCCATCCCTCCAGTCTAGTGATTGCTGCAGGGTGGGTTTTGAAAGTCTGAAGGTAGATCTGCCTGTACAGATCTGTGGTTGCTTACCCAACTCTCAGCACACTCGAAGGACACCTGGGGGCGGAGTGTAACAAATTGGGGAGTACTGGGAGGGTGGAGAGCCTGCCCAGTCCACAGATTGCAAAAGTAGATGTGAACCACAGAGGCTTCATATGCTTCAAAGAAGGGAGAGAGCTTGAAACAGACACCAGAAACTTCCCAATGCTGGCTCAGCCCCAGTATAATAAACCAAGCAGAGAAAAGACTCCACACGTTCCCTCAGCACCCTACGGATCCTGCACACGTATACATACACCTGGTGGTCTCCAACTGTCAAAGACCAAAAAGGCACACCCATACCCCTTTTGCTTTTGACTTTGCTTCTAGTGACATTTTTACTTTGCCATATTTAAGAAAGCTCTTGTTTTCTCTCTCTTTCTTTCTTTCCCTTCATACATTCATCTTTTTTGTTCACACGCTTGTTTTTTATTGTGCAACCTTTTGTTTTTATTTTTCTTCAGCTGTACCCATGTTTCCTTATTCTTTCTACTATGCTTTTAGTGTTTCCCCTCCACTGTATCTTATTGATTTTTTTTAAGATTTTTTTTTTGTTTGATTTTGTTTTTTGAGACATGATTTCTCTGTGTAGCTTTGGAGCCTGTCCCAAATCTCGCTTTGTAGACCAGGCTGGACCCAAACTCAGAGATCCACCTGCCTCTGCTTCCAAAGTGCTGGGATTAAAGGCCTATGCCACCACCAACCAGCTTAAGTTTTGATTTTTATTTATTTCCTCTCTTGTATTTATCTAGTTTGGTCATGCTTTTTTTTCATTATTGGGAATTTTGATTTCTTTTCACATTTTACTTTTGTAGTTTTTAAAATCTCTGGCTACTTTCTCTTTCCCCTTTCTAACTTTATTTTTCAGGACTAATTTTTTCCCTTTTACTTGTTTAACTCTGTTTTTAATCCTCTTTCCTCTCCCACTGCATCCATTATATCTCATCTGTTTACTCTTTCCATAATTACCCTAATTGATTCTTAACTTCATAGCACATTCTCACTAGCTTTGACATTTTGTCTGATGACAATTGCTGATATGTAGGGGGCTTTAATTCGTTCTAGAGCATGTCTGCATCTTGTACATTTTCACTACGAAGGACTCTCCTCCCCCCACTCTGAGTGGTCCTGGGATTGAGCCCTCGTGGTAAGCCACTCACTAGGAAGAAACTCAAATAAAACAGGAAGACATATTCAGGTCAGCAGATTCACAAATTATTAGAAAAAGAAGAGAAGGAGAAGGGGAGACGGAGGAAGGGGGGAGAAAGTGGAGAGGGGGCAGAGGACCTAGGAAGAGCTGGAGAGAAGAGAGGGAGAATAGGATCAAATACACTGTATGACATTCTCAAAGAATGATTAAAATATTATTTAAAACAAACAAAAGACCTGACAGTAATTCGCAAAAAACTCTTTAGAAAACTGGAGAGAAAAGACCATTTCTCAGCATATTCCATGAGGCCAGCCTTTGGTATTCTAATACCAAAACCTGTGGTGATATTTTATTTGTGCTTTAATAAAGTTTGCCTGGAGAGCAGAGGAAATAGCAAGCCATTTTAAGTAAATACAAAAGTCTCTGTGTGTTCAAGGCCACACTAGGGGACAGAGCCAAGCATGGTGACACACGCCTTTAGTCCCAGTACCAACCATAGAGACCTGGAGGTCTGTACAGACAGAGAGTGACAGAGCTGTGTAGGAAGAGGAAGTGAGATAGCTGGGCTAAGCGGGTCAATGAGAGGGCAGAATAGCAAGGCAATAACGGTATGGGTAGATAGGAAGTAACTTGCATTTGGAAGCTGCTGGGTTGGGGAGGTAAGTTTGACTGGTGGCTTTCCCTATTTCCCTGATCTTTCTAAGACTTTCACCCCTATATTTGGCTCTGTGTTTTTTATTTAACAAGACTGTTTTAGAAATTCAGCTACAAAAAAACAAATAAAGTCATGTTGGGTAAAGAAAAACATAGACATATTCTTCATTAACATAGGTTCAGGAACTCTAAACATTATTTCAGCAAGCTGAAATTAACAGTAATTGAAAAAGGTATTCATCATCATTAAGTGAGCATATTCCAAACACGGAAGACAGTTTAACATTTTAATATTAAACCAATGAAAATCACCACATCAGGAAGGTTTTGAAAATAATAATCCTGGTAAACCACCAGCACACATGATCAAACAGCCATTCCTGATAAAAATGAGCAAATAGCAGAGGATATTTCTCAGTGACAAAAGGCTATCCCTGAGAACAATGCATGATTTGGAAGGTTCCAGCCTATGTGATCATGGTGGAAATTGGATCTCAGTGTGTTGTATATACACAATTGGAAACTGAAATGCAAAACACAGTGCTATGTGCAAGCACATCAATAGCTGTCAAATGCTTAAGGATAAACTTGGTAAAAGATATTCAAAACTTGCTCTAGGACCCAGGTCCTGGGACACAGCGAATCCCTGGGAAGCCCTACCCAACTCTGCCCCAGTTGCCAGGGATAAATTCCTGTGGGCTGGCTCCCCCACCAAAAACCCCCATCGGACCCTGCAATCTACAAGACCCATGCCATATCCCAATATCCATCTGCCTGTGACCCCAGTAACTTCCTGAGACACGGAATCTGCCAGCTCTCATTGGACCAAGAGAAACTTCATGAGACATGGAATTTGCCAGCTCTCATTGGACTAAGAGGTAAGTGACTCTTCTCCCACTCGGAGAGTCCTACCTCTAGGATCCAGGTCCTGGGACACAGCCAGTCCCCTGGAACACCTACCCAACTCTGCCCCAGTTGCTGGACAGCAGGGAAAACTCCTGTAAGTAGGTCCGCCCACAACCCCCCCCCATCGGGTCCTGCAATCTAGAAGACCTATGCCATACCCCAATGTGGTGGTAATCTAATTGTACTGAAATATTATTTTGATTGTATGTTAATAAATAAAGTTGTCTGGGGGTCAGAGCTATTAGAGCCATAGCAAGAGTGTGGCGGCGGTGGCACACGCCTTTAATCCCATAAGATCTCTGTGTGTTCAGGGATACAGTCAGCATTGGAGACATATACCTTTAAGACCTAGGGGGCTGTACATTCAGACAGTGACGAGGCAGTCATGTGTTTGGGTTTACAACCAATGAGAAGGCAGAACGACATACTATAAAAAAACAAACCAACAGGAAGTAGGGCTCTTTTCGCGAAGCTGGGACAGCAGAAGGAAGGGTGAGATTTAGCTCTGAGCTCTGACCTCTCGACTTTCTCTTTTACATTGTTTCTGTGTTTCTTATTTAATAAGACGGTTGGTTACATCAACATCTGGCGCCCAACGTGACAAGAATCCATTAAAAACTGCTTGGCCTGGCGGCAGGTCCGCTTTCCCGCAAGGGCGGCAGGCGGCCCGCGGCGGCGGCGGTGGCACGCGGCGGCCGGCGGCGATCGGCTTCTTAGTCCGAGCCTGGGTCTAGTTCTGCTTGACCTCAGGCTGGACTATCGGTGAGCTGCTTGCTTAAATCCTGCTTGCTTAAAGCCGGTGCTACAAACAACTCAGAGTTGCCCTGCCGAACAGGGCCCTGCCTGTAAAGCCAACGCACGTGGTCGGAGCTTAAGGAAGCCAGACCCAAGCCTTGATTCGGCACAAGAGGGAACACGTGGCTGCATTTAAACTTTAGCCAGCTACGCTTTCTTGCGCTCTCTCTCTCTCTCTCTCTCTCTCTCTCTCTCTCTCTCTCTTTCTCTTTGGATTTACACCTGGGACACTAGGTGGCTGTTTTGAAAATCCCCTCGGATTTCTACTGTTCTACGCAGATTTGGTAAGTCATAATATATCAGATATTTTAAAGGAAACTATCTAAAAGAGATTTTTTTTCCACGTTTAAAAAAAAAATGGGTTTTATGTGTACATTGGAAGAAAATTGGTTTTTGTTCGAAATTTTAGGCAGTCTGGCAATGGAACAACTATATAATATTAGCATTGGTGGAATTATGCACCTTATCACTATAATAATCCACATTTTAATATTTAAAAAGATAGTCAATTTAAGTGCCAGGATAACAGCTTTAGAAGAACTTGCTAAACCTGTAAAAATTCAGACAGAAGAAATTAACAGTGAAGTTGTTTCAAGTCGGGATCATAAGGTTGCAGAAAGAAAGCCTGTTTTCACACAGTCACCCTTAATTTATCCTGTAACCGTACAGCAGATGCCTGATCAAATGGCTACACAAAATAATTGGGCTCCAATTGAAATGTTGGATTTAAAAAGGTTTAAGGAGGCAATAGTATCTTATGGCATGCATTCCCCATATGTAAAGCAAATGTTAAACTCTTGGTCAACATATAATAGGATAGTACCACAGGACTGGCGGGACCTCGCACAAGGTGTTCTGGAACCCAGCCAGAGACTTCAATTTCTGACTTGGTTTAAGGAGGAGGCTAAAAACATAGAAAAACAATGGAGGGATAAAGGAATACAAGTTTGCCAGGATCAGCTTATGGGCGAAGGCCAATATGCTTCAGCACAAACACAATGTTTATATGATGTCCAAACCCTAATTTTATGTCGAACGGCAGCCTTGAATGCATGGGACAAAGTTGAGGAACCAGGAAAAAAATCTGAGTCATTTACAAAGGTGAAGCAAGGCCCAAAAGAGTCTTTTACAGATTTTTTACAAAGACTGGCTTCAGCAGTAAAGAGAATGGTCTCGGATTCAGAAGCTAGTAAGGCAATAATTGAATCTTTGGCCTTTGAGAATGCGAATGCAGCATGCAAAACAATAATCAGGCCATTAAGGGCAAGATCTGCACCTATGGAAGATTGGATTAGAGAAACAATTAATGTTGAAGCTGATGAGCATGATGATACATGGGTAGGAGAAGTAATTTCAAAAGGTTTGAGGAGTGTTAGATGTTTTGGATGTGGAAAGCAAGGACATTTGAAAAGGGACTGTAGACAGGTCATTCCCAGAAACAATGTTTCTTCAAGGAACAATGGCAACAGAAGGCCCCTTCCTTCTGGAGTATGCAGAAGGTGTGGTAAGGGAAAACACTGGACCAACGAATGTAGATCAACAAAGGACAGACAGGGTAATCCTTTGCCTCAGTCTTCGGGAAACTCCCAGAGGGGCCTCGCGCAGGCCCCCAGTGCAAATCCAGTTCAAACCTTTCCTGCAGCCATAGAGGAAATGCCTGCTCTGGAGAGCGATTAAATAACCAAATGCCTATTGGAATAAATCATGCTGGTCAGGATGATGAAACAGAGAGAATAAAAAATTCAGGAGAAAACATAAAGAAAATTTTTTGGCAAACTTCTATTAATGAACAAAGACCAAAATTAACAATAAAAATAAATGGTGTTTTGTTGTCTGGTCTGGTAGACACAGGTGCGGACGTTACCATAATTGCACCAGAATTTTGGCATCCAACTTGGCCTCTTCAGGAGGTAAACGTTCAACTGTTAGGAATTGGGACATTATCTCAGGTGAAACAGAGTGCAAGATGGCTCGAATGTATAGGTCCAGAAGGACAGAGAGGAAAATTAAAACCATATGTGGCTAACATAACTATGAACCTGTGGGGTCGAGACTTGTTGCAACAATGGAATACTCAGATTAACATCCCTCCAATCTCAGAAACAAATCATAAATTAGCACATGTTACTGAGAGAAATATTAGAAGATATTGTTCTAATGAGTGGTCACCAGCCATCCATATTATACAAGAACAGGGCACAATAACTGATGATCTTCCAAAGACACCAACAGCTCTACCTTTAAAATGGTTAACAGACAAGCCTGTATGGGTCCAGCAATGGCCTTTAACAACAGAGAAACTCCAGGCTTTAGAAGAGCTGGTAGAAGAACAGTTAAATGCTCAGCATATTGAAGAATCAACCAGCCCTTGGAATTCTCCTGTATTTGTTATTAAAAAGAAATCTGGTAAATGGAGAATGGTAACAGACCTTAGAGCAATTAACAAAGTAATTCAGCCAATGGGCTCTCTACAATCTGGGATGCCTTTGCCTACTCTGTTACCAAAAGGATGGCCTCTCATAGTTATTGATTTAAAAGACTGTTTCTTTTCAATACCCTTACAAGAAAAAGACAAAGAAAGATTTGCTTTTACAGTGCCTACTTATAATAATTCTCAACCGGTTAAAAGATTTCAATGGAGGGTCCTCCCACAGGGAATGTTGAATAGCCCAACTCTGTGCCAATATTTTGTGCAACAGCCATTGGAAGTGATACGTAAAAAATTTTCTAAATCTATAATTTATCATTATATGGACGATATTTTACTAGCTGACTCAAATGCAGATACTTTAGAAATAATATTTGAAGAAGTAAAGAAAATATTGCCTTGCTGGGGATTACAAATTGCTCCTGAAAAGATACAAAGAGGAGATTCTATTAATTATTTAGGATATAAAATAGAGCTACAAAAAATTAGACCCCAAAAGGTGCAAATTCGGAGAGATAGACTACAGACTCTTAATGACTTTCAAAGATTATTTGGAGACATTTCTCATCTACGAACTATTGTTGGGGTAAAAAATGATGAACTGACTAATTTGTTCAGAACCTTAGAAGGTGACAAGGACTTAAATAGTCCAAGAGAATTATCACCTGAAGCTGAGAAAGAATTGGCCTTGGTAGAAAAGAAAGTGCATGAAGGACACGTGGATCGTATTGATCCAAAGCTGGATTGCATTTTGGTTATTTTACCTTCTAGGCGTTCTCCTACTGGAATATTAATGCAGAGGGAAGATATTATCTTGGAATGGATATTTTTACCAAATAAACCAAATAAAAAATTAAAAACTTATGTGGAAAAAATCTCTGACTTGATTTACAAAGGAAAACTGAGACTTCGTCAATTAGCAGGCATAGACCCAGCAGAAATTGTCGTACCATTAACTAAGGAGGACATTGAAAAATTATGGACAGAAAGTGAACCTTGGCAAAGAGCTTGCAGTAATTTTTTGGGAGAAATTAACAGCAAATATCCCAAAAGCAATAGAATTGATCTTATAAAGAGAGCTGAATGGATCTTGCCTCAAATTGTACGGCAAAAACCCATATCTGGAGTTCGTACATTTTATACAGATGCCAACAAAGAAGGAAAGGCTGGTTACAAATCAGAAAATATAAGTAAAGTGGTTCAAAGTCCGTATAATTCAGTTCAAAAATCAGAATTGTATGCTATTCTGTTGGTATTAATGGATTTTTCAGAACCTCTCAACATAGTAACTGACTCTCAGTATGCTGAAAGAGTGGTGTTACATATTGAGACTGCAGAATTTATCCCTGATGCTTCAGAATTAACTTCACTATTTATTCAATTACAAGATACAATCAGGAAAAGGGATCATCCTTTATATATAACTCACATTCGATCCCATACTGGTCTGCCAGGCCCTCTAGCACAAGGCAATGATGAGATTGATAAATTATTGATAGGAAATGTGCTGGAAGCCTCAGAATTTCATAAAAAACATCACGTCAATAGTAAAGGTTTAAAAAAGGATTTTTCCATAACCTGGCAACAAGCCAAAGAAATAGTAAAGAAATGTCCTACTTGTTCCTTCTACAATCAAACGCCATTACCAGCAGGATGTAACCCAAAGGGTACTCAGAGAAATGAAATCTGGCAGATGGACGTGTTTCACTTTGCAGAATTTGGAAAACTGAAATATGTACACCACACCATTGATACTTTTTCAGGATTTCAATGGGCAACTGCTTTGAGTTCTGAAAAGGCTGATTCTGCAATCACTCATTTGCTAGAAGTTATGGCCATCATGGGTATACCTGCACAAATCAAAACTGACAATGCTCCATCATATGTCTCTGTTAAAATGAAACAGTTTTTTGCTTATTACAATATAAAGCATATTACAGGCATACCACATAATCCTACAGGTCAAGCAGTTATAGAAAGATCAAACAGAACTCTAAAGGATATGCTAAATAAACAGAAATGGGTAACAAAAACCCCCAGAAATAGACTGCATAATGCTCTTCTAACTTTGAATTTTCTGAATGCCAATGAGAAAGGAACAACAGCTGCAGAGAGACATTGGATAATAGAAAAAACTACAGAATTAAATCAGCCTATATACTTTAAGGATGTGCTGACCTCAGAATGGAAACCAGGGTATGTATTACATTGGGGACGTGGTTTTGCTTTTGTTTCTACAGGAGAAGATAAGCTGTGGGTACCATCAAAATTGATAAAGGTTCGATTTGAACAAGAGAGACCTCTTAATTGAGGAGGTGATAGTTCATCAACCAGCATGAACATCCAATTTAAACTAACTTGTATCAATAAAACATGCCTTTTCATTTAATCAGATAATAACTTGCCAAAAAGGAACATCCCCAAAATTAGTCTTGGGGAAAGGTTTTTGTTTTTGTCTTTTAGGAAAATGAAGGTTAAGGAATCTGAAGAACACTGGACAAATGAGACAACTGAAGAAAAGGACAAATCATCTATCCCAAGAAACAGAATGAAACGGTGTATGGGTATATATTATCTAAAAAATTTTATGTCTTCCTAAATGTTTGTTTCTGCTTTTCTCTAAAGATTTAACACTATTGGTTTTCTAATAGTCCCAGTTCAATTAAAATTTAAAGCTGACTTTGGAGTTGGAGAATGGCTCTCTCCTTCTTTAAAATCAAGCATGTTGTTAAAAGGTAAATGCAAACTCCCTGTATCATGCCAGAATAAGAGCCATCTTCTGCTATGGTACAGGACAAAAGCAAAATTAATTAAGGGACTATTCTATTACTAATCTCAACTCTTTGATTCTATTCTGATTCTTTAAACTTTTCTCAAAGTATAAATTTTATATCAAAATTTATAAGATTAATATATATATATACATTTTAAACTTTGTTAAGATATGAATGGTCACATAGAGTACTAACTAATTCTAGAAAAAAGGCTAGCTGCATATATATGTTTTTGTGTTCGAGTCTCTTATCAGTTTTCTGCAGGAAATCACGGCCAGGCCTAACATCAACTGAAGTCTACAGAAAGAAGATGGGGCCCCACAACAACAAAAATTCCACGTGGACAATAATAATATCATTAAGCTGACAAACATCATCCACAGATCAGCTTTGAACTACAAGGTGCTCAGAACAAATTTGAGATGACTAGCTGAGATGATCCAGTCTCAAAGACTACTTGAATAAGGACTTGAGATAAACCCTGAACTTTGGCATTATACACAGACTGGATAATGAAGGATATAGTTACCTCTCCTAGAATTTGACAATTAACCTAAAATCTTTCTTTCAGGATAAAGAAAACTTCGCCCATACCCAGCAGGAAGCAATTTTAAGAATACGACGCCCACATTCCCAAAGAGGTGGTGTGGGCGGGTGGTTTTTTGGTCTTTTTAATGGGTTTTGGGTCTGGGATAATTTTTAGTATTTAGGGGGGTTGGTTACAAGTTATTGTCAAGGGTTAGGAAAAAGGCTAAGCAAAGGAGATTAGATTTAAGGTTCTTGTTTTAAAAAAAAAAAAAAAAAAAAAAAAAAAAAAAAAAAAAAAAAAGAAAGAAAAGAAAAAGACAATTACTAATTTTAAATACTTTACATTGGATTGGATTGTTTTATATTGTATACAAATTTGAAACTGATATTGTTAGAAAATGCTATATGTATATTTCTAATTGTATTTATTCCATCCATTTAACAATGTAATGCAAATTTCTGATCCTTGAATGTTATTATTATCAACTATTAGGATATAAAGAAATGAAAGCTAGTAGTTAGACATTATCATAGAACTTGTAGTCAGATTAGATATGTTTTAAAAAATTAAGCAGAGATGTTTTAGACAGGTCATCTTCAAACCCTTCAGAGATCTACAGAATATGGCATTTAAAATGTTTTAATAACTTAGAAAATTTTTCTTTTTTGAGACATGTCAGCTCCTGGCAGTACTAATCTACTTCAGAGAAAATATGGGCATTGAAGAAACTGCATAAGGAGTCAACATTCCTTGTGGCAAAAGTTAGCCACTGGACAACAAAGTATCCTCGAATCAACAGGACAAAATGGACAGACAGAACACGAAACAAGGGACTACTGATTCTTGCCAAAACAAGTGTGGTTATGGCTTTATCAAAAGGCATCTTCTGAGGCCAGGACAATACGGCCCCATCCCTGAAATGGCCTTCGCATCCGGAAAAGGTACGGTGCCCTTTTCTTCAAAGCAGCTTAACAGGCAGAGGGCCAATGGATTCTGTTGTACAATGGAACAGCAGCTGAAAGCTCATGCCTCTCGAAAGTAGACTGGCATTTAATAGAGGGATGTGGAGAAGAAGGGGATGCTGAGATGAAGCCATATATACACAGCCAAGAAGAATGGACAGCTGAATTAAAAAACTGTCAACAATTTCCAGAATTTAAAATCCTGAATCATGACAGGACACTAGTGGAATTCAGGTGTTTCTGGTACGTGGACTGCTCTCACCCAATGTGAGGTTGAACTGTTGACCTTGTGTACATCCTACTTCACAAATGAGTCTGTCAGATACACTAAGCCTATAGGCTGAAGATGATGCCCCAACACTGCGGAGAAACCTCAGGTGACTGCCCAGGCAGCTGGCTGTTTCTGTCAACTCACAAAATTTTTTGGAAGTTGCTTGCATGCACCTCCTGTTTTTATTTTTGTTAGCTAATATTATTCCCTTCTTGGGTCTCTGAGGGAGTTGAAGATTAGTTAGTTATGGTTGAAGATTAGTTAGTTATAGTTGAAAATTAATTAGGATAGAAAGTGCATTAGATACATCTTGGATTTACCAAAATAGGATAGATAATGGAATTATTTTCTCTGATTTGTCAAATACCTGTTTAGGTATTTATTACTTGTATATATTGTATATAGTTATTGTACTTTTGTATATAGTTTTTCTTTTGTTAGTTATAACCTTTTGCTTTTTTTCTTTTTATTAAAATAGAAAAGGGAAATGTGGTGGTAATCTAATTGTACTGAAATATTATTTTGATTGTATGTTAATAAATAAAGTTGTCTGGGGGTCAGAGCTATTAGAGCCATAGCAAGAGTGTGGCGGCGGTGGCACACGCCTTTAATCCCATAAGATCTCTGTGTGTTCAGGGATACAGTCAGCATTGGAGACATATACCTTTAAGACCTAGGGGGCTGTACATTCAGACAGTGACGAGGCAGTCATGTGTTTGGGTTTACAACCAATGAGAAGGCAGAACGACATACTATAAAAAAACAAACCGACAGGAAGTAGGGCTCTTTTCGCGAAGCTGGGACAGCAGAAGGAAGGGTGAGATTTAGCTCTGAGCTCTGACCTCTCGACTTTCTCTTTTACATTGTTTCTGTGTTTCTTATTTAATAAGACGGTTGGTTACATCAACACCCCAATACCTGTTGGCCTGTGTTCCCAGTAACTTCCTGAGAGATGGAATCTGCTAGCTTTCATTGGACCAAGAGGAGACTGACTCTTCTCCCACTCAGAGGGTCCTGCCTCTAGGATCCAGGTCCTGGGACACAGCCAGTCCCTGGGCACCCATACCCAACTCTGCCCCAGTTGCCAGTCAGCAGGGAAAACTCCTACGGGCAGTCCCCCTCTACCAAAACCCCCCATCAGACCCTGCAATCTACAAGACCCACATCCTACCCCAATACCCATCCACCTGCACCCCAGTAACTCCTGGGATACAGAATCTGCCAGCTCTCATTGGACCAAGAGTGGCTTCCTGTGACACAGAATCCCTCAGCTCTGACTGGCCCAAGAGCCCTGATAAGACCAAGAGTGGCTCCGTGAGTCGCAGAATCAACAAGCTTGGATTGGGTCAAGAGCAGCTCCCTGAGATACAGAATCTGCCAGCTCTAATTGGACCAAGAGCTAAGATTGGACCCAGAGGGGCCCCCTGAGACACAGACACAGCAAGCACAGAGTGGACCAATAGCAGCTCGCTCAGACATAGGCACTTCTTGCACCCACTGGAGGAAGAGATGGGTAGACGCCAGTGCAAAAATACATACAACAATATAAAGAGCAATACGGCATCACCAGAACCTAGCCCTTCTATAACAGCAAGACTTGAACATCACAATGTAGAAGAAGCAGAAGAAAGTGACCTTAAAATAGCTTCATGAAGATGTTAGAGGCCTTTAAAGAAGAAATGAAAATTCCCCTTAAAGAAATTGAGGAAAAGACAAACAAAAAATTGGAAGAAATCAATCAATAAATCCCTTAAAGAAAGCCAAGAAAACCATGAAAAAGCAATTAAACATGTGAAGGAAACAGTTTAAGACCTGAAACGTGAAATAGAAACAATGAAGAAGACACAAACAGAGGGAATGCTGGAAATAGAAAATCTGAGTAGCGAACAGGAAACACAGATGCAAGCACAACCAACAGAATATAAGATAGAAGGAGAATCTCTGGTGTAGAGGATACAATAGAGGAAATAGATTTGTCAGTCAAAGAACACACCAAAGCCAAAAAAGTCATAACACAAAATGTCCAGGAAAATTCTTCACAGACTTGGAAAGAAAAATACTCAACTTCATATGGAAAAACAAAAGACCCAGGATAGCTAAAAGAATCTTATACGATAAAGCAACCTTTGGAGGCATCACCATCCCTGACCTCAAACTCTACTATAGAGTGATAGTAATAAAAACAGCTTGGTACTGGTATAAAAACCGACATATGGACCAAAGGAATTGAATTGAAGACCCTGACATTAATCCATGCACATATGAACACCTGGTTTTTGACAAAGGAGCCAAAACTATACAATGGAAAAAAGAAAGTATCTTCAACAAATGGTGCTGGCATAACTGGATCTCAATATGTAAAAGATTACAAATAGATCCATTTCTGTCACCATGCACAAAACTCAAGTCCAAGTGGATCAAAGACCTAAACATAAATCCCGTTACACTAAACTTAATAGAAAAGAAAGTAGGAAGCACTCTTGAACGCATTGGCACTGGAGACCATTTCCTAAATAAAACACCAACAGCACAGACCCTGAGCACAACAATTAATAAATGGGACCTCTCGAAACTGAGAAGCTTTTGCAGGGCAAAAGACACAGTCAATAAGACAAAAAGGCAGCCAACAGAATGGGAAAAGATCTTCACCAACCCCACATCTGACAGAGGATTGATCTCCACAGTATATAAAGAACTCAAGAAACTAGACATCAAAATACTGAACAGTCCAATTAAAAAATGGGCTAAAGAGCTAAACAGAGAATTCACAAAACAAGAAACACAATGGCTGTAAGACATTTAAAGAAATGCTCAGCATCCTTAATCATCAGAGAAATGCAAATCAAAACGACTCTAAGATACCACCTTACACCTGTCAGAATGGCTACGATCAAAAACACCAATGACAGTCTATGTTGGAGAGGGAACACTCCTCCACTGTTGGTGGGAATGTAAACTTGTACAACCACTGTGGAAATCAGTATGGTGGTTTCTCAGAAAATTAGGAATTGAACTACCTTAAGACCCAGCCATCCCACTCTTGGGCATATACCCAAGGAATGCTGATTCATACCATAAAAATGCATGCTCAGCTATGTTCATAGCAGCACTATTTGTAATAGCCAGAACCTGGAAACAACCTAGATGCCCGTCAACGGAAGAATGGATGAAAAAAATGTGGTACATATACACAATGGAGTACTACTCAGCAGAGAAAAACAATGAAAGCATGAAATTTGCAGGCAAATGGATGGAACTAGAAAAAATCATCCTGAGTGAGGTAACCCAAACCCAGAAAGACAGTCATGGTATGTACTCACTCATAAGTGGATTCTAGATATAAAATAAAGAACAATTCAGACCACAACCCATAGAACCATGGAAGTTATATATATATAGCATGGAGGTCCCTAGGACGACTGTGGCTTATAATAAATTTCAGTTTTACTCAATTATTGAAAAAAAATAGCCAAATGAATGGAAACACATGAACTATGAACCAAAGGCTGAGGGGCCCCCAGCTGGATCAGGCCCACTGAATAGGTGAGACAGTTGATTGGCTTGATCAGTTTGGGAGGCAACTAGGCAGTGGGACCAAGTCCTGTGCTCATTGCATGAGTTGTCTGTTTGAAACCTGGAGCTTATGCAGGGACACTTGGCTCAGTCTGGGAGGAAGGGACTGGACCTGCCTGGACTAAGTCTACCAGGTTGATCGCAGTCCTCAGGGGAGGCTTTGCCCTGGAGGAGGTGGGAATGGGCGGTGGGCTGGGGGTAAGGGGAGGGGTGGGAGGGGGAGAATAGGGGAACCCGTGGTTGATATGTAGAAATGAATGGTATTGTAAAATAAAATAAATAAAATTTTTAAAAAATGTCCAGGAAATCTGGGACACCATGAAAAGGCCAAACCTAAGAATAATAGAGATAGAACAAAGAGAAGAATATTGGCAAACCTACTCCAAGAACACATTAAAAGAAATGTCCACCATGATGAAGTAGGCTTTACCCCAGAAATGCAAGGATGGTTCAACATACTAAAATCTGTCAGTGTAATACACCATATAAACAAACTGAAAGAAAAAAAAAAACACATGATCATCTCATTAGATGCTGAAAAGGCTTTTGACAAAATCCAACACCCCTTCATGATAAAGGTCTTGGAGAGATCAGAAATACAAGGGACATACTTAAACATAAGAAAGGCAATTAACAGCCAGCCAACAGCCAACATCAAATTAAATGGAGAGAAACTCAAACAGATTCCAATAAAATCAGGCTGTCTGCTATTTACTCAACATAGTACTTGAAGTTCTAGCTAGAGCAAGAAGACAACAAAAGGAGATCAAGGGGATACAAACTGGACAGGAAGAAGTCAAACTTTTACTATTTGCAGATGATATGATAGTACACATAAGTGACCCCCAAAATTCTACCAGGGAACTCTAACAGTTGATAAACACCTTCAGTAATGTAGCAGGATACAGGAGTAACTAAAAAAAAAGAAGCAGTAGCCTTCTATAATCAAACAATAAACAGACTGAGAAAGAAATCCGAGAAACATCACCCTTTACAATAGCCACAAATAATATAAAATACCTTGGGATAATTCTAACTAAGCAAGTGAAAGACCTGTATTGCAAGAACTTTAAGTCCCTGAAGAAAGAAATTGAGGAAGATATCAGAAAATGGAAAGATCTCCTATGCTCATGGATAGGTAGGATTAGCATAGTAAAAATGGCAGTCTTATCAAAAGCAATCTACAGATTCAATGCAGTCCCCATCAAAATCCCAACACAATTCTTCACAGACCTGGAAAGAACAATACTCAATTTCATTTGGAAAAACAGAAAACCCAGGATAGCTAAAAGAATCCTGTACAACAAGCCATCTCTGGAAGCATCACCATCCCTGACATCAAGCTCTACTTTAGAGCTATAGTAATAAAACCAACCTGGTATTGGCACAAAAACATACATGTGGACCAATGGAATCCAATTGAAGACCCTGATATTAACCCACACACCTATGAACACCTGATTTTTGACAAAGAAGTCAAAACTGTACAATGAAAAAAAAAGTATCTTCAACAAATGATGCTGACATAACTGGACCTCAACATATAAAAGATAGCAAATAGATCCATATCTATCATCATGCATAAAACTCAAGTCCAAGTGGATCAAAGACCTCAACATAAATCCAGTTACACTGAATTTGATAGAAGAGAAAGTGGAAAGTACTCTTAAATGAATTGGCACAGGAGATTATTTCCTAAATATAATACCAGTAGCACAGACACTGAGAGAAAAAATTAATAAATGGAACCTCCTGAAACTGGGAAACTTCTGTAAGGCAAAGGACACAGTAAATAAGACAAAACAACAGTCTACAGAAAGGGAAAAGATTTTCATCAACCCCACGTCTGACAGAAGACTGATCTCCAAAATATATAAAGAATTCAAGAAAATAGACATCAAAATAACAAACAATCAAATTTAAAAATAGGCTATAGAGCTAAACAGAGAATTCTCAAAGAAAGAATTTCAAATGGCTGAAAGACATTTAAGGAATTGCTCAGCATCCTTAGTCATCAGGGAGATGCAAATCAAAATGACTCTGAGATACCATCTTACACCTGTCAGAATGGCTAAGATCAAAAGCACTGCAGACAGCTTATGTTGGAGAGGATGTGGAGCAAGGGGAACACTCCTCCACTATTGTTGGGAGTGCAAACTTGTACAACCACTTTGGAAATCAATGTGGCGATTTCTCAGATTGGGAATCAATCTTCTTCAAGACCCAGCTATATCACTCTTGGGCATATAACCAAGGAATACTCAATCATACCACAAAGATACATGCTCAACTATGTTCATAGCAGCATTATTTGTAATAGCCAGAACCTGGAAACAACCTAGATGCCCCTCAACTGAAGAATGGATTAAGAAAATGTGGTACACATACACAATGGAGTACTACTCAGCAGAGAAAAACAATGACATCATGAAATTTGCAAGTAAATGGATGGAACTAGAAAATATCATCCTGAGTGAGGCGACCCAGACTCAAAAGGACAAGCATGGTATGTACCCACTCATAAGTGGATACTAGAAGTAAAGCAAAGGATAACCGGACAACAACCCACAACTCCAGAAAAGCTAGCTAACAAGGAAGATCCAAAGCGGGATGCATGGACCACCCTAGGAAGGGGAAATAGATGAGATCTCCATGAATGAACTGGGGGTGATGGGTGAGCAATGGAGGGTAGGGGATGGGGGAATGAGAACATAATGGAATGGGATAGTCGAGCTGGAACAGGGATAGAGTGGGAAAGCAATGAGAGAGATACCATGATGGAGGGAGATATCATGGGGATATAGAGAAACCTGGTGCTAGGGAAGTTGCCAGGAATCCTCAAGGATGACTCGAGCTTGGACTACTAGAAATAGTGGAGAGGGTGCCTGAACTGAACTGGCTTGCCCCAGTGATCAAGTCAGTGAATACCTAACTGTCATCACAGAACTTTCCTCCAATGACTAATGGGGGCAGTTGCAGAGATCCACAGCCAAACACCAGGCAGAGCTCTAGAAATCCAGTAGAAGAGAGAGATTCTATAAGCAAGTGCATCAGGATCATGATGGGGAAACCTGCAAAGACGACCAAACCAAACTAGTAGGAACTCATGAAAGTTGGATCAATGGCTGTGGAGCCTGCATGGGACTGGACTGGGCCCTCTGCATGGTGAGACAATTATGTAGCTTGATCTGCTTGGGGGACCCCCTGGCAATAGAATCAGAATCCATCCCTGGTGCATGAGGGGGCTTTTTGGAGTCCACTACCTATGATAGAACACCTCGTGCAGCCTTGAGACTGTGGGAAGAGCTTGGACTTGCCTCTACTGGATGTGCCTCCGCATGGGAGGCCTTGCCTTTTTGTGGGTGGCAGTAGGGGTTGAGTTGGGGGTTAGGCTGGGGGTGAGAGAAGGGAAGAGGGGGATCTTTTATTAGTGTGTAAAATGGATGAAAAAAATTCTTAATAAAAAATATTCAAAACTTTTACCATATAAAATATAAAATATTACTGAGAAAAATAATAGATGCAAGTACTTAAAACATTAATATGTTCAAGTGGTTAATTCTCCCCAAATTGATGTATAAATTATATGCACGTTCTATCAATAGTCCAGCAGAAATTTTTATGTTAGTTTATTTTTCTTATTTAAAAACTGGCATGCTGACTCTCATGGAAATGCAAAGGACCTGAGCAGCTTAAATAAAAAGTTGAAATCTTTGACCAGCAGCAAAGCTGACTTTACACCACTTGACTTCAGAACAAATTACAGTTACAAAAATCAAAACTGTAGGCATAGTAGAAAGATCAATCAATAGCATGGCAGAGTAGAGAGTCCGGAATCAAGGAGATGTGGTTCTGAGCAATTGATTTTTGACATAGGAGACAAGGTAATTCATAGAAAAAGATAGTCTCTCCAACCAGTGGTACAAGAATTGGATATCCCCAGACAAAATAGAAAAATACACTAAAAAAGTTACATCAAAATGGATAGACCTGAAGGTAAAAGTTAAAACTATCAAACTTTCAGAAAAAAAAAATGCAGTGACAGCTTTGAATTCCAGCAATGATTTCCTTGGTATACATCAGAAGCAGGTTCTCTAAGCAAAACAAAATTCATAAACTAGACCTAACCAAAATGAAGTCAGAATTTTAAAAAGACACTATTGTTAAGAGAAAAGCGGCAAACATTTGATTCCTAAAGTGCTGATCCATCCCGTTGCTAATTTGTATACAGACTAAGTAAAAGCCCTCTCCAAACTTAAGACTAATGAAATAAATAACCCTATTTTCTAAATGGACAGATTATTTATAGAAGGATTTTACAAAGAAGATATCTGGTGAGAAATGTTCGATATCATTAGTCATTAGGGAAATGCTAATTAAAACCACAACGATACCATTACTGCAGCTATTTAAATGGCTATAAAAAGACTGAACCTGACAAATATTGGCAAGGCTATGGAGCTTATTGTTTTACTCACTGCTAAAAGAATATGAAATAGTCCAACAACTCTGAAAATGAAGCATGGTGGTTCCTTAATATGAGAAAGCTATAGCACATAATCCAGCCAACACACTCCGACATATTTACCCAGAATAGATGAAAGATTTATATCAGGCAAAAATGTGTATAGATGTTTAGAACAAGCTTGGTTTGCTTGTTTGTTTGTTTGTTTTACCAGATCCAAACTGAGCTATCTATATAGTGAAATGCTATTCAAAAACCAACAGAATGAACTGTCCATTCATACCAGCAATGTTAATAAATCTCAAAACAAATATGATAAAAAAAATTCAGAGAAATAAGCAATACCCAAAATAGTCCATACTATAAGATTGCCTTTGTATGAAATTCCAAAAATTTTTTTCCTTTTTTTTCCTTTTTAGAAATTATAGGAGATATATATGCATGTGTGTGCAGGTATCTGCAGAGGACAGGACTTCTCTGAATGCCCTGAAACTGGAGTGACAGGCAGTTGTCAGCTACCTAACATGGGTGCTGGGAACCAAACTCTGGTCTTCTCCAAGAGCACCAAACACTCTCAATTGTAGAACCATCTTTTCAGCCCCTGAAAATACAAGCTATAAATAGAGATGAGAAGCTTCCCAAGGCTGGCGGTGGAGAGTAAGAAAGGTTCATACGTATGGATTGAAACAGAGATAAAGAGAATGGAAAATGATGAATAATGATTGTCATCCTGAAGATAGTTTATAGATGTGATGGTGTGTCCAAATTTACCCAATTATTGACTTTAATTCTGTGTAGCTTATTACATATCATTTTATCTCAGTAAGCTATTACTATATTGTGAATACAGTCATATGTATGTATGTAAATACATAAGGAATACATACATACTGGAGAAAGTAGAAAACTATGAAAACTACTTTAGTTGTCTATTCTGTTGCTGTGATCAGACACTGAAGAAAACAAACTTGAGGGAGGAAAGGGTTTATTTGGCTTATGTATCCCAATCACAGTCCATCACTGGGTGAAGCCAAGACAGGAACTCAAACGGGCAGGAACCTGGAGGCAGGAACTGCATCAGAGACAATGAAGGAATGCTGCTTATCGGCTTGCTCCTGGGCTTACATTTCTACCATTCTTATACTTCCCAAGACCACCAGTCCAGGGGTGACACCACCCACAGTGGGCTGGGCTCTCCTCCATCAACCAATTAATCAAGAAAATGCCCCACAGATTTGTCCACAGTCCATTCTGATGGCGTCATCTTCTCAACTGAGGTTCTCTCTTCCGGGGTGACCCTAGTTTGTGTCAAGTTGAAGAAGAGACTAACCAGGACAGGAATGTACTAGGTCAGTGTTCACACAGTATAAAACCTGCAGCATTCAGTTTTGAATCACTAGCTCAATGATTTGTTCACCTCTCAAAGTAACACATTACTAAGCAACTGTAAGTCCTAAATTATAAGTGGTTATAATGAAAAATACAATAACAAATATCTTTCTAGGAAACTTCCCCAGTTGTGTGTGAATGAATTTTAATGTACTTTGCAGATGTGTGCAAACCTGGGCGGGGGCGTGGGGGAGAGCTGAAGCTATTGAACCAGCCCCACCCTAGACAGCTCCAAAGCCACTATAAAACCAAAAAGTTCTCCTGTTGGTGATTGCCAGGTGAATGGACACTGGCTCAATGTATTAGTTCACTTTGAAAATTGGGAAGAACGTAGTTCATAGAAACCATTTCACGTTCCTGGACTTACCTCAAATTCAGTGACTTATGAATGCAGGTCTCCCATTCTAGCAACCAAGTCATTGGCTGCCTAAGCCAAAGACTATGCCAGCCACCACTGAGTGGAGTAAAAGGAAAATGTAAAACCCATGCTACTAAAGGAATGTCACAGCTAGCAAGACATAAGGTTAAAAAAAAAAAAAAACTAGGGGGCGTGTCCCCAGGTCTGTGAAACTGGGTGAGTCTGCTCAACACGTTCCGCCTTAGCTTCTCTATTGTGCCTCCCTCACCATGCTGTAGTCACACTGGCCTCTTGTTGCTCAAATACTCCAGTGCCTTTCTTGCTCTGGGTTCCTTCCTTGAGCTGGAGACATCCTCTAATGGAAACAATTTATCCTTCACATGAAGGGGTTCTCTCACCTCCTGGAAGAAGCCTCCCTCCATCCTTGAAAGTGAAGCTGTTCCTCGTATCATCACCTCTTAGCACCCATCAATGCCTATTATACACCCAGGTTCCATTTTCTTTCATAACAATCACAACCTGTAATTATCATTTGTCTTTTGTTTACTTGCTGTGTTTCAATAGTGTATGAACTTTGGGGGGGGTGTGAAATTGGTTGGATTGAGTGTTTTTGGTAAATTTTGGTAAAGTTTTGGTAAAATGCCCCCTGTCTTAGTTACTTTCTGATGCTGTGATAAAGCACCATGACCAACACAAGAAGAAAGCATTTAATGTGGGATTAAGGACCAACACAAGAAGAAAGCATTTAATGTGGGATGAAGGTTTCAGGGGTAGAGTCCATGACGGCAGAGTGAAGCCATGGCAGCAGGAACAGCTGAGAGCTCACATCTCAAACCAACCATAAACAGGAGGTAGAGAGAACACCCTGGAAATGGCAAGAGAGTTTTTGAAACCTCAAATCCGGACTCCAGTTGTACACATCTTCCTGCAAGCCCGTACCTCCTAATTTTCTTCCAAACAGTTCTACCAACTGGGTATCAAGTATTCAAATGATTGACACTTAGGGCGACATCTCACTCAAGCCACCACAGTCTCCAACATCAAAATCTACCGCCTAATAGCATGTAAGCTTTTTTTGTTTGTTTGTTTGTTTGGTTTGGTTTGGTTTGGTTTTCAAGACGGGGTTTCTCTGTGTAGCTTTGTGCCTTTCCTGGATCTCGCTCTGTAGACCAAGCTGGCCTCGAACTCACAAAGATCTGCCTGCCTCTGCCTCCCGAGTGCTGGGATTAAAGGTGTGCACCACCACCCCCGACAGCATGTAAGCTTTTTATGGACAAGAACCTTATCTGTTTTTCTCTTTATACTAATACCAAGAACAGCATATGGCAGATAATAATTACCTCAAATTTACTATGTGAAGTATAGAGAGACTATTAAAAGGAGAATAATTCCTCCCCAGCTTACTCCATGAGACTCTTAGAGAAAATGGTGGCTCTGATAAACTACCTAATCAAATATATAAAGGTATTGGTGTTCTTGCTTTGAAGGATGCCATACAGGCCATTGTTAAAGACTATGTGAGTCATGGACATGTTTTAAATAGAATGGGAGGATGCAAAGTACTTCCTAGAGTAGAGGTGGAACCTAGCTGCTGAGAGAAATCCACCTCACTTTGGTGGGCATGCCAGGATCTATTGAGATCATTGAGATTTTCCCCCACTGGGCTTCACAGACAATAATCTCAAGGGCTCACTTTCATTAATAATAATCCTGATGGTTCGGGGTTTTCCCTAGGAAAAAAACACAATTTGCAGATCTGTGCTACTTAAAGTATAAGGTCAAGTGATCAAAACATCGTGGGAGAAAGAGTTCTCGGATACTAGATCGTGGAACCTGCTTTCTCCCTCTGCATCGTTGATGCCTGCTCCAAAACACCAGCCTTCTCTGGAACAGGAAGATTAAATGCCTCGCCTGGGCTAAGCCACTTATAATTGGAGCATCGGGAGCGGGGTAGAAGGCAAGGAATAACATTGAGTCCATGGGCTCATAGCAAGCAGTTCCACTTGAGGGGAAAAAAAGACATGTAAACAAACTCTAACTAGAGGCAGTTGAGACAGTAAGAAAACTTCTAGTAATATGCTAGAGAGGGTGGAGTGCCCACCTGAGTGATGCTTTGCCGGTTGTTGCTCCTTACAAGTGAGACACCAGCATCATCGTCTCTCAGGTCCACTCTGATTCTGTCATTCCTGTGTTTTTCCTGTGTCGGTGACAGACTCGGGGGTACTAAAGGAGCCTTTGGCAACATTTGCTTCATCTCCACACTGACTCCAGTGAGGAGACTGTCTTAAGAGTCTCCTGCGGGTGTTTAATCTGGTTCTCAAAACAGAGCTTTTAATTTGAAGAACAGGGGGAGCTGATGGCAAAGATTCCTGGGTGTCTCAGCCATCTCACTGTGGAAGTAGGAGAAGCAGAGGCTCCCTCCCAGTCCGCTCCCTCCACCAACCCTGGGCGCCACGCTGGCACCACTGGACTTTGAGCTTGAACTTGAGAGATCCCAGGTGCAGCATGACATTGCAGCTGCTGCTGCTGCAGCCACCTGCAGCTAGAATGGGTTTTTGGCTGCCTCTGCTGTTTGGATGACAAGCTCCTAAATCAGTCTTGGTGGCTGGGTCTGATAGTCTCAGCTGCTGTCACGTTACTTGGCTCTAGACCGAGGAGAAAGGGAAACACAACTGTTGGGGTTTTTTAACATGTATAGTGGGAGACACATCTTATTCCTGCTAAGACTTATGAAGCCGAACGTTCTACAGAAATAGAAATCGTTCAATTGCTACAGCCACATGACATGACAACTGCTTAAACACCTGAATTATTTATCAATAGAAAAAGAATATCCCTCCATTTGGCGCCCAGCTTATGAAATCTAGATTTGGAAAACAAGCCACCCAACCTGGCCCTTTTATTTTATAACTGAAATCACAGGGTTTTAAGATGAGTGATAACCAACCAGAGTGTTGCTGGACCAGAAGTGGGTTGGACTGTCTGCTTTCAGGCTAGCTCAACCACACCATACTGCCTTCCATCAATGCCAAATGAGGTCAGATGTCAGATGTTCATAAAACTTTTCTTTTTGCAACATGACTGGATTTGATTTCTTAGAAAGGATTGGAGACTGAACAGATCAGGGATGGTTACTGCTGGTTCAGTTTCAGTTAGCGTTTAGCAACCTCATCAATGGCAGACACTGCCCTGGTGCCTCCCAGTGTTTCAGGAGGGGCAGGGATCTGGTTGGATGTGAGGAACCACTGGTAACAGGGAATTGAATTCTGTACAGCTTCTCTTGCCATCTGTCACCTCTGCTTTTCTCTGGTCACATTTTGCTCCCTCTTCTGATAGATACCTCTGCATCTGGTCCATTTGGCTGAAAGCAAGACCTGCAACAGCTGCGGAAAGACATGCTAGAGAGTTGCTAAAAGGCTTGGCTTTGTTCATACCGGTAACAAATTCCCGAGGATGAAAGCATTGGCTGAGGGTCTCCATCCTGGCCCAAAGCTGAAGCCATGGGGTCGGAATGACATTATGCACGACTGCCTCCAGAGCACCTCCCAGAAGAACTACAAGGATAGAAAGGCTGGTTCCAGGAAAAGCCTGGAAGTACCCAAACAACCATTCAATTATACACATCGTGGACTATATTAGCCACATTCATTCATCTGTTCATCAAATATTTATTGGATGTTGCTGTATTCTAGGCCCTGCTGTAGGTAATAGAAATGTATCCAATGTGCAGAAGGAACAAAGTTAGAGAAAAGGTCATTAATAAGGGAACACATTGTGTGGTATACAGTGGTAAATACCAGGGAAAAAAGAAAGCAAGGTTAAGGGCAAGACTGGGGAATGAGTCTATGTCCGCACATGCACCACTCCAAGTAGCTCTGACAGAGAGAACCCAATCACGAAAGTTTATTTAACATGAAATTTTTTTGTTTTTGTTGTTGTATATGTTTGTCTGTTTGAGACAGGGCCTCACTATGCAGTCCTGGCTGGCCTGAAACTCATTACATAGGTCAAGCTGACCTCAAACTCACAGAGAGCCACCTCCCTCCTGAGTGCCAGGATTAAAGGCATGCACCCCCACACCCTGCCTGCTAACTTAAAATCTAAATAGAGTGATGGAGGGAGCCATGAGGAAACAGCATTTTGAGAATAAATTAAAAAGCAAAGGTGTGGAAGCTAGAGTGTGCCTTGGATGCTCCAAAAACAAGCAGTTGAGACTGATAATTTAGCTTAGTAATAAAGTTGTTTGTCCAGTAACGATGAGGCCCTGGGTTCAATTCCAACACACAAAATAAATTCCAGAGGCAGGAGTAGAGGGTGTGGGGAGGGAGGGAGGAGAAAAGGCCATGGTGGAGAAGACAGGGCAACTGGCCAAAAATGAGAGGATGAGAACCAGAGCTGATGATGCCGTGTGAGATGAGAAGCCAGTTGGAAGCTATTTAAAAAAGAAGAAAATGTCCAGGCAGTGGCGGTGCATGCCTGTAATCCTAGCACTCTGGGAGGCAGAGATCTCTGTGAATTTGAGGGCAGCCTGGTGTACAGAGGAAGTTCCAGGACAGCCAGGGCTGTTACACAGAGAAACCCTGTCCCCACCCCCACCCCCCAAAAAAACCAAGAAGAATAATGAGAAGAAGGAGGAGGAAGAGGAGGAGGAGGAGGAGGAGGAAAAAAACATGTACGTATACAAGGGTACACACAACAAAACCAGATAAGGGTCTGTCTATGGTAATCACCAGAAGGAAAAATGGTGGTGATATAAAAAAGGGTGTCATGAGATTGTCAAAACTGGGTTTGTTTTGAATGCAGGATTGTGTTCATTGCCTGGAGGTAAGACAGGAGAAACAGAAAAGGTTCAGGCATGAGTCTATCCTGAGCAACTGGAAAGATAACATTTCCACAAGCTCTAAAAGACCAGAGGAGAGGTGGGCCAGTGGAATGAAGGAAACTGAGGGTCCAGTCGGGTCATGTGAGAGTTTGTGCTTTGGACATCCAGCAGATCCCGAGTGGGCATTGGCTCCTTGAATATTACGTTCAGTTGAAGGAACCTGCTCAAGGCATACAGAGCAAGGGTGGTGAGGTAGCTAGTGGCTAAGAGCTCATATTGCTGTTGCAGATGACCCAGGTTCACCTCCTAGCACCGAAGTCAGACAGCTCCCAACTGCTTCTTATGCCAGCTCCATGGGATATCAAATACTCTGGCCTTCATGGGCACCTGGATGCACATGCACATACCTATACACAGACATGGACACATTCATTTTTATTTTTAATATATTTTAGTTTTTTATTTATTATATCTCGACAACAGTTTTTCCTCCCTCTTCTTCCCCCAGTCCCTCCTTGCCACCTCCCCTCTTCCCTGCCCCATCCCTTCCTCCTCCAGTTCTCTTCGGAAAAAGGCAGCCCTCCCTGGACATCAACCAACCATGGCATTGTTTTTAAGTCTAAAAGGGGTTATGTATTTTAGAATTATTAGTACATGGTAGCACTCAGAGACTTGAAACTAAATGGGAACACTATGGATGACAACATGGAAGAGGTGCAGACAGAGTGATGCCAAGCTGCCCATCACACAGAGCATAGAGAGATAAGGAAGAATGCCAGGCAGGACTGTCCAGTGAGGTGGGAAGGCAACTGAGAGACTAATAATCCGGAAGACAAGTAAAGGACACCTTAGGGAAGGAAGGAATTAAGAGGGCAAACAGCTCACATGAGTCCTTCAGACCCCATAACAGCATGGAGCTCAATGCTCCCTATCTAAGTTGTTGGGGTTTTGTTTTGTTTTTGTTGAGGAGAAGGAAACCCACTCTGCAGTGAATATGAAAGAGCAAATTGTGCCGGGAGCCATTCTCCAGCGGTGGATGGGTCCTGCAGAGGATTTAAGGACTTGGCAGAGAAGGAAGTGAGCCAGGCCATGGTGGTCAGGAGAATCTTGCAGCCTGACTGACTAGCAGCCAGAGTGTTTCTTTATTTATACAGAATTTAGTTAGTAGGGATACATCATGATGTTCCAAAACATAGATCATATCATTTTTGTTTTTGGACATGTATCTCACTTCCTTTTGCTCATCTTTTAGTCATCATTAATAAACTATGACAGAACAGAGTTATCATTTCCAATCATTTCCCCTCAAGTTTTGATATCATTAATAAACAGAGTTATCATTCTTACTCATTAACCCATAACCCAATTTTTGAGAATCTAGAGGCATATGACAGCCTGTGCTCAGGCCAGTTGTTTTGGTTGCTTCAAGTATACTAGACCAAAACAAAATTTTCAACCACCCTGGGCATTTTGCCATGTTCCAAGCAGTGTATTATTAACTCTTAGTGGTCAGAGTGCCCAGGAAAAATCCTCAGGCTAAAGCTGCTGCCATTATTATTCAAATTCTGGCATAATACAATCAATGTTCACATTTATATCCTTATAGAATTTGTCTATATGTCTAATCCTGACATTCTGTTGTTCCTTGGTCATATGACATTATAGTGGCTCTACATGAGCTAACTTCTAAGAGAGGGAGCTCCTAACACTTCATACTTTTATCATCTTTCCACTCCATACTTTACTTATCAATATGTCTCTATGTAGAGCAGAGTTGTATGCCACATAATTGTCTGAGTGTACAGCGGGAACAGGCTTGTAATCTGAACTGTGAACAATTCCTCTATCCCACCGAATCTTGGTGACCTTTTTGAATTTACTTTGTTTTTAATATCTTGTTCCAATGTAAGTATAGGGACAAATGTTTTAAGAATGTCTCATAGCCTCGTGAAGAGACCTTGGGCTTCTTCTTTATGTGTCACAACCTCCAAGGCATAAGGAAGACCTTCAAGTAGATAAGGATATCTCCCCCAAAGTGTGGGGGGGGGAGGATAGTATGTTCAGGACTTTCCTGGCTAAGCTTAGAAGCAGCATTCCTGGGAGAAGGCATAAATGATTCATAAGGAATTTTACATCAATCCAACATCCCCAAATTGTACAAATATTAAAAGTCCTCCAAGTATGCAACAGGTGAAGATGAAAACCAAAGGTGGCATGGCAATCATCATGTGGCTCAGCTTTGCTGGATCTTTGTCAAGCAGCTGTGCTGGCTTTATGACTTCTGCCATTCCATTCAGATATGGCTGTGCCAAAATTGGATGACAGAAATCAGAGACAACTAGTAAACAAAACGTGGAAACTTTTGCTGTGAAACTGGACAGAAAAGGCACATTCAGTGATGGTCAAAGAGATGTTTGGTGAAGAAGTATTGAACCGTCTTCTCGTGCTTATGTGAAGGTGGATGCTGATGGCGTTAGAAGAAAGGAGAAGCCCTGGAGAGACACAGTTTTAGTTGTGTAAGTGAGAAAAAAGTCCAGAAGTGATGGCACATGCCTGTAGTCCTCACTCGCAGAAGACTGAGATAAGAGGATTGTTACCAGCTCAAGATCAACCTCATCTACATAGCAAGTACCATGCCAGACCAAGGGCCATAGGAGACCCTACCTACTGTCCTCAGCGGGGAGGTAAAGCTGTCCTTGCTGGCATGTGCAAGGCCCCAAGTTCAATCTCCAACACTGCAAAGAGAAGAGGGGGGAGGAAGAAGAGAGAGGGAATGAGAAAGAAAAAAGGAAGAAAAATGGAAAAAAATTAAGAAGAAAATAAAAGAATAGAAAAAAGCTCAGCCTTAAGGCAGGTGAAATGCCATGCACAGAAGTAGAGATGGGAAGGTTCCTTCCTCCCCAGGCTTGTACCCCTTAATAAGAAGTAAAGTCATCAGCTCAAACTTCTCTGGAGATTTGAGGGGACAGGTGAGAGTGGGAAACAAGCAAATGAGAGATTCCATAAACAAAGGAGGCATGGCAGTATTTCCAGATTGTCTGACAGACCTGCAGAACCCAGTCACGGTCATGAATTTTCAGCGAGACCGGACAGCATGTTTAGTTATTATTTTCCATGGGTGTGGAAGGGTCTGTTTTAGAAACAAGAACCTATGTAGCCCAGGCTGACCAGGAACATAATATATAGACAGGGATAGACCCGTGACTTTCCTGCTTCTACCTCCCATGTGCTGAGATTAAAGGCTTCCACCATCATCCTGGCTTTTTTGGTGATTGTTCTCCAGTCATACTTGTGGTCCTTGGGTTGTCCCAAAGTAGACTGACTGTGAGATCAAATTAGACTTGAGGCTTTTCAGCCAAAGTTGATTAAGAAAAGGGGAAAAAATAGACTTGAAGGTGTTGTGGAAGGGATGACTCTAGCGATACATATTAGAAACTGAGCTGAGTAACATGGAGAGGATATGAGATACAGAAAAGCCCCAAAATGCAAGGATTGGTGAACCTTGATCTTGATGGGATGGGGATTTTGTCAGATTTTTTTCAGTTCTTTTGAAGAAGTCGGGTACAAATCATAAATGGTAAAGCTTGGAGCGTGAAATATTAAGGCTGACATGGTGAGATAATGATCCATCCAGGTGGGTGCAATACAAACAGCCAAGAGTTTAAGGAACTCGGATAGCAGGCTGCTGCAAGAGGACCCACCTGTGAAATACTGAAATAGGAGTCGTGAAGGCAGGGGATCAAAGATGGAGTACTTGGGAACCTCACATGAAGCCCTGGTATCTCCAGTGCCACAAGAGAAACCTATGGGTGAGGAACAGCTGCGAATCAAGTCATGGGCCTGAGATGTGGTGAGTGGAAGAACCTCTTTTTCACCAGGACCCCATGAGGGCAGTGAGCTGCCCGCCATCAACACTCTGGTGTAACCACTGGTGCTATTAACGTCTCTGCCTTCTTGATCTCGTCTTTTCAACTCCCTCCCTGACTGCTGAGCCACCGAATGCTTTCCTTGGACAGAGCAGAAGAAACTGCCTATGACCACAGAGCTAAATTATGCACGACGAGACACATGATCAAGGGTCAAAGACTTAGGGAAATCACGCTTCCTGTGAAGAAAACACCAGTGATAAAGGGCAGAAGCATGCAGGGGTGGAGTGAGGTGGGGTTCTGGTAGCCCCCAAACCTCAAAGCACTTTCCGGTCTCTGGCCATTGGCCCCTAAATGCTGTGTGATGAGGGTATTGCAGGAAGGACAGCCTTTACGATGACTTAACACTCATTCTGTAAAGATCACTATAAAAGGGCTGCACAATGGTTCGTCTTTATCTTTTGATTCCTGTCTTGAGAAACAGGAAGAAAAATAAACAGGAAAAGTGCATAAAAAAAAAATCCCCAACAGGATCCAATTGAACAAAAATAGCGCTGACGGGAAGCAAAGCTCTTAAACCCAGGGAGCAGTAGGGGACAGCAGGGATCGAGAAACTCTGCTTGGCTGATGACCTTTAATTGATATTGAGACATCGACTACTATTAAATGAAACATGGCCAGCAAGTGGGGCAACTCTCTGCCTCGCAGCCCTTTCTGCAAGGCGAGGCATTTCTCAACAGTGCTGCCTGCCAACAAGCTGGAAGGAGAAAGGAGTGCAACTTACCCCAGCACCAGAGGCCAGGCGATAGATAGCTCAGTGCTCGGCCTCATAATTGCTTAAAAATAAGCATTACCTGAGAGATGACAGACACAGAGATATGGATTTTTTTGGATACAGGACTTAAAAGACATTGGGGAAAATTGCCACATCTAAAACATCCCTCATCGTTCTGCATAATCCTACTTTATCCGTTCTAAGAAACCATTCTTTTCATGCAGCCATGATGACTTAACGAATTCCACAAGTCCATTTGCTGAGTGAATGCATGTAGGGCCGTCTGCATACAGTTCTTCCAGGTTGTCACTGGGAATAAAGAGATGGACAAGACAAAGTCTGCGGGGACTGATGAGCCCCTTCGACATCAAAGCTAGAATTGGTGAGTCTCTACAGTGTTCTCAGTGAGAAAAATCCTTGATTAGGACTCAGATGACCTGTTTCCGAGGGCCCCATTTTACCCATCTGCAGTAGCAGATGAATCATTTCCCTGTTTGAGAACCAGTTGTATTTCTTAAAGGGAACGTATCCTCCTACAATGCCGACAATCCATGGGTCCCCTACTGTCTTGTTTTATTTATCCAACAGTCAATATAACATTCATTGTGAAGCACTGTTCTCCCTACAGACAGCTACTTACTCACCATAATCCTCTCACATAAGCACTATTATTCATAATGACATAATTATCTAACACTATAATAAAACTACTATTATCTGCTTTAACAGGTGGTGCAACTGAGGCATAGAGTCATTTAAACATTTAATGTATATTTTACTGTTGAGACACTAATAATTGAATATTGCTTCACAAAAAGATTCCTATGAAGCTTTTGAAATCTCATAATAGGCGTGGTCACGTGAGCAGTTTTGTAGATTCTGTCTCTTACTTGGATGGGGAAAATACAGTCATCCACCAGAGACAGTGGCGCCTCAAGGGCTCCATTATAGTCACAAATACAACCACCACACGGCAAGATGCGCAACTCAGGAGAGCCCTTGCGGAGCCTCTTCCTGTCCATTCTGCTCCCCAGCCACTTGCGCAACCCTCTTCCTGCCTCTTCAACGAGGAAGAGTTTAAAAGTTTCTAACATGAAAACTAGCTCGTTCTATACTCTGTATAAGTTGCCCTCCCCCGTTCCATCCCTTGCCTCACACTCACGCTTCCAATCCTATCACTTGAACAGAAATGTACTGTTTGCCTTTATAACCATATCCCACCCAGCGGTGATTTCCAGTTTCCCTCCCCGTGTATCTCTGCCGTGGCAACCTTCTCTCTCCTTCCCCCGCCATTTGCTCTCCATCTTTGCTGCTTCTGAGACCTTCCACCACAACCCTACCATCTGACCCCAGCCCACGCTCGCCCTCCTCAGCCTCTCACGCCCCAGCAACTCCATCCCTTCTAAGCTGTTCTGTGCTTCAAAATGTCCACATCCTCTGTAAGCGCCAGGGGTAGCCCAACCTTAACCTTCTCAAAGCCCCGGCCCCAACAGCAAAAATGGAAGTTTAACAGTATTTGGTCCTTGTTACCAAATGCTCACAAGGTGGCAGTTTTCCTCATCACAACGTATTTTACAATGCACTTTATATGGACATAATGGAAATTTGCTTTTCATCAAAAAGTAAAAGTTATAAACATTATTCATGTTTGATATGGTATTTTGAAACGTGTGTACATGGTACAGTGGCTAAATTATCCAGTAAAAGGCATACATTACTTCACATACTTATCCAATCCTGTGACAAGACACTAAAATTCTACTGTAAGAAATTTCCAAAAATCCCTTATGGGGCTAGGAGTGTGACTCAGTGATAGAGTGCTTGCCTACTGTGTACAAGGCCTTGGTTCAATTCTTCTTTTGTATGTTTGTTTTTTGTTTTTTGTTTTTCGAGACAGGGTTTCTCTGTGTAGCTTTGGAGCCTTTTCTGGAACTCACTCAGTAGACCAGGCTGGCCTTGAACTCACAGAGATCCGCCTGACTCTGCCTCATGAGTGCTGGGATTAAAGGCGTGCGCCACCACTGCCCGGCCGGCCTTGGTTCAATTCTTAACACCTCCTCCCCAAATATACTATACACCGTGGTTAACTGTGGTCACCATAGGTCTCCTGAACTTACTTTCCTTGTATACATCTCCCAACTGCATCGACCCCAGTGCCTGATAAGCACAATTCTACTCTCTACTTCACTACAACTCATTTGGATTTCCTCCTGTGAGGTCATGTGATATTGTTGTCTCTGTATCTGGCTTTATTGTACTTAGCATAGCATTCTTCAGGTTCATCTCTGTTGCTTCAGTCAGTTTCCTCCTTTTTTAAAGATGGGACAGCCTTCTGTTGTACACACACACACACACACACACACACACACACACACACACACACACCATATTTCCTTTATACAGTGGTGAACACTTAGGAGGGTTGGTTCTAGACCGTGGCTGTTGTGAGTAGTGCTGTGTAGTAACACAGGCAGGCAGATATCTCCTTGATACACCAATGTCATATCCTTTGGATAGATCTCAATAGTGGCATTGCTGAGTCATTCTGTTGCTAATAATATTGAAAGCACAGATTTCTGCAACTCTTCAAAACTAAGAGAAGAGGCAAGGCAACAGATATCTTAATACGCTTCCTTTGCATTATGCTGGCCCTCTTGAGGGGTGGAAGTGGAGACCATGATGTGTTATCCTCTCCAGCAACTGCACAAGTGCCCAGCTGAACCCACAAGAGAGCCCCAGTCAGGTGCACATCATCCATCAAATGTGTCATAGCGGGAAAAAGGTTCAAACTGCTGGGAGTTAGAAGAGCATGGCTTGCAAGGCTGAGACTTGAGCTTGGGCCCATGCTTTTCATTTATTGATGATTTAACTTTCAGCAGGTTACTGTTCCCATTCCCCCCAGGGTTTCTTGTCTATAACAGGAAGAAATCAGTATATTAATCATGAAGGTCCCTGGTGCTTTAAGGTTGGAAGATTACATAATTGTAAATGTTCTATCCCCAATGCCCAAATGTCCATCTTTGTCAAATTAAACATAATGGTAGCACTTCCTAAGCTCCCCATTAAATAGACCTCAGTGATGAACATCCCTGTGCCAGGTAGAGACTGAAAAAAAAAAATGTAATTGCGACTTCTACCTCAAGGAGTTGGAAGAAAAATTGATTAGCATAATTAGCATGAATATGTGGAAAGTGAACTTGTTCTAATTCTAACTACACCTATAATTCATTGGGGGGGGTGGCAAGACTGACATGACCATGACAGCGACAATAATCAGGCTTTCTAGAACAAGTCAATTTAGACTTGTGAACAGAAGACCAAAATTTAGATAGGAAGTTAGTAGATTGTGCCATGTGTGGTGGGAGAGCTGAGGCAGGGGCATCATAGGGATTTAAGTATGGCCAGGGTTACGTATCAAAATCCTGTCTCTCAACAAAAAGCAAATAGTGAGTGTTTGAAAGGAAACAAGACTGAACAGGAACTGAGTGAGTCTATGTAACAGGGGGTTTGGAAACAGTGAGGCGGATATTCCCAATGTGTCTCTGTGTGTGACGAGAAGCATTAAAGGGCTTCTAATTATTAAAAGAAAAGAAAAGCGACATGACAAATGTACAAATCAACTGACAAAAAGATCAAATACACCTCTCTCCTACAACTCCCATGGTAGGAGAGGTTTCAGAGCTGAAAGCACGAGTTAACGTTGTTTAAATATAATGGACCTTTGAAATAAAGGTGAAGTAAAAGAATGAAACCCTCCCTGCCTCTCCCTCTCTGGTACTGTGACCCTGGAACTAAGTGCCAGAATAGTCAAGAGTTTTAATTGCCTGGTAATTGACATGCATAGGGAGGGAACTGATTGCTAAGGTAACCAGGTCCCAAGCCATATGGGGCTCTGCAGAGTGGTTCCAACACCTTGAGTTGTGAGTCAAGTGAGTCCTGGAGCTGGCACAGTCTGCCGCAGGGCACCTGCTCCTGACTTGATCCAAAACAGAGCAGGGCACTGACCTGGTGGCTGATATTTGCAGGTAAGTTTGAGAGAGAGGTTTGGTGCTGAAATTCCTCACAAAATAGGACAAAGGTAGATTTCTCCAACTGAGCTCATCCCTCTGTCACAACAATTTTACCTGGGACACCATGGAAACTTCCAGCAGAATTTTATAGCCCCTAGGGTAGCGCTTAGATGCCAACATGGCTTCTCAGCCAAGGAAACAAGCCCACAGAGGGGAAGGATTTCTCAAGGTCAAATTGTACTTAATGGCACTCCTGGGATTAGATCCCCGGCATCAATGTTCCCAGGCTCTTGCCTCTTCTGATTCATGAAATGACCTCTCACGTGTAGTCACTGAAGAAAGGATTCCAGGTAAGTTTCCCACCAGCATGGCTGAGAGGAAGGGCGGGGGGCGGGGTGGAGCAGCTTTCTGGACATTTCCATGAAGGGAAGGTCAGTTTACTTGAAGAAACTGAACAAAATAGAATCCCCTGAACTCAATGAGCCTATGAGTAAAGGCTAGATTATTCTTTGACAAATCACCTTACAAATCTTTGCACTCTGTGATGAAACTATTTTATTAAAATTCATTTTTCAGGCTATCCTACTTTACTTCTTCCCCCAAAACACTTGTGACTTCCCTTCCTAATTTGCCATTCGGCTTTTAATTAAGTTTTTTTTTTTTTTTCTTGCACACATTTCCTCTTTCCCTACCCTAGGATGTGAGTTCTGTGAGGACTTCGTTTACACGAGTGTCTTGGAGACTGGGAATTCTCAGTAAGTACCTTGAGCAAATGACTGGATAATGACTATCCCCGTCACTTGCTTTGGATAATGATAATGCCTATGAATCTTTTTCTTTTTTCTTTTCTTTTTTTTTCAAAATGAGCAGAATAATTCTCACCTAACAAGGATCAAATGCAATATAATGGTTCCGGGTTAGAAATTAGCACTGAATAAATTCTAGCTCTGTCCTTCAAATGTTCAGAATCAAAAACACCCATCTCTCAGCTGTCTCACCCTGCCCCATATTCAAATCAAGCTGTATTTATCTGGCCATGCCATTCTCTCTGGGCCTTGGGAGGATGATGATATGGCTGTGTCAGGTGAGGGAAGTAGAGGAGTTGTAGCACCAAGGAGGAAACCCTCGCTCTAGAATCAGCTTGATCCAGTGTGGAATCCTGCCTGACTTTGCCTCACACTCCAGCCACTTGGCCCTGAGAAGCCAGTGGCTTTTCTAAGCCCTCCTGTTTTTTGTTTTTTGTTTTGTTTTGTTTTGTTTTTCTCCTATACAGAATGATGATAAGCAAACCTTTATCTCAGGGTTGGGTTAGTGGGGACAAGTGTCTACAAATGACTGACATAATATTAGATGCTTAAAAGTAAACAGATAAAGACACTTTTATCCCTGGAAAATGGATTGATTTATTTGAAGATGTCTTTTAGAAATAGAAGCTATAAATCAGCACATCTGGGTGTTGCTATCGTTGTGGTGCATATATCACATTGAAGTTTACATCTGAGGAATTGCAGAATTTTATGGTCATGTTTTCTACTTATGTGTCTCATTTTGCACATAGTGAAACTGCAGAGAAAGCTAATCTAAGGACGGAACCCAATTTACTGAAGAATACTATTTCCTGAAATAATAAAAATAATTCATAGATTGCAAAACCCTTAGAACACATCAGTATTTTCTAGTCTACATAAAAAGCATTTGTACCTATTATTGCATCCAAATATCTTTGTCACCCTGTGCAGTGACATGGAACTTGGATGCCACACTCCATCAGTCCATCATCCTTCCATTTTACCAACTCTGCATCCTCACACACCAGACATGCTAGACCTCTCTCCCCTCCCAGATCACGAGGGGCTCCCTTTTCCATACCTTTGCTCAAGTTGTTCTCTCTGAAAATAATGCCCTTTCTCATGACAGAGAAACACCACCCATGAAGTCGCATCAACATGGCTGCCTCAGCAAGACTCCCAACAAGGACAGCATCAATAGATATGCTAACACAAAATGGGGGAAGCTCATGTGGTCTCAAGCTCAGACAAAGAACTACAGGCAACTAAAGAATGATGAAAGCAGGAGAAATAGTCTTCCCCCATGAAAGAGTCCCCAAATTGGTTATCCAATACCAAGTGGTCAGCTCTGAAATCATACACAGATATCATAATACAGAAAGAGCAGAATGTTTTCATGTATTTAGGAATACAAATGTGTATTGTAGGGGTGGTTGTCTGCATTTTACCCCTGAAGCACCGCCCCCAGTGGGCAGCAGCTAACTGCTAGGTACCCATCCTCCCCCAACCCCTGTGGCAGAGGAGGGACCCCCTTAAGACCTAGGATGTGTACATGCTACCTCTCTTGGCTACCTTGTGGTCTTGGATCCTGGGTGCTGGTGCTGCTGATCAAGGCAGAGTTCTCCAGAGAACTTCTTTGGACTGCGCCCCACCCCTCCTGGATCCTGGGACCAACTCCCTTATGCTTATTGTGAGTTAACACAGAATAAATCCCTTTTGACTATTGAACAGACTCCGTGGAACTGCCTTATTGATGTATAACAACAATTAAGGAAATAGAGGCCACAAATTTGAGAGACAGCAGGAGTTTATGGGAGGGATGGGAGGGAGGAGAGGAAAGGGAGAAGTTATATAATTACATTTTAATTTCAAAATAAATATCTTTTCAAAAAATGTCCTTTCTCCTGCTGTCCCCATTTCACTGTTCAAACTCCTTTCTATTTATCAAGGCCCATCTTGACATTTTTCCATCCCCAAAACCTCCCCAGGTCTCCTTAAGAGGCACTTGTGGAAAACTGTAGATTTTTGCCTGTCAAGTACCTTTCTTTCCATGGGCCATCACTTGACAGTTCAAATGGTCCTTATGGGACTGTCAAATTCAGTCCCAGATTTTTTTCATCTGTCAATCTTTCCACACTTCTCATTTCTGGCAATAAGAACACAGTGATTGAACATGTGACCCAAGCTAAGCAAACCTACTCATTTACTGAGAATTTGGAGTTGAATGACAGGGCAGAGATCCATTCTGTTGTGAGATCTTGGGTCTTGAGTGTTTTTAGTGGCACAGTCCTAAGGACACCCCATGACCTTAAGCCACTATGGCTCCCTATGCAATAAGTAAGTTGTGTTTCTGTTCTTGTCTTTACAATATTCCTTGCTACAAAGTCTTCTTCAGTTCAGAGGACTGCTGAGTTTCTCTCAATAACTTATCCACAGTAATGATTCTGCTCTAAGTAATCAGGAAACTGAGCTGTGGCTGCTTCCGCCAGAGTTAGTCACTTTTGGTCGTCATCTCATATGTGCGCATATCTGCTTTAGGTTCAAGTTTTTAGCAAGCCTATCATTCTCCCATTGAATTTTTGAGTTCTTCATTGAGTTCTTTATCCCTTTGGTGCTTACATCATCACCTGCACTCTGTGGTGTCTCAAAAGATGATAATGACATTGAAATTAAGAAAAGACATTTTCGGGCTGGAGAGATGGCTCCGCCGTTAAAGGCTAGGCTCACAACCAAAAATATAAGAAAAGACATTTTCTTTCAATTCATAACTAATCCAAATTCTCATATAATGTTGAGTTCAAAAGAGAAAATTTCTCAAGTGTTCATTGAATCTGAGGACTGGAAACGACCTTTATGACTATCACTACAACTGGACTCAAAGGTACTGGAAGGACATCAACTACAACAAGCATGTTTTTAACTCTGAGACAATTGCTCTCTCTATTGCATTCCCTCAGAGTGGGACAAGGGACAGGTCAGGGGCCAGCAGACAAAGGGATGGTTGTCATCTCCAAGAGAAGCAGAAGACAAAAGTGTAGAATGTGATGTGTGGAGTCCTGCAATAGGATTTGCCCATGTTTCTGCTTCTCTTCTTATCTGTTTCGTTTTAAATTTCCATTACCATTGCATTGCATTTCTTTCCATCTGTCTTGGATTCTCCTTTTTCTCACTTTATTAAACCTAGATGAAGTTGAAATGCTATTGGAACTCCATTATAAAATCTTGGTAAGCTGTGTTTCCGTGCCTAAAATAAATTTATTAAGTGAGATCTTGAAAAACTAAAACCATATGAAAGTTATCTATATATAAAATGCATATTATATTTTAAATGAGGAAATATGTTGTGTCTGTAATGTATAAAGTAGTTAAACACATCTCAAAGTATACCTAATGTTTTTAATATAGGCAGAGCTGTATTTATTTGGTATCTGATGAATGAGTAATGAATGTATGTGTGGATGAGCCTTATGGTTACAGATGATGAAGAGACTACCTCTAAAAGTACTTGAATGAAGGGAGAGAACGGGTGCTCTTATTGAATCACTGCTTGAATCCATTTTTTTCATCAAAACTAATGCTCACGAGCAGCACTGAAGTAAGGAAGGGGAATTAACTCCATGCAATAAACTCAGGAAATGACAGCTGAGGCAAGGTAGAAAGTCCTGGGACAGAGAAGCACCTGATGGTACAGCTCCTCACTGGGTCCCATTCCACCAGCCTGCACAGGAAACATGGTGAGGCACACAAGGACTTCAGGTTTGGAGGGAGCACACAACAGAGAGAGGTATCACTCCTAGGAAAACATCTTCTCTTGCGTTTGTTTTACCGGATGATCCCAGAACCTCAGAATCCACAGGAATGGTTGCCACAGTTGGAGGCCATTCAGGACAGGCATGGTGCTGCATTCAAGAGGTACAGAGCAGGGCAGGAAGGTGGGGGATGCCCTGGGGTCTGTGTAATGGACCTCGCTCCCCAGAGAGGAAGAAATGAAGTGAAGAACAAAAGCTCTTCTTCCTTTTCGCTCTATGCCTCTGCAGTCTGGGTCTCCAAATTAATAGAATGTATGATTTCATGAATAAATCAGTGGAACCTGTGACTTCATTAGTAAACTAAAACATCACTTGGAATCATCAGCCAAAGAGGGCTCTGTAAGGTTTTTATGTGTGCTTGATCAACATAAGTCAGTTCTTAGGTCAAATTCTTCTTACATGATTGGACTGAAATATGAAAGAGAAATCACGCAGCCGGGTATGGGATGCCTTCTATATCAGAGAGGGTCTGTCAGAACAATAGAACCTATTAAATGAATATACAGTGAAAGAGGTTTTATTAGATTGGCTTAAATGATATGGCCTAGGTAGTGAAACAATGGCTACCTCACACTGTCCCTAAGAGAACATGAGGAAAGATGGGTAGGAAACAACCTAAGAGCCAAAGGATACAAGAGGATAGAGAGGCATTCCTTCCCACATAAATATGACATGTGTTGCAGAATGTTTGTTTACACTATAAAGATGTGTCTTTGTCAAGGTGCCTTCTAATTGGTTTAATAAACAGCTGAATGGCCAATAGCTAGGCAGGAAGAGCTTAGGTGGGACTTCCAGGGACAGAGAGAACTCTGGGAAGAAGAAAGACGGAATCACGAGCCAGGCACAAAGGAAGCAGAATGGACCATACGGAGATGAGGTAATGAGCCTTGTAGAAGAGGATAGAGTAAAAACTATGGGTTAATTTAACTTATAAGAGCTAGTTAGGAACAAGACTAAGCTAAGGCCGAGCTTTTATAATTATTAATAAGTCTCTGTGTCATTATTTGTGAACTGACAGCCCAAAGAAAAACCCAACTACAAATATGTATGTGATATTCATGGATTCACAGCCACAATGTTTATGTACACAACACTGGACCCATCAACATTTCATAATTGATGACGGAGGGGCACATGAGGTCCCATCCCTCCTGAGGGACATTGTCAGCTAATGGTTGCTAGGGAAGGCAGTGTGGTGTAGGCACTGACAAATTGTCCATGCTCCAATAAATAACCCTACAACCATGCTCATGTGGTCAGCCCTAGTCAAACACAGTGGTGTCTGTACGTGCGTACGTGCATGCGCGCGCGCACACACACACACACACACACACCATGAAAGTAGAAGGAGGACTTCAGAAGAAGAAAAGGATTGAGAGAGGGTAATGGGAATGTAAACTGTCAAAACGTATGAAATTGCCAAGGAACAAACAGATTAGATAATCAATTTTTGAAACCTGCTGTTGAGACTGTGAAGAACTTGGGGTCTGACACCTGTCTGTGGAAATATGAAATGGAGCCACTGGCCTGGGAAAGTGCAGCAGCTCTTTAACCATAGACTATAAAATCACCATGTGCCCAGCTGTTCCATGCCTAGGTAGCTGTCCAAAAGAACTAAAAACGGATGTCAGTTAAAGACAGGTACATCCATGGTCATGATGTTCACAGTAGCACCACTGACAAAAACTGAAAGATGAAAACAATTCCAACCTACATCCACAATGATGGTATGCACACACAGCAGAATACTATTTGACCATAAAAGTGGAGCATTCTGGTACATTCACAACATGAATGACCTTCAAAAACATTATGCTCAGAGAAAGAAGGAAGGTACAAACGTGATATATACATGAATCCATCCACATGAGAACAATCTGGAGATGAAGACGATTTCTATTTGCAAGGGGCTAGGAAGAGGTGCTTAACTGCTTAATGGTTACAGTGCTAACTTTTGGGGTGGTAGAAATTCCTTGGCTGTGCTTGTATGGACTGTGAAAACACTAATTTCCACTGAGATATATATATATATATATATATATATATATATATATATATATATATATATATATTTCTTTTAAAAATGTATTTGTTTTCATTTTGTGCATATGGGTGAAAGGAAAAATATCAGCTCAGGACCCCGACCCCCCAATACCAAATACTCAGCACAAAGGAGATTTATTTGCCTCAGAGGGATGAAGGGCAGGGAATAAGAGACAAGGACAGGAGATAGAGGACAACGGAGCAGGGGAAGGGAACAAGGGAGAGGGAACAGGGATATTTGTCTTGGAGTGGAACAAAGGATTGCCTCTGGGTAGAGGGGAGACAGATATGGCCCATAGGAAAATGGCGGTTTATAACGTACAGAGGCAAACCCGGTGTTAGGATGAGGTGTTTAATTTTAATTGGGCATGCTAATTAGGTGAGTCAAAAGGAACTTTTGATTGCTGGACTTCAATACTTTGATAGCTGGACCTTAGTAGTCAGCCTCAGGATGAGGAAGTGGCCAAATAAGGGAATAGACCTTGGGGGACTACCTTTAGGAATATGATCTAACAGGTTTTTTTTAGCAAGGCAGAGGGTACTGGGGAGGAGAGCAAGCACTACCAGAGCCATGCTCGCCCGCCAAAGTTGGCCAGAGCACCTTCAGTAAGTGGTGTGTGTGTGTGTGTGTGTGTGTGTGTGTGTGTGTGTGTGTGTGGTGTGTGTATACACATAATCTGCCTTGGGTGCCTGCGCAGTTCAGAAGCTGGGTTCTCTGGAAGAGCAAGCCAGTGCTATGAATCAATGAACTGTCTTAAAGCCCCAGAAGCCTTTACTTTTAAATGGTTGTTTTTATAGTGTGTTAATTTCATCTGATTATTTAAAACCAGCTCTCACTCCAAAATCTCACCCCTATTACTGCGTCAATAACTGATTTTTAAAAAAATTATTGAAAATAGATTTTTCCCATATAATACATTCTGATTACAGTGGACCCTCCTCCAACTCCTCCCAGGCCCTCCCACCACCACCTCATTCAGATCTACACCCCTTATTTCTCTCATTAGAAAGCAAACAAGCATCTACACAATAATAAAAGAGTAAAATAAGATAAAACAAAGTGGAATAGGACAAAACAAACAGAAGAAAAGGAGTCAAAGAAATGCTCAAGAAGCATATACAGACACAGAGACATGAATGTTTGTACACAGAGAAATCTCATGAAAACACAGAACTGGAAGCCATAATATGTATGCTTTGTCAATGACTTATTTTGAAAAGTAACAAATCAAGGTCAACAAAACCAAAGCATGTAACCAAAATTATTTGTTGACAAGTTCTGTTGCAAATAAAGATTCAGATGCTGAAGACCTGTAAGAAATATCCCTGAACAAATATTTTTTTTTATTTTTTTAAGAATCTAAACCAGCTGGATGGTGGTGGTGCACTCCTTTGATCCCAGCACTCAGGAGGCAGAGCCAGGTGGATCTCTGTGAGTTTGAGGCCACCCTAGTCTATAGAGCGAGGTCTAGGACAGGCACCAAAACTACACAGAGAAACCCTGTCTCAGAAAAAAAAAAAGTATCTAAACCAATTTGGAATTTTTTTTAAAGATTTTTTTTTATTTTTAAAAGTTTTTAAAGATTTACCTTTTTATTATTTTATGTATACGAATGTTTTGCCTGCATGTGTGTGTATGTACCAACTGCATGCCTGGTGCCCAAAGGAGCCAGAAGAGGGCATGAGATCCCCTGATTTTGGAGTTACAGACAGTTGTGAACCAGCAGGTGGGTGCTGGGAATTGAACCTGGGTCCTCTGTAAGAACAATAATTGCTCTTAACCACTGAGCCTATTCCCCAGTTCAAATTTGGAATTATTTTGAGTCACAGGTTAAAAGCAATTTCCTTTTACTTACAATGTCTTAGAGATACTGGGATACATTGATACCTTATCTTACTATTTTGACATGTAGAAAACTACAAATAATCAAGAAAAATCCAGGATAACCTATGTGGTTCAGGACCATGTTAGGGTAATGGAATTCACAACTAAGCACAATGGGAGCTCAGATTTCATGACAGGCTCATGGTGGTGTCTACAGGACACCCACGTTTAGGTCTGTGCTCTGGGAACCATTTTCTAACGCCTGCACACTGAGCAGTGCATCCAACATTATGGCAGTACAGCTGTAACTCAGGCTGTCCTGGACTAATGATTGATCAGACATACTGATGCCCACTGATATGAGCTCAAAAGGATAAAGCTTGCTGAAGATTGATATTTTTCCTCAAATCCTACTGGCTCTTGGTGGGATACTGTTCTGTTAGACTGCTAAGAACTAGTGATTTATTACAACATTATCCCAGCATTTTCCAATGCCTCTTCCATTTATTTCTCAGCTTAGACTGGCAGGCTCCTTCTCTCTCCTCATCTCTTTCTGCTTCCCTGATCTCCTCTCCCTTTCTTCCCTAACCTCTTGGTCATTAGACGGTTGTGATATTGGGGACCAGAGGAGATTGCGTTCTGTACGTGCCCACTCCTCTGAAATCAGACTGCAGAGGCAGTCAGGACAGACCCTAACAAACAGGCAAACAATTTCCCCATGGGATTTAAGCTACTTGCCTGTATATAACTAACAAAGAGGAATTGGAATAAAGAAAATGTAAAGTTTACCACCAGAATTCATGTTGGCATCTCATTTTGGTACGTTTTCTCTCAAACATATATAAACTTTAGACCTTGTCTTTTGGTGCCATCTGTGAGAACTGTAAAGGAGGCATGAGATGACAACAGGCAAGACCATGGAACATGTAAGAGGAGAAAATAAGGTCCTGAACTAACTACAAACAGAATAATCATCTTCTCAGAGACTCAAACTGAGCATGCTAAATCCCAAGCCAGGCAGTGAGCTAGGTGTAAGAGAGAGTGCCATGAAGCAGTGGCTCCCACCTTCTGAGAGAGAGGAAGAAGTACCTGATTTTGACTGTCATTGATGTAAAGTGTGGCTGTCACTAGGAATCAGTAATGAACGTGAACTAATCTGACATGACTGTCTTGCTCATCCAGAGACTGATGCCTTCACCCATTGATGGTCCTTGGTAGTCCCAGAGTGCAAGCTTTTCCTTCACTGAGGCAGTTTCCTCGTCCCAGGTTTATACATGTTTTGAAAACTTCATGTAGTCAAGCGCTGTGCTGATTACAGCTGAAGTTGATTCTCCCTGGCACGGCCTCCACAGCACTCTTCTCACCTCTTGGAGCATGGATTGCACTGTATATGAATGATCTGTTCTCTTCAGGCTCCTTCACTTAGAGAGAAAGCTACTTATAGAGGAAATGATTGTATCTTATTGAGACAAAGAGAGAAAAGTCCCCACATACATACATACATACATACATACATACATACATATACTACATACATACTTACATACACACACACAAAAAAAAAAAAAAAAAAAAAAAAAAAACCTGTTAGACATTCAGGCTCCTCACCCATTCTGTCCAAGGTCAAAGCCTTGTCCACCATTACAGTCTAACCTTGAGCATTTCAGAGTCTTCAGGTGATCATAACCTCTCCTTCATGAGAATGTAAACAAACATGAGATTGGACATAGACGGTGCCACCCATAGTAGATGTGATCCAGCCATGTTTCTATCCTCCAGCACAGGCAAACTATGTAATAAATGTTCACTGAAATTGTAAGTTAAAAGAACAGTTCACAAGAGCTCCCTGAGTCGGAAAATATTTCACCAACATTCCTGCCAAAATTTCCCCAAACAGAAAGAGAAATCCTCTTTCAGACATTCCATGAAGTTGGAGTGAGTCATTCGTTTCCTTTGGTTGATGGGGGAAATGACAGAAACTCTTTGTTCCTCATCTTGCCCGGAAGTGTTAGACTTCTCTGACCACCGAAGGCGGGAGCAGTGGACAGAGTTACAGATCAAAACACGGCCCATGGTAGCACAGGCGTTTAATCCCAGCACTCCGGAAGCTGAGACAGGCGGATCTCTGATTGTCAGGCTGCCGGGCTACAGAGTGAAACGAACAGTCAAGGAAAAGAGGTCCTGGGCAGAAGTGGCTTAGGTGGTACAGAGCTTGCCTCGCTGGTGCTCTGGAGTCAGTTCTCCACACTGCAAAAGGGGTGGGGGAGAGGCGGGGATTCGGGAGAGGGAAGGGGCGGGACGGGGAGGGAACTGTGGTTGGCATATACAATGAACAAAAAAATTTTAAAAAAGAAATTTCAAAGGGGACAGAAAAGGCGATAGGAAGGGCAGAAGAAGCTAGGTAAAGAAAGACAACTCTTGCATGGTCTCAGTCACAATTGATATCTAAAAAGGAAAAAAAAAATCATCTCATAGAAGTGGAGAAGAGAATGGTTGCCCAAGATCGTGGAGAGTAGGGATGAGGAGCAGTGGAGAGAGACTGACAGATGAGCACTAAGACAGAGTTAGACAAGAGCAAGCTATCTGAGGTGCATTGGCACAACCGAGTGAGTATGGACAGAGTGTGCACCAAGTAGAGAGCTAGGTGAGACTATTTCAAATGATTGAAGCAGTTCACAACATAGCATACATAAAATATCATATGGGATTCCACTAATATGTATGCTTTTTAATGTTTTCATGTACCCATTAAAATACAAATTACAAAGGAATGAACTAAGCTTATGAACAGGCATGTGGGAGAAGCCCTGCACACACAGATCCCCTTTTTGCCAGGTATTCGTCCAAGGCTAATTGTTCTTCTTGCCTTTGCTGAGTTCTCTGCACAGATGTGAAGGCAGAATTGGAATACTCTACTGAACCACCCTGTTAGCAAAAGATGTCATTAAAAATGTAATAAAGACCAAGGATCCCAGGGATTTTCCTAAAGAATAAAGCTTGGTTTGTTGCCAGGAGTCTGATGCTTATACCTGGCTTTCCTTGGGTAGGAACTACAGTAGTTTCTCAACAATTGCTTTCACTTCCATATGGGAAATCTTTCCATCTTTGCTCAGGTTGAAGTTTGATTTCTGTCTAGCTTCCTATGAACACATTTTTGTTAAAAAGAATTTTCCCTAAATAAGAGAGAGAGAGAGAGAGAGAGAGAGAGAGAGAGAGGAAGCTTACTACATCTCTTCCAAAGTAGCCGAATACAAGGCTCACCCAAGAGACTGTCACATACCCAATGAGACTGCACATTCATTGGGAAGCTATAGAAAGGACTTCTACCATTAATCTTTTAAAATTTGAACTGAACTTTCAATCTGTAGAGCCCCTCTAACCCCCTCCCAAATAGTGAATTAGTAAAAAGTTCTTAGAAGGTTTATCAGTGATACTCGATTTGTGGGGGTGGGGAAGGGGACAATTAGCAGTTCACTTCTTTAATTGCTGTTGCCCCGGCTCTACTCTCCTGTGGTTTACTGATAGTCAACAATGAAGACAACCCATCCCTCTCTCCTTTCATCAAGCTTTTGTGGGCCTGTTGATTGACCCTCACCGTGCCCTGCATTTTGCTATGGTGTCTTATCCCTTATTTTCAACAGTCCACTTGAAAACAGATCTAAGACTGGATTAACAACATTGAGTTAAAGTTAGCATACAAAGGCCAGGTTGTAACATCACAGGAAGACAAAAACTCTGAAGAGTGTTGGTATCGATGACTCTCCAAAAGTTTCTTAACCTTCAAAGCTCCTCAGATGAAGTCCTAATTGGAACGAGTATATCAGAATTCTCACAAATCAATGGAGGGAGACAAGACACCAAACAGAGAGTCACTGAATGTGTCAATGTGTAGAGGTAATGTGTAGATGGGAATGTCTCAAGTGGGTCATAAGAATGGCGTCTAAAAGAGAGACAGTAGCCAGGAGCAAATTATGCCAACTAGACTCAAGCCTATGCCCGTAAAGCGGCAAGGTGAGGACAGAAGACAACAGCAAATACCGGTGAGGGCGTGAGGAGACAGAGTCGGGAGCTGTCAGTTTCACTGTGTCAGACCCTGTATAAATAGGCATCTGGCAGTGTTTAATGGCACACTCTATGGCACAGCTACCCTACTAATGGGAATACCCAGAAAGAAAATTTCCCAGCGAGTACACCAAGGATATATACGAGGTGCAAACACACTGTGGCGGTGGTTCAGCTTTTCATGGCAGAAATGACCTTGCATCAACACCGAAAAATGGGTAGGTAAAATATGGTACATTCATGTGTCGGAATACAAGGCCGTGGCAGAGCGACTAACTTCTGTGATTTTTTTTTTATGAGAAAATAAGAATAAACATCTATTCTCCCCAGAGAGTTCAGTCACAATTGAACAAAGAAACAATTCCACACAGATCTGTTTGGTGAAGCAATGAGTGTATTAAGGTTGCTTAGAGAGCACAAGAGAGGTCATTTCCAGGAGCATACGTCACTCAAAGGCAACTGTACTGCCAGAAAGCAATATTTGATTATTACAAAATTTTCTCTATTGTGTCATTCCCAGCCCTGTCTCCCTGTTACCATTACTGGACTATGTTTTATATGTTTCTAAATATGAAAATGTCTTTAAATGTGCAAACACCACTTTCTGTATATGTTGTCATTCCCTCTACCAAGGGTGATGGATGACTCATGAAAGTTGCTTCCCTGGAGTTCCCTGTCCATCTTGCAAGGAGCTGCACTCTGCTCAGCCTCCTCTTGCCAACAACTGTTTAAGGCCTTTGCAGGTCCACATGGGGCTTTGTGAGTCTCCTGTTTCATGAGCCTTGAAAATTTCCTTAGCTTCTTAACTCTTATGAACCTCCCTCCTGCCTCTAGGATGGAGTGCTTGATTAGGAGAAAATAGCCATGCAGCACTATCTGAATGAATGTAGCCACATGGCTAGACCTAAAAGCCCAGTACGGAGTGAAGATTTCCTGCACAATATAGTTGTAGGTAAATTAAAACACATACAGGAAGTGATGTTTAGAGACATTATCAAATACAGTCCAATGGGGGGGTTAGGTGTTGTACTGGTTAGTTTTAACTATCAACTTGGTATAATCTAGAATCACTCAAGAGGAGAGTCTTAATGAGTGATTTTTTTTAGATCAGGTTGGCCTGGGAGCATGTCTGTGGAGACTGCCTTGATTATTAATTGTCCCAAGCCACTGTGGGTGGTACCATTCCTTAAGCTGAGCCCTGATCATATAAGAATGAAGAAAACCAGCCAAACACAGGAGCAGCAAGCAGGCAACATGAGTCCATTTGTTTCTGACTGCTCCTCACGATGGACATGATTTGACTGTTTTGAATTCTTGCCTTAACTTCCCCTAGGTGATGGACTATAATAGGAATTGCATGCCGAATGAATTCTTTCTTCCCTAAGTTGCTTCCATTGGGGTATTTCCCATAGCAACAACAGGAACGTATATGTATATGGGAGAAAGCTGGGTACCACAGAGTGGAGAATAATGTATAATAATTTAACAAGGGGGACGGCAGTTATCACTGATGATGGTAGATGAGTATAATTGAATAAGCTTTGCAGAGATGGAGACAGAAACAGAAAAAGGGGGGCATGTTTGGGAGGGATGGTATGATAAGAGAATTGTCCTGCCCTGAAGACAGGCGGGTTCCCATGCTCTGTCTCCGGCTTCTTGAGCAACTCCTGAGAGGCACTTTCTTCTCTATCCTCTTGATCTTGGGTTAAATTTCTAAGATCCTTTCCAATTTTATGCTTCAAGTATCCTATTCTTTCTTTTCCATGAAAACCCCCTATGCTATCATGTGCAACAACAAAGCAGATCAGCCATTTCAGACCATTTTTTATTTATATCGGAAAATAGCCTAACTTACAAAAATATCTCTTGAAGAAGGCGGGTTGTTATGTATCTGACTGAGAGAATGGCGTCTTCCGTAATGTTCAGTATTTTATCATATTAAAGCTTTCTGTTTTCGTAGGTCAGTGAATACAGAGAGAAACTTAGCAATGGCTTAAGTATTCAGGAGAAATGCTCTAGAAAGCAAAGAGCCCTTACTGGACACCTCACCAGACAACCAGAGCTAGTGATGGTGATAATGGAGGTGGTACAGTAGAAAAGTAAATTAAGTCAGAACTCATCTCGTGTCTACACGGCTGACCCACAGTGGCCTCTAGATCTAAGTTCCTTTGGATCAGACTTCAGTTTACTCAGAGAGAAACCCTTGAGATGAAAGATGGAAAACATAAGACAGAGAGAGTGCCACTTTAGAGAACTGTGGGATCCAAAAACTGTGGGCTCCCTTTGCAAATTAAAATAACAAAATGGGAAAAGCACACATTACCATTTTAAAAAAAACCTATTCTGCACTGTGCTAGAGAAGTCCTTTCCCCCCTTAAGAGCTCATTGAGATGCAGCAGTGATCATGTCAACCAATTACTATTTTGTCTATAAATAGGGAAATATGTGAATGGCCAGTGCAGTGCAAAGTAAAACATTTGCATAACATCAGCTCTTCCTTGGTTACATAATGAATCATTTGGGATTATGCATTTGTAAACATAATTTTTCAGTGCAGTGTCAAGAAACTACAATTTACTTATTGGAACACTCTGAGTCATAATTGTAGCTGGCTATTGTTTATTGAGCACCCCCTAAGTACCAGGCGTCGAACAAACATTGCTGGTGATCTTCTCCACAACATTATAAAGTGAATTCTACGTAAGAGTTTAGATTAGAAAGCTGAAGTTCGGAGGGGCAGTGACCATGTCCACAGAAATAAAGAATTCAAAACTTGACCGTTTCTAGTGTGAGTTTTCCCCTATTGTTAATGTTGCAGAGACAGGGGCTTGCTCTATTACCCAGGCTAATCTGCAGTCACTCAGCTTAAGTGATCCTCGGCGTCAGCCTCCTGACTGCTGGGAGAACAGGTAAGTGTCACTGTGCCCAACTCGGTGACCTCATAGAAACACTAATATCTCACATGGCTCTGTTTGCATCACCTCATTTAATTCACCAAACCTGGGAGAGGTGTTTACCCTTATCGTATCCATTTTAGATGATGAGAAAACTCAGGCTGAAAGAACACATCACTTGGCCAGCACATTACAGCTGGAAAGCAGTGAGACCGAGAGTCAAGGTCTTGATAATTAAGTGTTGTTTTCATTTGTTTGTTTTTATTTATTTGTTGCCATGCTGGTTATCAAACCCAGGGACTTGTGAATAAAAGACTCGTGTTCTGCCACTTACCTCCATTCCCAGTCCTGGTTCCTATTTTTTCAGTGGTATTTGTAAGTGTTGATATGTGACAGCGTTGGCCCTTTCAGGGCAGTAAGACTTGGCACATGTTCATGGTCTATGTCACCATCTCTCTGGCTAGCTCCATATTGTTATCGTGTAGAGTCCTGCTCTCCTCACATGCAGATGCCTGCATTCCCTGTTCTAGCCTCTTCCTATGAGAGTCCTACCTTCCGGAGAATGAGTTATCAACTAAAACCTGTGGGACCTACCTTCTACAAAACTGGCTTTTACCAAAGGAGTCACCACCGCGGAACCTAATGCATGCTGACTCTTATAACAATACTGTCTCTTTTCACTGATTAGTAGATGCCATTGTCTGGTGGATGCTATTTGTTTATTCATCCCACTTTTGAAAGGAATCCGGGATCCTTTCAGTTTGTAATCATTCTGAGAACTTCTGAGATCAACGCTTTCACTGCTAGGGGTGGGGGTTGTTGGGTCACATGGTGTCTGCTTGACCAATAAGAAACGGCCAAGCTGTTGATGAATGCTGTCCAGTTTGCTGTCTCGTGAGCAGTGAATGAGAGTCCTGGGGCTCTGTGTCCATCGGAACCTGGCATTATCTGCTACTTTTTAAATTTCAGTCATTCAAATAGATGGATCAATATCTCTTGCTGTCTTACTTGCATTTTACTACTGAATTCTTTAAGCAAGTATGAAAAGAATGTCGAGCTGGTCCTGGTGGTACAGGCCTACAAACCCAACCTGGGGAGGCTGAGACCTAGCATGCATGAAACCCTGGGTTCGATTCCCAGAGCTAAATAAGTAAATAAATGAAACTGAGAGTTATTTGCCTCTATAGTTCTTGTTTAGTAAAGTATTTATTCAAGGATTTGAGGCATTTTTAAAATACATTTTACTTTAAAATTGTATTGAAGAGGTGACATTCACACCGAACTCTGAGTGAGGAGAAGAAACAAGTGAGTAGTTATGAAGAAGTATTCTGGAGCCTGGTGGTGGTGGCACACCCCTTTAATCCCAGCACTTGGGAGGCATAGGCAAGTGGATCTATGTGAGTTTGAGGCCAGCTTGGTCCACAGAGCTAGTTCCAGGACAGGCACCAAGGCTACACAGAGAAACCTTTTCTCCAGGAAAAATAAAAAGTAAAGAAAAAAAAAAAAAAAATAAAAAGAAAGAAAAAGAAGAAGAAGATGATATTCTGGGCCATTCATCTGAAGAGGCTCAAACACAAACACCCTTAGCAAAATAAGAAACAAACGAGCCAAAATGGCTGCTACAGTTAAGAGAATAGTGAGGCCTGAGAAAGACAAATAACAGGTTTGAAGAGGTAGGCAGGGGAGGTGAAACGGGTTATAGCTAGGATGAAAGCAGGGCTAAGCCTAAGTATGACTGGAGAGACCTTTAGAGAGTTTAGGTCAAGATGGGTCATGTAGACAAATACAGAACAAGGAACTCAGACCAAAAAAAAAAAAAAAAAAATGAAATCAGAAAAAGCAAGGAATCTCCCAACCCCCACCCCTCCCCATGTCCCCCCTCCCCATGTCCCCAGCTCATATCAAGCTAATCTCTGAACGAGGATGACATGTGTGCAGCTCTAAAAAAGCCATGTCCACGGCCATAATTCTTAGATTTGTGCATTGTTCCTTCCTACCATGAGTTCCAAGGCTCTGAGGGTGGGAGAAGGAAGAGGAGGAAAGGGAATCCACTCTCTGTCTCTTGCTGAGCCAGCCTCCGCTCAGGACTCACTGCAGAGGAAGATGGGTCCCCGAGCATGGGACAACGCTGTACCTAAAGGAGGAGCCCACCCTCTCACAGCCCCAGGGAAAGCAGTCACTGACCCCTGTGTGCAAGCAGGGGGAGGTGTTTCATCACAAGCCCTGCCCCACAGCTCCCAATCCTCATAAATAACAAAGTAGTCAGCTTAAAATAACAATACACAAAATGAGAGTCCTAGCAAGGCTTAGTCACACGCACGCCTTTAATCCTAGCACTCCGAAGGCAGAGGCAAGCAGATCTCTGTGAGTTCCAGGACAGCTTGGTCTACACAGTGAGTTCCTGGACAACCTGAGTTGCATAGTGAGACTCGGTCTGTACAATAGTAATAATAATAATCATTAAAAAAATAAAACAACCTTGCGTATAAGAATTCTCCAGCTATGAAGGGTTATTAGCACAGAATAGTAATTCTGAGCAGAAATGTATATAGGACCTCCAAAAGAGTATGTTTATTCTATTTATTTGACTCCCTCTGAATAAATAACTACCTTTGTGGGAACATAAAGATGATATCTCTTCCTATCACAGAGTCACAATTGTCAGCTCTGTTCTCTCTTCTATCATCACTGTGCATATATAATTTTTATGGAATTCATAATCCCTGTGATACTTGTGCTCAGGTGTTTTGTTTAACATTTCACATGTATTTTTCCATGTAACCACTTAGTCTAATTATTTATCATTTCATAAGGTGAGACAACAATACAAAATAAAGGTGTAGCTCACAATTACACAATAATTGCAATTTACCAGGCACTGTACAAAGTATTTTACCAAGTTTTCCGTGTTGAATGTTTCCTTGATGCCATCCTCTGAGGGGGATGCCATCTCTCCTCATGTGGATTCAGAATGAAGCTAAGCGTTAGTAGTCAGAGTACAGTCCATGGTAAACAAGAGTGGAGGAAGGCAAGGGAAGAGAAAGAGGCAATACAACGGCATATGATGGATCTGGTACCACAAAGTGCAATGGACTGCTGTATCTCCTAAGACTGGCTCTTCAGAGGCCACACCCCCAGCAGCTGCATGAAATACAACCGAGTCTCATAAGAGCAGAAAGGAGCAAGTATTTGTCCAGCAGTTTCCACCTGTCCTAAGAGACTTTTTAATATCCACCCACCAGGACCCCCAAGACACAGGTACTTAAGTGGCAGCAGGAAGTCTCAGGGTGGGGGACAAAGGAGAGCATGAAGGTGGGCCTGCACCAAGTCAAGATGTTCACCTCGAGGCCACGTGATGCTGGCACAGCTACACTCTGGGAGCGATTCAGTTGTTGCAGTGTCTTCACCGGGAACACGTGAGTACTGTCAAGCCACAGTCTGGAAACTGATGGAGACACAAGTTGAACCCAGGAAACCAAGCCCTCCACCATTAGGCTAAATTCTTCTGGTTTAGAGAAATCTGCCATGGTTTCAGTTTTTCAGTGAAACGCTCCAGAGCAGAGCAGGATTTACTCACCATTATGCAGGAATCTCAGATCTAAGCCTGGCTCAGATCCTTGGGAAATTAACATTGTGTGTGTGTGTCAGTTGGCTTGTCTATAAGTTTATACACACACACACACACACACACACACACACACACACACACACACGGTTATTCACTCGTTTATTTAGAATAGTATCAATCAAACTTTGTGGGCCCCCAGATTCTATAGTCTGACAGGAGCTTACTCCAGGGCTCTCTGGATTTACCAAGTGGGCAAGGGATATCTTTTCCACAGCATCCTAGGAGCTACAAGCCAGCAAACATAGCCCTTGACCAAAGACTTAAGTCATATGTGGGCAACCAGATTATCTTTTCTGGGAGTGGTTCATAGTTTAGCTCTTCTTTTCAAAGTGGAATTAAATGACCTGCCTGGTTTCCCAGCGCAGCCAAGGTGCAGTATCATTGTGTGACGAGCCCCGAGTATCAAATGCCTTCCCGGAAGAATTATCTCCTTTGTCTCCATTCTAGGCAGGGGCGTCAAAGACATTTGACACATTTGTTCTGAACTCGTGGTGACCTACTTATTCGAAGTTTCTTTCTTTTTTTTTTTTTTTTTTTGCAGATAAGATTAAAATGGACAAAGCAATGAGATCATCGCGGTCATTCTTTCGTGATCTAAAAGAAACAGGACAGCACGTTCAGACACTAGGGCAGAGTGAGGGGCTAAAGAATAGGGAAACAGCAAGCTGATTATCATGTTGCCGTTTCGAGCAGTGTTTAAAAACGGATGAATCCTGGGAAAACCTAGCCCTCCTTTCAAAAGCCTCTTCTTTCATTCCATGGTGTTATTTTTTTTAAAACAAACAAACAACAACAACATAAAAAAAAGAACTCATATAGTCCAAGATGAGGCTGACTTTGAATTCCTGGTCCTCAGCCTCCATTTCCACAGTGGTAGAATACCACTGGTGTGCATTACCAGTGTGTGTACCACATCTGGCTCCTTATTTTTTGCTGTCCTGTAACAAACTGGGTCCAGAACTGGAGAGGAAGCCAGGTAATGGTGGCGCACGCCTTTAATTCCCAGCACTCAGGAGGCAGAAGCAGGTGGATCTCTGTGAGTCTTAGGCCAGCCTGGTCTACAGAGTGAGTTCCAGGACAGGCACCAAAACTACACAGAGAAACCCTATCTTGAAAGACCAACAACAGAACTGGGAGAGGTTCAAGCTCAGTGCGGCCACTTTACGATGCAGTGAGTCATAGTCACTGCCTGTCCCCAGCTCTTGTCTCCTTGCTGGTTTCTGTGATCCAGTTGCTCCTGTGATTGTTCAGACTCTCCACTGATAAGTTTGTGAGACTCGTGAATCAGCAACAGCCCCCTAATTCTCTCCACAGAGGCCCCTGGAGAATATTTCTTATGAAGTGTGGACTTTGGAATACTGACTTGGTGTGACTCTTTGTCCCTTGGGGTGAGAGCAGCCATCCCATCTTTCTCAGACTGTGCGAACGTGCTGCCTAGTCTTATGTCAGCTTGACACAAGCTAGAGTTATCTGAAAGGAGGGAACTTCAGTTGAGAAAATGCCTCCATAAAACCTGTCGGTAAGACATTTTCTTAAATTAGTGATTGATTGGGGAGGAGGGTCAAACCCACTGTGGGTGGTTCTACCCCTGGGCTGGTGGTCCTGGGTCCCATAAGAAAGCAGGCTGAGCAAGCCATGAGGAGCAAGCCAGAAAGCAGCATCCCTCAATGGCCTCTGCATCAGCTCCTGCCTCCAGGTTCCTTCCCTGTTTGAGTTCCTGTCCTGACTTCCTTCAATGATGGACTAAGATGTGGAAGTGCAAGCCAAATAAACCTTTTCCTCCCCAACTTGCTTTTCTTGTGGTATTTCACTGAAGCAATAGAAACCCCCACTAAGATAGCAGGTGTGTTCCTTTCCTAGAGCTACTTAACAAAATGGCCACAAAATTGATGGCCTGAAACAACCAAAGTAATTCCCACAGCTCTGAAGGTCAGAAGTCCAAATCAACCTGCCCACTGGGCCATGCTCTTTCTAAAAGTTCTAGAAAAACAGCACTCTCTGCCTCTTCCTGACTTCTTATATCCGCTGGAAATCCCTGATGCCCCTCAACTTGCAGCCATATCTTTCCCTTTGTGTTTAGGGGAAGGGGCTGGGACTGCAGGGATGTGTATTTCCATATGTCCAAATCCTTCTCTCCTTCTGAGAGTACCAGGCATTACATTAGGATAACCTAACCTTAACTTGAGATCTGCAAAGACCGTATCGCCAAAGAAAGCCACATTCATGGGTCTCAAGAGGACATGAATTTGGGGAGATATTATTGAGGATAACACCCAAGGATATCTCTGTGTCCTCCTCTTTCCACCATGAAGCCTCAGACTGCTACTGGGCACTTAGGCGCAAGAACACACCACCTAAGTTTCCCAGTGTTCAAAGAACTTAGCACTTACAGTTTTGCTTAACCAGAGAGAGAGAGAGAGACTTAGTTTCTCTCTGTCTTCCCCATAAGAGTTACAATTTTATCGAAAAGATGAAACAACATCCAGGCAGTATGCACATGTTCATTTAACTGCTAGGCAAGCTGTTAAAACTGTGTGAAATCTCTTCCCGGGAGTCAACTTTCTCCTCTGTCCCAGGTTTAATCTTTTCCTTCCCCAGCACGAGATTTCTGTGCAGAGTTTTATTCTTTGGAGTCCATTGCATTAGGGTCTCTGTTTCAAGACCTAATCGTTTTCCTGCTCAAGAATTCTTCCCCAGGACAATGCCCCCTCCTTAGAGTCCTGCGGTTCTTTCTGACCTCCACTCTCCCTCTTGGAGCCAGCTCACGGGGTTTGTCCTCGGCTAGTCCATAAGAAGAATAGCATCACTTCATTGTCCCACAATGTTTTGGTGGCCTCATTACCTACAGCATGGGGGCCATTTTTTCCAGTTCTGCTCACCTGACTCTGCTCCTCAGCTTTTCTCCCATCCTTTGACTCCATCATTTTCTCTTTGCCTCCTCCTCCATCACCATTGTCCCCTCCATCTGAAAAGCCATTCTCTCCAAAACAGCATGCATTATTCCAACCATCCCTGGAAAGCCACCTCTTTTCCGAAGTCTACCAAGATTCCCACCCCACCAACCAGCCAGAACTGTCCTCCCTCTCAGATTCCCATAAAATTCTGCCCTTCCCCAGATGCTTCCATTTCTGAGGTGATTTGTGATCATGCTGTGTTCTTTTACACATAACTCCTGAAAGTCAGGTCTCTTTCCCATCCCCTCATTTCCGGTTCTTGGGTGTCTTACCCAAGTCCTAATTCGAGGAAGGACTCTAAAATAATGATTTCTTTTCAGACGTGTATCAAATAATGTTTGAATGTTTTACATTTCATTAAAAGTAGAGCCAATTTTAAATGTATTGTTGCCCTTAATATCAAATATTCATAATTATAACGATAACTCAATTCTTTGTAATAACCAAATGTTATGCATTTGGATGCATTACCAAATAAATGTATTAATAAAGTGTGTTTTTATAAGTAGGCTGTGAGTGAGATTTTACGGCATTAAAAATTATGAAAACCATTATAGCAATGAGGTCACGTTTTGCCCCTGGCAGATTGAAGAATTTGCATTTTCTATTAGACTGTCTTTGTCCCAGGAGACATAATGATGGCTGGGATATTTTATCCCATGGGAAGAGCTGTTTTAAAACCAAAAAGTAGAACAGGAGAGCCACTGGTGTTAGAAGTACAAACACTGCTATTTAATAACTTTGTGACTTGGAAAAATCAGTGAACATCTCAAAACGGATTTCTTTCTTGTTAAACAGGACTTCACTCTATATCACAGGGCTGCTGAGAAGGGGAACAGTCTATACACAAAATGAGTGTTTTATGAGTCACTCAACAAAATGCTATCGACTGCCATTACAGAGTTAGTATGCGAAGAGGTGACATGGCTTTTTTCATTTAGTTGTGGTTTTCATTTTTTTTTTTTTTAATTTTACTCCCCTTGTGAATTGCAGCCAATTCTATCAGAAGCTGAGAAAGTAGATGAGTCGGGCTTTCACCTCTAAATTGCCCCAAGGGAGAGTTAGCTAATGAAAGGACACAAGAGTGAATTATCTGCTGACTGCACTCCTTTGCTGAGGGACAAAATCACTTTTGTATAGATATCCAGTTTGCTAATTATGTTTTGAAAATCAAGTGAATGTTTTGCTTTGTTTGATTTTCCCTGACATCCCAGAGGTAACTGAGATGCATTAAAGGGAAAATATCTAATTTTACTCATGAATCAAGAAAAATACATTTAGCAATGAAATGTGTAGTCAAATATATACAGATGTGACTGTGTACATAAAATAGTTTCTTACCTTCAATTTCTTTCCTCCGAGATCTGAGTTTTAAAATCTTGACAATGCTGAGCTGCAGAAAAGCCCACCTTCTGAATTAATTTAACCTCTACAAGAAGTTTCAAGTCCTCTTTTTCTTCTCCCACAAGACTGCCTTCCCTGATCTTTCTGTTGCTCATACACACTGGTTGTAGGACTCAAAGGTGCTGGGTGCTCCCCAGTCGGCTCATTCTAGATTTGATGAACACGGGCAGCAACACTTGCATGTACTTACGTGACCAGAGTGGCTGGGGAGAGGCAGTCAGGCTGTGTCCCCCCCCCCCCCCCCCCCCCCCATCTCCTACGTGCATTTTCTAAAATTCAGTTCTGGTGCCATTACTGAGAATGGAGATCTTTCTGTCTTCCTTGTCTGCACCCTTAGAGAATGGAATCTACTGTCGCCTCACTTCTAAAGAAATGCTGTTGTGACTTCAGGCTAGCCACCGGGCCCCCAATTTAAAGAGCTTCCCTACAATCAGAATAAGGAACAGACATTAGCAAACAGGAAAAATACACAAAGTTTCCAGTCTTACAAAGGAACTAGAGCTGGTGCACAGAGCTGGGCTAGAATTGCCAACCTTTCACTTTCCAACTTGCTTTCATTTCCCAATAGAATGCCATCAAGTTTTCTAGTAAGGCTTGCATCTAATGCACACACACACACACACACACACACACACACACAGAGAGAGAGAGAGAGAGAGAGAGAGAGAGAGAGAGAGAGAGAGACAGACAGACAGACAGACAGACAGACAGACAGAGACAGAGAGACAGAATCAGAGAGACACACAGGAGAGAGAGAGACAGAGAGAGAGGCTGCAAAAACAAAGTAGGTGCTATCAGCTCCGACACTTGGAGACTTCAGTCTGCAGATCTCTGCACTGTCCACAGAACTGGTTGACAAAGGGCAGGCTGCCCAGTTCTGTGGTAGTGACAAACCTAAAAAGATGGCTAGACATGGCAGCACATGTCTGTAATCCTAGTGCTCAGGAAGTGGGCATCGGAGAATCAGGAGTCTGAGGCCAGCCTGGGTTACATGGTGAGACCCAGTCTCCAGAAACAAACAGACTGGCTGGAGCTGGGCCTCAATTGCAAAACATGCTTGAGGTCCTGGGTTCAACTCTCCGTAAGGAATAAAGAAAAGTGGCTCGAGAAGCAGATTTTTCTTTGAGATTCATTCTGGGTTTTGATTTTTTTTTTCTTTGTAGCCCTTGCTGTCCTGGAACTTACTCTGTAGCCCAGGCTGGCCTTGAACTCACAGAGATCTGCCTGCCTCTGCCTCCTGAGTGCTGGAATGGAAGGCTGGTGCCACCACTGCTGGGCAGATTAGTGATGTGTGTGTGTGTGTGTGTGTGTGTGTGTGTGTGTGTGTGTGTGTGTGTGTGTGTATGCTATGACTAAATGCTTGGCAAGTACTAACTTAAAAGAAGAAGGGCTTATTTTGACTTTAAAGGATACAGTCCTGTATGCTGGGAGGGCTTGGCATCAGAGACATAGCATCTTGCTGCATCACCTCCATCTTCAGAATGCACGCACAGAACAGACAGGAAACAGAGTCTGGCTACAAAAGGCCCACCCCTGGAGACTCACTTCCTCCAGCAAGCATCCACCTCAGAAGGGCTCCACACCCTTCCAAAACCGTACCGCAGACGCCTGGGTAGCAAGGCTCTCACTCATTTCACCTCCAAACCACAATAGGCTGCTTGACTCAGTTTCTGCATTCGATTCCACTTTCCGCGGACATTAGGGGTACCTCACCTAAAGGGTGGGGAAGCAGGAGTGTGCACAGTGTCCTTTACTGGATGGTATCTGGAGTGTCGGGGGGGGGGGGGGGTGTCGGAAATGACCGCTTCTAATCCGTTTGTGTTCCCATTGCAGAATCGCGACAGATGATGAGAGCGAAGGGGGAAGTGGTTTGCCGTGATCAGTGTTCTATTGCTGCGAAGAGACACGTGGCCACAGCAACTCTTAGGAAAGAAAACACGTAGTCCGTTTTCATCACGGCAGGAAATGTGATAGCACGCTGGAAGACGCGGTGCTGGAGAAGCCGCTGAGAGCCAGCCATAGGCAGCAGGAAGAGAGAGCGAGAAAGAGACACTGGGACTGGCTTGGGGCTTTGAAACCCCACAGTTCACCCCCAGTGACACACTTCCTCCAACAAGGCCACACCTCCTAATCCCTCTCAAGTAGTGCCACTTCCTGACGACCAAGCATTCAAATCTATGAGCCTATAGTGACCATTCTTATTCAAACCACCACGTGGTTGGTTTCATTTTTTGACTTCTCACAGTATCAGCACTTTTAGAGTCCTTAAACGTCTCATCCTGCACCAAACATCTCCCCTCTTCTCTTTCACAGCTCTCGATCTCATCAGGGTTTGTTGTTGTTGTTTGCTTTTTTCTCACTTATCCAGAGCCTAAGAGTTGGAAGAACACTCAAGCATCTACATCACTTCCTGTATCCCCAAGTGGGTTTCTGCTCCATCTTCCATGAATTACTCAAGATTGGCTTTCTACAGGGGCTGTGATGAGACACCAGGTCCATGGCAACTCTTATAAAGAAAAACTTTTATTGGGGTTGCTTACAGTTCAGAGTTTTAGCCCATTATCCTCATGGTGGGACATGGTAGCATGCAGCAGACATGGTGCTGGAGAAGGAGCTGAGAATTCTACATCTTGATCTGAAGGCAACAGGAAGTGAACTGAAACACTGGGCATGGCTTGAGCATCTATGAGACCTCAGAGCCCGCCCCACAGTGACACACTTCCTCTAGCAAGGCCACATCTGCTCCAATAAAGCCACATCTCCTAATAGTGCCACTCCCCATGAGCTTATAGGAATCAGTTACATTCAAACTACCACAGGGGCTTAGAGGAGATGCTGTGCTGTTGAGAACAAGATGTGAATTTAAAGTTGGTGAGCATTTAAGATGGTGAAACACCTATTATCTGAACCTGAGCATTCCACAATGTAGTGAAACATCACACTACACCTATAAGTGTATACAATTATTATGATGTGTCAATTAAAATTATATGCGTGTGTGTTTAAAATATTGACAAGACAGGCTTAAAGAAATCTGAAAGGGGTCCACATGTTATTAACATTTACATTCTGAAGAAATCTTTGCCTGTATCATTAGCAATGTAGTGCTTTAGTCTCCTGGACTCAGGTTTCCCTCCTGAAAGGTACAGGTATTAAACTGGATGACAAAACTCTCCCAGCCCTCTAACATCCTACAACTCAAGGGCATCCATACACATTTTCAAAGTTACAAGCACCATAAAAATATGTCAACTGGAACCACCATCAACAGAGGACATTGGCTGTTTTATTTGGTTGTAGGATGAACACAAAACAAATGTTGATTATTTTTTATATTCTAATATACATATATATATATATATTAGCATACATACATATAAACATATAAACACACACACACACATATATATGTGTGTGTGTGTGTGTGTGTGTGTGTTTGTGCCAGGTTTTCAGCTACTTTGCAACCATCATTAATCCACAATAAGTACAAAAGCAAGAAAAGTATTTAAACTGCAGCAAGAGGTGTAAGAGAACCATGTAGACAGGGTAGGGCATATTTTAAAACTTACTGTGTGCTTGACAGCAGGAAGATCTCTGAAGACAAAGAGCTGTTCGGGAAGCAGATGCAAGGACTTGTCTATACCTTTGCAATCAGCAATACTCACCCAGAGCAGAACGTGACTGGTGAGCCTAAAAGGCACTTGAGTTGGGGACTACAGCATCAGCAGTGTACTCACTCAGGAGGCTTTGAATTTGCTAAGGGATTTGCAGGTGAAGCTTGGCATTCCTGCACATGGAATGTGAGCAGTCACAGATAGTTTGTGGGTTTCAGGATCGAAGTGGAGAGACACTGGATAAAGACACAGTAAATTGTCTTCATAGTGTGGGCAGAAATTATCAAGAGAGAAAGCTGGCCCGTCTCTACAGTTTCCAGCATACGGAATGAGTTGTTTATTGTTGGAAATCTGTTGGAGGAGAGTGTAGCTGCAAGGAAATGTTTGGTTTCGAAGCTTTGAAGATCACTAACACTTTTTCGTTTGTTTGCTTGTTTGCTTTGATTTTGAGACAGGGTTTCATTACAGAGATCTGCCTGCCTCTACCTCCTGAGTGCTAAAACTAAAGGTGTGTGCCGCCATGCCTGGCTAGACTAACACAATTCTATGCGATGGAAATAAAGATGTAGACAGTAAGATCAAATCCCTTCTTTTTATTTCCATTATAAACAAAAAACCTTGTAACTTATTTTTCAGAAAGTAGCCTGCTGGCTTGTTGAGGAGTGGGGAGACTCTGTGGAATGCACTTAACAGTAGGAGTCATGACTTACGCATCAACTGCTCATAAAAGAAATGAATAAAAGCAAATTTAAAGAAACAAAGTACAAGAAAAGGGCATCATAGCTCAGACTGCGAATGTGCTGTCAAGCTGAAGGCTGTTTTGTGTCTGTGTGTGTGTGTGTGCATGCATGTGTGTGAGCATTTGCTTGTGTGCATGTGCATACCCCTATGTGTGTGTGTACTGGAGCCTGCCCAGTGTCTCTTACTGTGAGAAACAACACCATCCTTCACATGGTTAAAGAAGATGTTGTCATCAGGTTTATTTTTTTTTTTCACCTCAGAGGTTGCAAAGAACCTGATCCTGTTTCTGCTTTTTTGGCCACATGAAATTTTCAGGGATGAGCACATAAGCCAAGCTAGGCCTGTCATATCTCCCTGTGGTGCCTTTCCAAAGGATCTTTCTTTGGGCCCCTATTCTCTGAAGCCCATGTAAGCCTAGATCTGTAGGCAGACATCTAATGCTACATAGGTATGGAGCCAGAGAAGTGGCTGATAACACTGTTGGCATACCTGGGCACCCATGGGCAGAGACATGACTTAAACTTGCCAGTTAAATGAGCCAGTAGGCTTCTCTGCTAACAACTTTTGTTTCAGTTGTTTATTTTAATTTGTTTTGTTGCTGGTATCAAAATTTTCAAAATTAAAAGGACCCTATTATGGCTCTAGGTTCAAATGCTTTATCTTCCTATCATATTACAATTCTGTGTTCACTGACACATTGACAGCTCCTAAAACAAATTATGGCTCCTTGCTTCACTTCCAAAGCCTTCCCAGAAAGGGTCCACCTTTCCTAATCCAAACACATAAAAATGACAACTTATTTTTTTTATATAGACATCTGGTTTTGGTCCATTTGTCTTAAGCATTTTCCATCTCTGAAAATCTACCTGTGTTAGCACTGTTCCTGTGGGAATTATTATTTCTCTGCAGGCAAGGACTGTGTCTCACAGACACACAACAGCACCTACAACCTGTAGCTTCAAATGCTTGCTGAATTGCATTTCCAGAGTGAGATGTCTATGGTAAGTAAGCTGTTAATTTTGAACAGGCTACCTTTTTTTTTTTTTTAATTTAGAGAGAGAAAAAAAAAACCCTAAGTAAACAATAGAGGAGTGAATTTTCGAAAGGTGCTGAATTGACCAAGGTCTTCTTGGAGGCCAGCAGTAAGGTCACTTTTATTCTTTATTTTGCTTTCAACAGTGTTGTAAGTCAGGTAATGACTCAGAGAGGTGTGCCCCATGAGCAGTGTTTCCTAGAAGTTCCCAGGAACTGAGTTAAGTGGTGATCTCATTTCTGTGTGACAAGGTGACCCAAGTCTTTATAGATCAACTATTCAGGTGCTATTGGGTACCTGTTCTTCCCTGCAGACACACAGCAGTATGGAGCATTTGAGAAAGGAATACATGTTCCCTGTCCTCCATAGAGTGCTCGCCTTCAACACATTAATTCCTGAATCACAATAAAAATACATGATAGGCCAGTGAGATGCCACACAAGCCCAATGGCCTGAGTTCATTCCTGGAACCTAGATAAATGTGGAAAGCAAAACCCAACTTCACAAAGTTTTCCCAGACCTCCATATATGTGCTGTGTGCACACATGCACGTGTGTGCATGCACACACACACACACACGACACATAGACACAGGACACAAACATACACACACACATAGACACACACAAACAGACATACACACACATGCACGCACAGAGAGACACACAAACACACACACACACATACTAATAAATAATCTTTTAAAAACAAAAAGTAAAGGAGACATGGAATTAAGAAAGTGACCAATCTCTCATCCTTTTAAGTCTTGTCTCCTACCTTCCATCTTTGTCTACATCTTTAATAACTCCATAGGTAGGAAGAAAGAGTAATGTTCATGTTGCAGAGGAGGAAAAGTGAGACTGAGAGAGGCCAAGGAACTTACAACTCATACAACCACCAAATGACAAAACCCAAAGCCTTTCCTTTACACAGACACCCCCCCTCCCACGTGGCCCCTTCACTGTGTCATCTCCAGGAGATGAAGAGGAGGACAGTACACACAGCATGGTGGTGAAGACCACAGACTTCTACTCAAGCGGACAGAGGTCAAAGTTCAAGTTTGGGCCTTACTCTTTGGATGGAGTAGGATTTCCCCTAAAAACAAGTGGACCTCCTCAGGTTCCATCATCACAGGGGCACAGGGACGACCTGAGACAAGTCTGAGACAGGGAGGAAAGAAGCAGTCTCATGCCTGGTGGGCGCTAGAGCTGTAAGAGGGGGAAATCATGCAAAAGGCCTAGCTCCGGGGAGGGGGGCAGTGTGGGATGGATGGGTGGGGGCGTGACCCCAGAGGGAGGTGTCTTGCCTTCCGAGATGGGGCGGTATCACAAAGTGTAACTGGAAAATAAACACACTAAAACACAGAATGCACACTCACGGTTGGATGGCAAAAGCAGTCAGGTTTTAATTTTGTGGCACACAAATCACAGAGCATCTTGTTTGAACAATCAATAGCCAAGTGTTCACCGAAAGTAAAGACCTCATCAACTTCTTCCCTTTATGACAGGATAACCGGTCTTTTTCTTGGTCCTTTAATGATGCTGTAACTGGCATCTCTTGGTCCTTTAATGATGCTGTAACTGGCATGTGGAAAGTGGGCAACAGGTACTTAGCAAAAAAATTATTTCGGAAAGAGAAAATCTCAGGTGGCAGAAGGACAGTGAGACTAGCCCTGACAGTGGTCCCCCAGTGCAGGGCTGCAGCTGCCTTCGTGGGACATTCAGGCAGGTCCCCTCACATAAGACACAAGAATAAGGTGGAATCTGGTAAAGTGACTCTTGTTCCTTCTTAGGACAGACTGTCATACGCTCTTAGATCGGACATTCGTCTTAAAAGGCCATTAGCCTTATTGTGTAACCATTTATCTCCATCACATCTGTCTCTGCATCTGCCCTCCTGAGGTGCTCACAGGCATCCTCCAGGGCCTCTTCCTGTTCAGATGTTGATCTAGTCTGCTTTCTGTTGCTGTGATAAAACGCCATAACCAAAAGCAACTTGGGGAGGAAAGGTTTAATTTTGCGTACACATCTCAGGTCACTGAGGGAAGTCAAGGCAGGAACTCAATCAAGAACCTTGGAGGAGCCGGGCGTTGGTGGCGCACGCCTTTAATCCCAGCACTCGGGAGGCAGAGCCAGGCGGATCTCTGTGAGTTCGAGGCCAGCCTGGGCTACCAAGTGAGTCCCAGGAAAGGCACAAAGCTACACAGAGAAACCCTGTCTCGAAAAAACCAAAAAAAAAAAAAAAAAGAACCTTGGAGGAAAACAAATTTTCTCTCCATGGATCACTTATCTTGCTTCTTATACACTCCAGGATGACCTGTTTAGGGATGGTACCATCCTCAGTGGGCTGGGCATTCCCAAACCAATCATCAATCAAGAAAATGACCCACAGTCTGCCCACAAGCCAATTTGATATTGGCATTTTTTTTTTCAACTAAGGTTCCCTCTTCCCAGATGACTGTAGCATGTGTCAAGCAGGCAAAACAGCAACTAACATATGTGTACTGATGTAATATGGAATGGATGAACTCTGATCTCCAAAATGTCATCCTAGAAGTTTATAAATGTACAGATCGCCTGTCTTACAAAATTGTAGTGGGGCTTAGCACTGAAACAGGATGGTGCACAATTAATCTAAAGCATTGTGTAAATGTGAGGTAATCTGCTTCTGAGCCTCTAGACACACTCATCTTTGGAAGAGAATTGAAGAGCATCACCATGAGACAAATGTGTAGCTCGTCAGGGAGAATGTTGAACTCTGGTGGCCCTTGAGTGCTCCACATGTCTGTTAATGTTCACCCCTAGTGACAACCATTTATGTAATATCTCTGATCAATAACATCATTTCTCCCCAGTCTCCCTTTTATTAGCCTCTTTGATAGATTTAATTAAAGTAATGCATTTTATGGGGAGATATGAAGCCAGGCACTTGATGATATCACTTCCTGGTTGAGGTCTCAGGTTCCCTCTCGTTCAGTGAAAGCAGGATGGGGATGAGAAAAGAAGCGTGCAGTTTGCTTCTGTTCAATTCATGGTGCTATAGACCTGAAAAAAAGATCTTTCTGGAAAGTGTCTGACATCTCTATTTTGTTTTTTAATTATGCCAAGCTCAAAGTCAGGCTCATTGTTTTGAGTGTCGTAAAAGTGTTGGGTCTCAATGAAAACTCATAACTGTCTCATTCCTTGTTTAAAATGTGGATTCAGGGTCGGGCGGTGGTGGCGCACGCCTTTGGTCCCAGCACTTGGGAGGCAGAGCCAGGAGAATCTCTGTGAGTTTGAGGCCAGCCTGGGCTACCAAGTGAGTTCCAGGAAAGGCGTAAAGCTACACAGAGAAACCGTGTCTCAAAAAAAAAAAAAACAATAAATAAATAATATGGATTCAGATGTGAGCAAAAGGATGACCAAGTTTAAGGCGAGCATGGTAGGAGCTGGCCTCAGAGTAGGCAGAACTAGTCCACTTTCTAGCCGTTTGCTAAACAACAGCTGTTCTGTGAATTTGCAGTGTGACGTGAGGCATTGAGACAAGGTTGTTGAAAAAGAATATACAAAACAGAGTACTACAAAATCATAGTTGTCTATGTGAGTTTTACCTAGGTGCGGTTCCTGTATGTTCTCTGCACACATAATTCCCCTGAGCACAGCAATTTCATCATTGCACATGCATATTAAATGCACTAAAACACAGAATGCACACTCACGGTTGGATGGCAAAAGCAGTCAGGTTTTAATTTTGTGGCACACAAATCACAGAGCATCTTGTTTGAAGAATCAATAGCCAAGTGTTCACCGAAAGTACAGACCTCGTCAACTTCTTCCCTTTATGACAGGATAACCGGTCTTTTTCAAAGGTAAAGTGGGGGCTGAAGATATATTTCAGTGATTGAGAGCACTTATTGCTCTTGCAGAGGACCTCGGTTTGATTCCCAGCACCCACAGAGTGGTTCACAAGCATTGGTAACTCCAGTTCTTGGGAGCCCAATACCTTCTTCTGGAATGTTGTGCACACACATACATGTAGGGAATAAAAACACTAATGCACATAAAATGAAACAAAGAAGTCCCGAAACAATAATTAAAAAGCTAGTTGCCACAAAATAGCAGAAACCAGCTTGCTCCCTCCTCAGGGGTGGCAAAGCTCAGTTTGAAAATCCCAGATGAAAGCCTGTGTGAGAAGCACCTCAAGGGTTTCTGTGTGACTCTGGAAGAATCTCTGGCTCTCTCTGTTTCGTCTGCAAGTGTGCTGCTGCATTTGGAATGGGTACTTGATTAACTATGGAGTAATCACTGGCTAAAGAGAAGCGATTTTGATGAATGCTCTGTATTTCCAGACACACTGTGCCATTCAGTGTTCCTATATTCGCCACACATTTTCCTGACTCCACACTTTTGCTTGTACCACCCGCTCCCCTTAAGAACAGCAGCCACTCTCCCGTGTCCCTTGCTCCAATTTTCCCCATTTCTCAAGGACAAGGTCTGTGTGTGTGTGTGTGTGTGTGTGTGTGTGTGTGTGTGTGTGTTCAGCTTTCTCTGTTTCTTGACCTGAAAGATTATATGTTCTCCCTAATCTGCAGAGAGCAGGTGCTCTCTCTGTTATGACTGCAGAGTCCGATGTTTCAGTAAATGAAGTAGGTCCACCTTTCCTTTAGGGAACAGGGGCTGTGGATGATCATCCCAGTGCTTGGCATACGACAAACACTCAGTAAATGTTTTTTGAGTAAATAGTACGGTGGTTGCAAGTGTCCAGTACCAGTTTGACTAATCTCAGCCCAGGTATTTGGTCCAATATTAATCTAGGTGTTTGTGGCGTATGTGTTATATAAATATAGTTAATGCCTATAGTAAATTGATATTAAAGCAATTACCTTAGATAAAGTTTCTTCAAATATTTCCACCATGATCTCCTTTCACTCAAGACATTTTTTTTCCATGAGCTCAGGTATATAAAATAGGTAAGTCAAATATGTATTGATAATGAATTGCCAAGAAATTTCTTCTAAGGCATTGCATTAGTATCCATATAATTGTACCATTTATAAAAAACGGAAAACAAATTTACATACTAATGGGTCAGCTCTGCTTGTTGGTTTCTACATAAATCTTGGCTGAATATTTGATCCTGCAAGGTTTTTTTTTTATCACAGTTGATTGATATTTTGATTTTATAATCATCAGTGCTGAGAATAAATATTTATTATTAGTAATAAATAAGTAATAAATAAATATTTATGCTTTGATTAAATTTAAAAAACCCAAGAAAAGCATGTTTAGGGACATTTCAGAAATTGTTGGAAGTTCTGCCTTAATCCCAAGGCAAAATTCATTTCAAGTTTTTTGTTTTGTTTTGTTTTGTTTTGTTTTTTTATGAAACTCAAGTCAGCCATTCAAACAGCAATTTTTGAAATTAAACATTCTAGTACAATCCAATCCAAAGAGACACGAATTTGACATTTACACACTGAGGGGTAATGGTGGAAAAATATTAAGAAGTCTTTATTTTCTGTAACAAAACCATTGTGTTCCTGTAAGAGCAGATAATTGAGTGTGCAGTAAAAACATCACAGTTCATAATATGCAGTAGTTGCAATTCTGAGTCCGGGTGTTTGCCTCAAGGTCTATCTATCTTCCCACCCTTTGCAGAGGCCTTTTTTGCCTCTTGTAATCTCTTGCAGTCTCCTTTCTAGTTTCACAGACTATACCCAACCCACACACATTACATTCAAACACATAAACATAATAAACTGTGATCTGCATATGGAAGAGAAGATGAGACTTTTGTCTTCCTGACAGCGTCTGAGTTATCTCATGTAATACAATGTTTCCCAGATCTATCCATTTTCCTGCAAATTTCATGATTTAATTTTTCTTTGAAGCCAAATAAAATTCTATTATAACTATCACGTGTTCTTTATCTACTCACCTGTTGATGGACAGATATCTAGGCAATGGTTTTAAATCTGAGGCAGGGTGTTCCAGGCAGTTTGGCTGTGTTGCTAGGAGTGAAAGCATGTTCCATATATAGTGTTTTTATGTGTTCGGAACCAAGGCTGAAATGAAGTTGCGTGGGAACCCAGGAGAACACTATCAAAAACACCTGGGATTCATCATGTGTTTGATTTTAACTAACTTTTGATTGCTGTGTACTCAGAAATCTTTTATTGTCAAAATTTTCATGACACTCTACTTAGATATGTAATTCCATTTAGGAGTGCCGCTCACAGTATGAGGAGCTGGACCTACACAGCGTAGATGGGTCATATCCAGTCCGTTGAGAGATCCTGAGGACAGAGCCTGAGGTTTGCAGAAAGGATCCCACAGTGCCAAGTCTGGCTTGAGTTTCCAGCCTGCCTCTGCCCCAGTAGTTCCAGACTTGCCTGCACAGCAGGTTGGACTAGTCAGTCCTCACAACTGATGAACCAATTTCTTGAAATAATCTCTTCATGGAGATCTGTGGTATGTCTGGCTTTTCTAGAAGACCTTGTTACAGACAGAGAGATGATCATGGTAAAATATACTCAGTTCATGATTGAAATGTAACTGACCTGGCATGTAAGATCTGGGAAGATGGAAATCTTTTTTTTTTTCTTCTCCCCTTTGTGCCTTCAGTGTCAAGTAAGGACCTTGTGTATGATACAGGCTCAATAAACATTTGTTGAGATGAAGAAGGCATCACAAAAAATGCTGTTAAAAAATGCCATATTTAGCCAGACATGGTCCCATGGCTTTAATCTCAGTACTTAAGAGGCAGAGGCAAGTGGATTTCTGTGAGTTCCAGGCCAGCTATGACTACATAGATTTTGCTATTTGCTTACTTATAAATTTGAAGTGCATATTGACTGAGTGATTGATATTTGGTGTATAGGACCTCACATTATTTGGTTCTGTTGTGTAGTTTCTGCTTCCAAATGAAACATTTCTTCCTCAATGGAGAAGGAAGGTTCTTGAGATTTCAAGAAGCTCTGAAAACTGCACGATTCCTAGGATTCCTGTCAGGGCCCAGTGTTGGGGTTCAGCCCCAACCTATGGAAGGAGAGTGAGGAACTGAGAAATGCTAGATAGAAATACAGATAAAGAAAAAGACAGAGACACAGGATAGCTTCGGGGAGGGCCCTGGGTCAATACCCAGCTGCCTCAAATTTATTTCTAATGGGCTTTTTATACATGGGCAAGGGGAGAAGCAAAAGACCTCCCCCTTTCAAGATCAAAGCACAACATACAACCAAGTGTAGAACCTTCAAAACACCTGGTAGCCACACCTTTGGCCAAATCATCCTATTATGCAGCCCTGCTGGTAGAACAAGCTCAGACTTCCTGATTTTGAGTAAAATACTCTGTGGGCCTCCACAGATTCCCTGCTAACATTACAAATGTGGGAAACGCGTGCTGGGGAAAGAATACCTGCAAGTTGACCAGAAAACTACATGGATGTAGATTTCATGAGTCATCACCAATATCAAGGTGGGCTTTCTGGTGATGTAGCTGCCTTTGAGACACCCATGGTTTTGTATGCAACCCCTCATTTATGTTCAAGTACCCCAATAAACTCATTGACTCACCAAGTTAGAGTTGGGTAGTCAATTGTTGGTGCCCTATCTAGAGTGAATAGACGTCTGTGTTCCCACACTCCAAAAAGTTGCACAATAGGCTCTCATTGATGTGTGTATCAGGGAAAACAAAAAAACAAAACACATAAAAATCAGTCGGTTCCCTGTGTCACCATAGGAAACTCTGCTCTCTTCACATCTGCATCAGTAAGATGACAACCTTGATGTGATAGTTCAGGACTTCTTCCTCTCTTCCTTAATAGGTATGATTTTTGTTCTTAGTTGTATCCTTAATATTGCATCTACTTTTGATCATTGGCAAATTGACCCACTCAGGTATTATTTATTGTGAAATAGTTTTTCTTTCCTTGCAAACCAGAGTACTATCAATTAGTTCCTCCAATTTTTTTTTTTTTTTTTCCAATCACTCTTCTCAAAATACACAAACCGCAGTTCAGATTTGCCGGACTGCCCTATCATGTTTAGAAAGAAATAAAATACTCTTTTAGGTTTTACTCTTTAAAAAAAAAGGTCACATTTCTCTGTGCCTCAGCCCTATAAATACATCCACCCTGTATTTGGGCTTGAACACTAACCTTTGCTCTGAATTTTAGGACCAAACATTTACAACTGTTTTGTAGCCTCTTGTTAATACTCCCTGGAGTCTTTCTTTGGGTACCTTTAGTTTTTTTTCTCATCTTACTGAGATGAAGATGGCTGGAGTCTGACACACCTGCTGTGCCCTGTAGGGTCCTAAGGACCCGAGGCTGCATAAGCAAGTCCCAGGGTTGAGCTGCAGAGTGATTATCAGCAGCATACTTCCTTCATCCCTGCCCCTCCCCCCGCAGAATTAAGAGTCAGTTAGCCAGGATGTGCCAAGGAGCGGGGCTTAATGCGCTTGTAGATTCTATTTGCTTTGGTTTCAAGCTAATTCTTTTAGAGCAAAGATCTGGAGGGCCGGTATGGCAGGGAGGGGAATCTAACTATGGAGTATCAAGCTGTGACAAGGCTAGATTGGGGAAAATAAACAGACAAAATGTGTTAAAAATGTGTAGGAGCACAACATTGCTTTATCTGTCTTCACGTGTCAGAGATACAGTCTCAGAGCGTCACACCTTGAGGATGGCATCTTATTCTATTTCATTTACACAAGGACAGGGAGGTGTGGGGGGTTCTTCTGATCCTGGAGCTAACTAATGGGTAAAACTGTGCTGGAATGGACATTCCTGATTTGCAGATCACTGTCTTTGTTTGAATTTATTTATTCACAGCATGTATCCTGTCTCTCTTGCTTACCCTACCTCTTAAAAAATTAAGGCAAGCTTCAGTAAAATGCATAAAATCATAATCAGAATTAGACTGGGGGGGTTGCTTTCTTTTCTGTATTTTCATTCTTTTTATTCTCTCCTTTCATTTTTTCCTCTTTTTTTTCTGCACTAGACTATGCAAGAAACATGGAAAAATGTAAAGCACTTGAGAGTGGGGTTTTCATTTTGTTTGTTTTCTGCTTAGATGGTGCTACGAGAGAACTCAGAATTAGAAGGCATGGTCCAGGAAACTGTATTTATGTCTGTGTGTGATAATGTTGTCAGAGCTAAAGGAATGTCAGCATTTCCTCAAATGCCCTCTCTCCAGGTTCTGCAACTTGGAATTGAAGATGAGCTTTGGACCATAATGCAACACACCAGGTCTCAGATGAGGCGAGACAACTCCTTCTATTCACAACCGCACTGGGCATTGTTGGGGAAGGAGGAAGCCAAGGCTTTCAATAAACTTGTTACAGTGTGGGGTTTAGAGAACCTCCTTTTGACAAGGGCTAGAAAACAAAACAGGTATTGCTATGATTCCCTTGTCAACAGAATAGATCTGTTCAGCGAACTGACCACCTCTGTCATAAAGTGAGTAAATTAATGCGCTAAGGGAGGGCACTGTCTCTTTCCTGAGATCCTTTCTGAATACAAATTGAGGTGTAGGGTGTGTGTGTGTGTGTGTGTGTGTGTGTGTGTGTGTGTGTGTGTGATGTCTATGGCATGTTTTGTACTACAAAATTTCTCTGGTCAAGGTGAAATGAAAGAACTTACTAGAAGTGAGCATTAAGAGAGCCATAAGGAAGGATGTGTGTGTGTGTGTGTGTGTGTGCATGTGCCTCTGTGTGTATGTCTGTATCTGTTTTAATGTGTGTACGTATATATATGTGTGTGTGTATGTGTATGTGTGTATATGTCTGTATGTCTTTATGTGTGTGTGTGTGTGTGTGTGTGCGTGCGTGCACGCATGTATTTGTATGTGTGTGTAAAACCAAGAAAAGAAAAGACAAAATGCTTGATCACGAGTTTTGTGTGCAAATGAATATCTAGTGCCTCATGGTGTCTAGTGCTGTGCATCATCTGTGTGGGATGTGTCCTTTCAGGAAGGAATTCTTCAGTCACCTGAGCCTGCTGAAGATGTAGCAGAATTCTGAACACATTCCACAAGGCAGCACATTGTGGCAAAGCAGTTCTTATCTTTACAAAACTCTTCCATACCCCCAAGCTTCATCTCTGAAACACCTTTCTGTACTCTTTGCTCATCTCTCCAGCTTCTGACCTCTATTTACACACACACACACACATACACACACACACACACACACACACAGAATCCAAATTAATTTCCTCTTATTTCATTAGTTGTACACAATTCAAACAAGGCACATATCCCCACTCTTCTCATGGCAAGGTACCATGCTCCACTGAGGACACACGAGCAAGCACTCAAAGTGAAGAAGCCTGTGGCTTGCCGCAGAGGACCTAGAACTGGGTCTCTCACTCATGGGCTAGAAGAGGATGTATATAACAGTGTCAGGGGATTAGTTGGTCTCGAAGGCTCCCCAGTTTTCTCACAGAAGCTAGGTTAGGGACATTTGTTCTGGTTTGATTTTGAAACGTCCCCTAGCCCCATAGAGGAAACACATGCTGAGGAGAGGCTACCTGCAGGTTGACCAGAAAGCTCCACGGATACAGCTTTCGTGAGTCATCACCCTTGCCAAAGTGGGCTTTGTGGTGCGCTGCCTTTGAGACACCCACGGCTTTGCAGGCAACTCCTCACTCGGGTTCCCTGACAAACCCATCGGTTCAACAGTGACTCTCTAACTTGTGTTATTTGGGAAGTGGAGGAGGTAGGGACCTGATGATAAACGGTGGAATCTTGAAGAGATGGGGTGTGACCGATGAAAGTAGGACAGATACCAGGTCAGAAGGGCTGGTCCCACTTCCAGCCTGCCTCCACGTGATGACATGCCACTCCCCGCTCCCACCGCCACCGACGGAGACACCCATAAGCCATGAGCCCAAATACACGTTTCCTCCTGCAAGTTGTTCTGTCAGTCATTCTGTGACAGTGACATGAAAGAAAGCAGCATGGAAGTCGTGTGCAGAGAGCATACCCCAAGTTATTTATAATGGTTGGCAATCAATCACCCTGCCTTTCTCACCTGAGGTGTAGAAACAGTGTCAAGAAGGTGTTGCTAGGAGGAGGAAGAAACTTCAGTTGTAAATTTTTCCCCAAATTATTGTGTCATAAATTCACTGGACAAATGGCCTATGCTTAGATTTTAAAGTGGTGGTGGTGTGGGGGGAGGGGGGCGTGCGTGGTGGGGAGGGGGGAGGACACAAAAAGCCACTTTTGCAATGATGTGAACTTAAGACAAGTCTTGACCAGGTGGTATATGCCAAATGCTGGGCAAAGTGCTTGCGAGTTCCACACTGTAAGAGACTCCTGGTGTTTTTCTCTATGCTCAGCAGTCGCCACCAACAGAGCCAGTGAGATTTGAAGGAAAGAACACGTATTAAGGAGGCCACTTGTTCCTTTATTTACTTTTTAAAAATCTCTCAGCGTTTACCAAACACCTTCTTGCCCTTCAGATTCAGTAGTAGGGACTGGGGATAGCTACATCTGTGATCAAACGTACACAGTCACTGTGTATATAAAACAGACATTTTTATATATTTATTTTTCTCATGAGGGAGACGCTGAAGACACCAGGCAGCTTTGATGAGGCCTGAGCAACAAGACTGTGGTAGAAAGTGTAAAGCGATGTCTCCAAGACTGAGAGCTGAGGGAGTGGAGTTGGGGGTCCATCAGGAAACGGGAGGATTGACAGTTTTAGCACCCTCTTGCCGAGCTGTATCTTCTTATCTCAGAAATGGGAACAGAAACGGAAGCCCGGAGTGACCTGCTTTCCCGGGAGGTGAAGAGAAACTGAGTGAGTTTCCTCAGCAGCGTTGCGTGGAACTGTGATGCCCTCCACCGGGTAAGGAATGCTAACCAATGTTATCTGGTTTTGTCATACCCATTTCTCGTTTTTGTTTCTTTTCCCACAGTTCCAGCTTCACCCTTTCCTTCCTCCAACCACAGTACAGCAGGAAGAGAGACCGAAGCGACTGGGGTGAGAGTCCTCACACTTGTAGTTTTTTCCATGGCTAAACTCTCTGGGCCCAGAGGGTGGTTTTGGCAGAGAACTGGAAGAGATTGGGCAAGGTCCTCAGAATCATCGGAACAAGAGCATATCCAAGAGGGTGGGGCTCGCTGAGCGCCCCTTTGACACAATCGAGCATTAGGGAAGATCTATAGCTGTATTCTTGGTGGGTAGGGATTTCGATGACATTGCAACCGCCTGTTTTCACAGGGACAAGACTACCCAGTTTGTCCCAAACAGAGACCTGAGTGTTTTGAGGAAGGTTCTTTTGTTTTTGTTTTAACTGAGATCACTGTGTAGCCGGTTCCCTTATGACATGCTCATACATATTTAGTTTGGGTTGACCTTCCTCTCTCCCTCAGCTCACTCTTTCTTCTTGTCCCTGTCCCCCCTTAAGCACTTCTGCCCTCAGACTCCCCCCCTTTCACTTTCAAAACACATGTTATTTCATCCCCTCTCTGCCCTCCTCCCCCACAGCCTCTTTTTCCTCCTCTCATGGGCTCCTTTCTAGTTTCCAGGCCTCTACACACAATCACCCCTATGTAAACACACATTTAAGCTAGAAACTAGAATCCACGTATGAGAGAGAACATTATCTGAGCCTACATTATCCACTCAATATTCCACTCAGTTCCATTTATTTTTCTGAAAATTTTATTTCAATTTTTCCTTTAAAAAAGGTTTTTTATATTTTTGATTTGTTTTTTAAGAATTTGTGTGTGTGTGTGTGTGTGTGTGTGTGTGTGTGTGTGTGTGTGTATGAGGGCACTGCCCATGGGGGCCAGTAGAGGGCACTGAATAGTTACCAGAGGTTGTGAGTCACCTGATGTGGGTGCTGGAACTATAATCAGGTTCTCTGGAAGAGCAGTATATTTTATATATATTATTTTTTTATTGATTGTATTTTGCCTAAATGTATGACTGTGTGAAGAAGTCAGATTCCTTGGAACTAGAGTTAGACAGTTATGGGTACTGGGAATTGAACTGGGGTCCTCTGGAAAAACTACCAGTGCTCTTAACCACTGAAGCATCTCTCCAGCCCCAAACACAGTATACTCTTAACTTCTGGGCCATTTTACCAGTCCCTTCATTTAAAAAAAAAATTATGGCTGAATATAATTCCATTGTGTGTATATACCACATTTCTATTATCCACTCATTAGGTGATGGACAGACATCTCAGCTGAATCAATTTCCTACCTATTGTGACTAGAGTAGCAATAGACACGGATTTAGTGGTATCTCGGTGTTAACATATAGCATTCTTTGCATTTATATCCAGGAGTGCTTCAGCTGCATCATATGGTAGTTCTATTTTTAGTCTCAAGAAACCTCCACACTGACTTCCATAGTGGCTACGCCAACTTACTTTCTCACCAACAATGAATAAGGACTCCTCTTTCCCCCCATCCCTCACCAGCATTTCCTGTCATTTGTTTTCTTGATGATAGCCATTGAAGGATTCTGTAAATTCAAGAGGCTTCACTATGGCTGGCACAGTCTTGTAATCCCAGCTACTCCGGGGGTTGAGGCAGGAGCATCACAAGCCTGTCTGGCAGAACTCATTGAAACTCTCAGCCTCAAAACAAAGCACACAAATAAGATTGAGAATGTACCTACCTTTGTGTAAGGCACCAAGTTCAATTCACTACCACACATGAGAGAGAGAGAAGGGGAGGAGGGGAATATGTATTAGTTCCCTTTCTGTTGTTGTTACAAAATATACGACCAAGACAATTTAAAGAAGAAAGATTTCACTTATGGTTCCAGAGGGTTAAAGCCCATAATGGCAGAGACAGAACGGTAGCGGCCAACGGGCACAGTCCAAGTGCAGGAAGCTGAGAGCTTCCTCCCGTGATTGAAAACATGAAGCAGAGGGGGTAAACTGGAAGTAGGGCAAGGCTATATACTCTCAAAGCAGGTCCCTAGTGATGCATTTCTTCCAGCAAGGCTGTGCCACCTCAGCCTTCCCAAATAGTGCCATCACTGGGGAGCCCAGTGTTCAAACACCCGAGTCTACGGGGGACGTGTCTCACGCAAACCACCACAGGTTGATTTGGCTCTAGTCCTAGTTACGCATCTATGATATGAAAACATAGACAGATGATTCCAAATGTCAGTAATTCCTGGTTTATTAATATTTAAGTCTCAAGGGAAATATGTGCGTTTTGCCCAAGGGCTATTTGTTCTTTCTTTCTTCTCTCTCTCTCTCTCTCTTTCTCTCCCACTGTCCCTTCCTTTCTTCTTTCCTCCTATCCTTTCTTCCTTCCTTCCTTCCTTCCTTCCTTCCTTCCTTCCTTCCTTCCTCCTATCCTTTCTTTCTTCCTTATGCCCCTTAATCATGATTATGTAATTTTATGGGGACATCATGCCCTCTGGCAATATGAAAATGCAATAATTATTTACTAAATTTGGGTTTAGTATGGAAAATAGGAACAGTGCTGTTTCTACTCATCATGCGAGGCTCCTTTCCTTTTCCATGTCCTGATTTTCCTATCCGCGTTCTGAAGATGGTAGATGGGCTTTATCCTCCAAGTCCCTTCACCATCAACAGGCCTGTGATGTTTGCTTTTGGTTTTTCTGTACATATTTGGAAATCATAAGAAACCTGGGTCATTTCCATTTGGTAGACTTTTATTGAACATCCGCCTGGCCAAGAAGGCCACACCTTGTAGCCCAGGCAGCTTTAAATCCCCGTCAGGCCAAACTTTGGCTAAAATTATATTCTGCTCCTTCATCATGTGGAGGTGGAGCTTGCTATTTTTAATACATACTCTGCACAGTCTAGCTATTCATGGCTGAGGGTTTGCCATGAATCTTCAGAGTTGTGTTTAAAAACAAACAGCAATAGAGAGGCAAACACATAGATCTCTTTCACGATGACATTAGGAAGAAGGACAAGGTCCCTTCCCCAGTGGGAAACATGGAGATCTCCTGGTTGCTTTGCTGCTAGAGGCACAAGTGAAGAAATCCTGAGTGTTTACTTAGATGATAGAGTCTTCAGTCATTTCTTCATACTTATTACCAGGCTTAAATAGTAATGACTGATAGAAACTGTTCTTCTCTTTACCTTCTTCAGCCCTGTTTCTTCTCTGACGTCCTATTGCATGCATAAGAGGTGAAAAGGCAATAAAAAGCAATGTTTAATTGGACTCAAAGAGCAGTTTTTCATTATAGTAATTTTTTTTTTTTTTTTTTTGGTGTTTTGAGTCAGGGTTTTTCTGTGACAGTCCTGGCTGTCCTAGAACTTGCTTTGCAAACCAGACTGGCCTCGAACTTACAGAGATCCTCTGCCCCCGGAGTGCTGGGATTAACGGCCTGCACCATCACCGCCCAGCACATTTATAATAACTCTTAAGGGATGGTGCAAAGCCGCAGCTGACATTGCCCCTCTGTGGTTGCTCTCACCTGAACAGTGGCCTCTGGGACTTGGAGGGATGGTGTCTGTTCATTCACATACATACACTGAAACCACAACATGGTTAGGTGTGGTGGTACATGCCTGTAATCTCAGCATTCAGGAAGCTGAGGCAGGAGGGTTCTGAGTTCCAGGCTAGCTTAGCCTACACAGGGAGTTCTATGTCAACCTCACTAGATAGTGAGTTCAAGGGTGGCTAGAGCAGCACAGAGAGACTCTGTCTAAAAAAAAAAAAAAAAAAAAAGGACCTATGGGTCAGGAACTATCAAATACAGTTGTCTGCAAAAATGATGGAGATCTGCAGTCTACCGGGTACTGAGGAAAAAACATCTTCCAAGAGCCCGTTGAGGAAATGTTTCTTATTCTCTTTCTCTCTCAATTCAGAGAGATAGATGTACCATCTTATCACAGGTCTGTAAGATATTTACCATTCAGTAACATTATCAATATAAATAGGCTCATTGAAGGTCAAGATTCCTAGAATTCTGATCTGGCTGACAAGAAAGAAGTGTAGACCATGAAGATCTTATTCACTGACCCTGTCATTCAAAACCACCAAGCCCAGAGCTAACGCACAATCAGAGTGATTCTGCTAGAAACCTGATGTCTCTCTAGGATGCAAATATCACAAGAAAAGGCAGAAACAAGGGAGGAGCAATGACTCATCCCTGGTTTTGTAAATTAAGAGAGAAAAAAAATGCTCTGACTATTTTATATGAACTCTGCTTCTGGATTCTGATTTTCTATGTGTGTGGTGCTGGGGGTCAAGCATACACTATGGTGCATGCCAGGAAACCCACAATGTGAGGCTTGCATTAACAATGATAAAGCAAGCCTATTCACTGATGTCCCCAGCAAGGGTCTATATGGGCGCAACAGAGTTTCAAGGAAGGAGAAGTTGCTTGCTACCCAGTTGGAGAGGGCAAAGGGCGGGTCCAGCCTGGAGAAGCTGTCAGAACAAGGAAGGATTGGATTGGCTTTGGTTTAGTGTACAGTTGAGAATAAAAAGTAGGAGTGAAATTCCAGATCTGTCAGTGGCCAGATCTATGTTTCATAAAAAAGTCCAGTGGGAGGGGCTGGAGAGATGGCTCATCAATTAAGAGCACTTGCTCTTGTAGAGGGCCAGGTTTCAGTTCCCAGCATTCATGTTGGCAGCTCACATCCATCTGGAACTCCAGTTCCAGGGAATCTGATGCCCTCTCGTGACCTCTATAGGCACCAGGCAAGAATGCAGTGCCCATGTATGCAGCAAAACATTCAACACACACACACACACACACACACACACACTCACTCAAAAGTTTCTAGGAACAGCAGAAGCTGATGCAGCTAATTGCTACTGAACATGTCATTCCTTATACTAAGTCCTGGTCAGCCAGTATTATCTCTGTAATTCTTAAAGCAGCCTATGACGATGTAATTATTATTATCCTATTTCACATGGGAAAGTACGGCAGAGCCTGGACCTCCTTCCAGGTTCTTACAAGATAATGGAGTTTTCAGCAATGAGAACTCAGGTAGGAAAATGAGAAGGACCTGACGGATCACAGGGCCGGAATGGACACAAGAGGGACAGTTCACCTTTGTTTCTAGGAGTCAGCAGGCCTCCTTAGCGTGTGAATCACATAAACACGAAAACCACATCTGCCATCCTGTCTAGAGGACTACGACTGGACTGCACCGGCCTTGTGACAGCCCTAAGTTCCAGTAGGGGGTGGGGTGGGGGCGCAAGTCCTCCGGCTGATCCCTGTCCACCCACATCCTGTCATTCCGGTCTGGCTAACATAGAGTGCTCAAATTCTATTAGCCGAATGGGAGAGTTTCTCCTTTTCCAATCTTCATTGTACCCTGGGGCAATTCATTGTTTTCCCTCCCCCACACCCGCATTTGGATCCCTATCTATATACTAGAGCAGGTTGGCTCTCATTAAGGCACTGTATATTAAGTTGAATGAGTTGTTATCCAGGAAAACTAATTACCTAGGGCAAAGGTAAAGATACTTGAATGGTTCATTGGAAGTGTCTATCCGCGGCGGGATGGGCCCCCCTTTTTGATTTGTTAATTTTATCATTCTTGGCGATTTAAGGCGAAAAAGGACAGAAGATACATTTCATTATTTCTCCACCATCTAAAGGTATTAAAGTTCGTGGGATGGAGACTAGAAACGCGCCCACAGAGACGTTCTCGCCCGGGACACCGCCCTAAGATCAGAGTAGGAAGACTCCTTTCTCCTTGGATGAGCTGGGCAAGCCCTGCCCCTAAAGGGGGTGGTGGTGGTGGTGGTGGTGGCGGAGGTGGAGAGAGAAAGCGTCCACACTACGCGCGTCAGCCGGGAGTCCAGACTGCTAAGTGATCCGGGGCGCGCGAACCTCGGCCATTTGTTTATTTATTTATTTTCCGCTCCCCACCGGGTGCGCTGTCCCTTTAAGTGGGAATGCTGGTGCTGGCTCCGTAACACCGGAGCCGGCAGCTTGTTGATTTCGGGCGCTGGTGAATTTCACATTGTTTCCACTTCACTTTCCTTGCCCCGGGGGAGGCTCGGCTCGGCTCTCCGGACGCCGCTGCCGCGCCGCGCGCCGTTACCAAGCACGGCTCGGGGAGGGTAGGGGCCCGCAGCGGTGCAGCGGGCGGGGACCGGAGGACCGGCTGCCGGGGCCCCACGCGCACCTCGCCGCAGTCGGGCTCCTCCCGCGAAGGAGCGCGGCCGCCCGGAGCGCAGCGCGGGCGCGGGGGCCCGCCCAGAAGCTAGCCCGCCCACGGGCCGGGCTGCCCAGCCGCGCCGGGAGGGCCGGGGCGGGGTGGGGGGCGGGGTGGGTGCCGCGGCTGCCGCGGAGCCGCCGCTCGGCGCGTTTTGCATGAAGATGGCGGCTCCCACCGCCAGCAAGGCAGCCTCCCTGGGCTGCAACAACAAGCCTGCCTTCCCGGAGCTGGATTTCAGGTCGGGAGCTCGGGTGGAGGAACTGAACAAACTCATCCAGGAATTCACCAGGCACGACCAGCGGGAATACGACGACCAGAGAGCGCTGGAGATCCACACCGCCAAGGATTTCATCTTTTCCATGCTGGGTAAGGAGAGGGAGGGAGGGGGGGGGAGGGAGGGATGTGTGACTGTGCGTGTGTGCGCGCCGGTGTGATGGAGCGGGTGAAGAGCCCTGGTCCCCGCCCCGGCGCTTGCCCCGGGGTGTCACCCCTTGGCTCCGCGAGGTTCCTTTTCCTTTCCACCGCCAGCCCCGCCGCCCCCTCCGCTCCTGCCTGCGCTCGGCGCGGGGTGCCCCTCTCCTTCCCGATCGCCGCTCTTTTGTTGGTTCCTCGACCGCGGGGCCGGCGGGCAGGTGAGGCGGCGGCGGGAGACACCTCCTGGCTGGAGGAGCCCCCGAATCGGCGCGGGCCAGGTGACACCGGGTGCCTTGTAAGCCCGGGCGGCCCTAGCAGCGTGCGGAGGCCGACCCGCGCCGGAGCGACAAGTTGCTTCTGTCGTGGTTGCGGCGCGGCGCTATCATGCCGAGCCCCGGGTGGCCAAACTTGTTGGGTGTTGCAGAGTAACCCGCGGAAGTAGTCCGGGCGCCCGGAGTTGCCGCAACTTTGATTTGCAAATCGACTTCCCTTTGAAGGGGTCGGAAGCATTTCCGGTGCTTCTCCGGGTTGTTGCTGAGCTCGGAATTCCTAATTCCTTGCTCGAAAATGACCAGGCTGAGAACTCAGGCCGCGGAGGAGCGCTGTCCCCATGGTCTTTGTGTATTGTCCTAGTGCTGGCCAGGGGGTGCACAGAGTTTCCCACTTCGAGCAGCCCAGCGTTAGAACATGTACCCCCACAGTATCCCGCAGTTCCCACACCTACCGGCCCTGAAAGGTAAAGAAAATTAATGGATTCCGGGGCTCCAACCCGATCCCTGGCGTCCTGCGGTGAGATTATTGCTTCTGAGTTGTAGAATGAGCATCCGCTGCTGGGAGCCTAGAGTGTAGCGCTGTCATGCAGCAGTGGTGGCCCCGTGGTTTACATTCAGCAGGACTGGACTGGAGGAGCCGTGCTCTACGAACGTTTCCACAGTCAGTTTTCCAGATAGTGGTACATGGGATTGGTAAAGGCCTTTTGGCCCAAGTCTTTGCATTCTCTTGGGATCTAATGAGACTGCAGCCGGTCCGCTGTCGCTTGTTCTCCCCCGAGGTACCTTATTGCCTTCAGATTTTCTTCCTCTTAGCCCAAGTCCAAGAGATACAGAGTGAATGTGATCCACCGGTACTATGAAGAATTAGGCAAGTTGGATGGGCCAAATGTTAAACACGGGACTATGTTTTCCCTTTGCTGCGTACCCCACAAGTGTATTCTAGGTATTTTAGGTGGTGAGTGGGGTTGAAAAGATCTTTATTGTGATGTTGACAGTTCAACTATTTAAGTGAATTATTATTTCAGTTAACAGTGTGGTGGGAGTCAGCTTTCAGAAAGGAGGTTAAAGCCTTTACAAAGCCCCACTGGCATCTCAAAACCAAACCAGTGATTGACAAGGAGACCGGAGGTGGGGGTGGGGTGGGGGAGGTGGGATGCACAGAAAGCTCAGGGCATCTACTTAAGTTGCTTAGCCATGGCCTTTGTCTTTGGCATAACTAACCACCACCTGTCATTACAGCACCCCCCCGCCCCCTTTCTCTAGGATCTTCACTATAAAGAGGTGGTGAGGATAGTCCTGGATCGGGAAGAGGGAGGTGATGGGGAGGGTAAGTTTAAATGCCTGGCTCAGTTGGAAAGCCTGCGTGTTCCTTCACCTGACATAGTGAATTAGTCAAGTCTGAAGCCTCCTACAAAGGGTAAACTATTCCAGGGTGCATGATTTATGCACGTGCTTGATGTCACCGGTGGCATCGTGCTGACAGGTAAACAGGACTGGCTTCTCTTCCTTTTCAGTCTGTTGACCTTGGAAGGGATGCTTTCTCCCCTCTGGGACTCTGGCATTTCCACCTGCAGGAGAGAGAATTCAGGAGTGCCATTTAAGCCCTTTGCCCCTCTGGATACTACCGGGCAGATGGCGACATGAGCCTGCCTGTGTGTGGTGCTGCATTCATTTTCCAGTCCCTCGGTTCCCTTTAATGAGGAGCTGGCTGTTGGAGACCAGCAAGGGTCCCCGTGCGGATTTACTTTTTCTGAAGCACGTTTTTCACTTGGCCTTAAGAAACGAAGTCTCTTTCTGTACACTTTATTTCACTCGCTATGTCCTAGAGATGCGGATGAGGTGTCTGAATGACCCCCAGCTTGTTAAGGTGTCCCTTGGGTGGCCACAGGCCTTCATTTCAGGGAGTTGTTGGGGGTTCAGTTCTCTTCGCTCTGATTTTCCTCTGTCTGAGCTGCACCCGAGGATTGTCAGCAGCTTAAAAAAAAAATGTGATCCTCTCACTCAGGATGAAATGGGAAAAGCATGTGTCCAAACCTCTTTAGCAGAAATATGGGTAATGTTTCCTCTGTAGCAGGTAGTTGGGGGCCCTGGGTGATGGCCAGGCAAGCCCCTATCTGTTACAAGGTTGTTACTTTGGACTGAGGTCCCAGGAGCTTCCATCTTTGCGTTTTACCTAGTTTGGAGGGAATTTTCTGCAGATGAGTGAAGGACATAGCTGTAATCAGTGACTGATTCTTCAGCACCCGGACATCCCCTGTCCTGTCAAAGCAGGGATTACACAGGCTCCATCACCCACTGGGGGGCTATGGGAGACTCTGAGATCTGTCCTTTGTGCAGACATTCTAGTTCCTTAGGAGGCAGGTGTTAACGAGAATCATCAAGAATGACTTCTATTTCTCTACACCTTGTTCTTTTCGGAGAGTGATTGCTGTTATCTAGTTAATATTTGAAGGCCCAGACAGTGGGAGAGGGTTGGCAGTGCATAATAAACACCATTTATCAAAATTCAGAGAAATTGCCAGAGTTCATTAATGTTTTAATAATATTTGGTATTTGCATACATACTATCTCTGCTGAGTCTTTTGTTACCTTCATCCCCCAGTGAGGTTGGATGGAGACCGGTGGTGTCTCTGTGGAAACTATGTGCAAGGGAGGTCGTGCCGGAGATGGAGAAGGGAGCAGAACACGTGTAGTCACCAGTGGACAAGGGTTTGGTGTCATGGCCTGGTCAGGAGAGTAGCTCTCATTGGCCGACCAAACCTCAGGGCAGGAGCTCCTCCTCAGGGCTTTTTGAGCAGGGGCCTTGTTCCCATTTCACAGGGGAAGATGCTAACCATTAGTGGGATAAAGAAACAAAGATGAGTGGCTGGGAAACTATAGTGACTAAAGACTCGTTCCTCTCCTCTTGAGTCCATTAAAGATAGAAGCGCGAGATTGAGGGAGGAGGGAGGGCCTGCTTTTTGAGGCATCACCTGGTTCAGGATTCTGCTTCTGTGTCGAGCTGAGAGTCTTCACGTCACACAAAGCAGCCTCTGCAAGTGATTGGCGAAGCACTCCCGAGTTCAAGTGTTTTATTCCGTGACAAGATCACCTATTTGAATGCTTGATTGGGACAATCGCAGAGAAACTGTCATCAGATCTGTAGTCCCAGCCCCACTCTGTCGTTTGCTGACTGTGCGTGGTCTTCGTTTTTTTATAATCTATTGTACATGGGTTGCACTGGTGCATCTTTTCAGTGTGATATCTGCAGGTAAAATTACTTCACAACTGGAAAAGAAGCAGGCATGATTTGATTATTTAATTGAAGAATAAATAATATTATTAGGAAGCACAGTGAACTTCGGCTGGGATGACTCCCACAGCTTCGCTTCAGGAAGAACTACGGAGAACAGTTTGCACAAGCCCCAAGGATACAGGCTGCGGCCGAAGGGAGCGTGGTTAATCCCAGCGTTCACTTATATTTGTTAAGCATGTCGTGGGGGCCTGCTATGAAGTTAGTTCCTCTGCCTAGATCTGTGAGCTCCTGTAATCCGACAACCTTAAGGACGTGTCCCCTCCCTCTGTTGGGAAGATGAAGCAGATGCCCTCTTAAAGATGGAGCCCAGAGGTACAAAGAGGTCAAGTTCTTATACCAGGATCACATAGAGCTTGAGTTCAAAGCGGCTGCGGTTTGCTGATCTGTTAGACCGTGGTGTCCCCCGATGCAGAAACTTCCAACACTTTTCACCATTTTGCTCAGACAACTGGAGGCCCTGCATCACCCTGGGGAATGTTCCACTTTTCAGCCTACTCTGCCTGTAAGAGCAGGGGTGATTCTCTTTCCTCATTGGTTGCTATCTGGTTTTTTTTTCCTGCACCTTAAAAAAACAAACAAACAAACAAACAAAAACAAACAATTACTGTTTGTTTGCCTTAGCAGGAATCTGAGATTAAAATAGGGAGCAAAAACTTGGAGAAATTCACATGGGTCTGTTTTGACCCCACGCCCTCCCCCACCCCCGTACGTTGCCCTTCCTTGTACACTCACTCCAAGAATAGGTTGCTGGTGGTCCCCAACCAGCCCAATAAACACCATGTGGCCCCTTCAAAGTACTTCTGAGTGAGTGCTCCTGGACCTCCCGTATTTCTAGCCCATCTTTATACCTCCTGAGTAGGTCATTTGGAAGCGTGACTTTCTGATATATGAATGCCAATGTACCTGCCACATTTATTGCAAATAATGTCGCCTCGTCGTCGTCGTCGTCCGTCCCCCAGTGCTTGGTAGCATCCTTAGAGTTGCCCTCACTAGTGTTCTTAGAAATTCTAGGATGATTTCTAGTTTGTGCCATCTCTGACCATGTTAGACATTTAGGGCAGTAGGGTCCCTCTAACACATTTGTTTTTGTGCCAATCTCAGTTGGTTCTCAGCTGTTGTGCCCTTCATCCTCTCTACGGAAGAGTGTTGGAGCTGCGGTGAGTCCTGGGTCTGGTGGCGCTAATGCCGTCATTGGACACTGCTTAGGCTGAGCCTCTTCTGTATGCTCACAGCCTGTTAGAGTCTCTCTTGTCAAACTGAGATCTTGCCATTGAATGTTAAGCCCTTTCAATTCCCCCGGGGAGCGTTAGGAAAATCCAGACTTTCTGGTCCCATTTCAGAGCTATTGATTCAGAGTCCCCAGAGATCTCCAATCTGGACATCCAGCACTTCTGTCTGTCTGACTTAAAGCCTGAGGCTGTGCATTCTCTGTCTGCTAGAGCCGGTCCCAAGCACGGTGTCATCTGGCTGTCTTTGGAGACTAGATCCATATGCTGAGTCCAGTGAGTGGAAAACCTCAGAAAATTTGCCCAAGTTTACTACCAGCAGGTAGACGATATGGCTGAAGTCTAACCAAGGTCAGGCCAGCGCAGAGCCTTTGATGTCAGAAAGAACCGTATTCTCTACTTACCTGGGCTAGGAGACCCAGATTCTACCTCAAGACTTGTAAATTCTTGCTATGTGGTTTTTGGCAAGTCATTGTAGAAACTGAGCCTCAGTTTCTGACTGTGTAAGAACAAGAGCAGTGGGGGTTGATCATTGTACCGACTTCCTGTGTTTGATTGCATCCGGTTCTGAACCCGAACTCCTTTGTGCAACACCAAAGAAGGGCATTGTGGAGTTGTGTTTTGTAGGCTGTGGTGTCTGTGTGACCCTGTGTCTCCTAGCCCCTGTTGGGCGTCTTTTCTGCCCATTTCCCATGACTGGAAACACAACGCAGTCAACCCATTCTGCATGCCAATCACTAATATTTCCCTGCACATTTTACTAGACATCTGTGTTTATATTTATACCACGCTTACACCTGTAGGTACTTACATGCATATGGTTTTGTATAACGGAGATCTGAATGGGATTTATGCTGTTTTATTTTTTTCCAGGTTCTCCAAATGGGGTCATCTACTGTACCTTGATAGAGGGGCTCTGCTGAGAAGCCTGTGGGGTGATGGTCTCATCCCTTCTTTCACTCACTCTTTTTTGGCTCTACGAGAAGATGCCATTCTTCAACTTTGAGCTCATTCTGTGGTTTTACTAATTGAGAGTGACAGACCCCTGGCATGCGTGACTTTGGTGCATCTCCTGTCCCATTGTGCATGCTCTATGCAGAAGACTCGTGTTTCTTACTTTCTTCTTTTCCTTGGGTTGCCCTCTTTATTGGCTTCTTAACCTGGCTCCATGAAAACAATTAATGGGGAGTCTGAACTTGAATGAGAAGAAAGGCTGTCTTTATTTTTATTAACCTCTAACTGAGACAAAGCATTTCCTCCCACTATAAATATAGGCAAGGAACTATAGTAGTATTAGTAAGTAGTACCTAGGTTTTTGTTGCTGATAGAAGTCACAGGCGTTTTCTTTTGCTTGCTTGCTTTTTTCTTACATTTATTTTTTATGTGCATTGGTATTTTGCCTGCATGTATGTGTATGTGTGAGAGTACCAGATGCCTGAGAACTGGAGTTACAGACAGTTGTTATCGGCCTTGTGGGTGCTGGGAATTGAACCCAGGTCTTTTGGAAGAACAGCCAATGCTTAGCCAGTGAGCCATCTTTCCAACCCTGGCATTTTATTTCATAATACAATGTCGCATATATTGCAAAAGAAATTGGGCCAGTGAGATGACCAGCTCTCCAGAGTTGTCCTCTGACCCCACACAGATGCTGAGTACATGCATGTGCTCACAAACACAAAACAAATGCTTGCAATACAAATGAAAAAGACACCGCTGTTGTTTTACAGTGAAGGCAGACAGCAGAATTGCTAGCTCCTATCTCTTGGGTTAACAAAGAATCGTATATGATCTGGCTCAAGTTTACTAACAAAACGTGTATTTTAATGCTGACTTCCTTTGAAAAAATCGGTGTAACATTGTTCTCTTAATTTAAATACCCTGTCCTTGCCAGGCATGAAGGGGTACACCCAGCGACCCCAGAACTTGGGAATTGGGAGAATCTTGAGTTTGAGGCCAGCCTGAGTCATATTCCAGTGAGTTCAAGCTAGCCTGGCCTACAAGTAAGACCCTGTCTCAAAACCCCACTAAACAAACAATTCTGTTTCTAGCAGGAGTTCATAGAGTAGACTGGGCTGTAAGGAGGATAGATGCCACAGAAATAGTTAAGGGTCCTAATTGGACATATTGTCTGCGCTTCGTTTTCTCCTCCCTGCTCAAAGGCCACTTTACCCGTGTGACTTTCCTGTTTCTCTGAGGAGAAAGAATGTTGCCCTTCCCTTGTGTTTTTTGAGTACCTCACCGCCCTTAGTACATTCTTCTATGTTTATATTTCTAGCACTGAGTAAAAATGTGTACACAGTAGGCAGTCACTAAATGTAAGATGACTTGAGTTAACTCTTTATTATTTTAAGCTTTGTTGTTGTTGTTGTTGTTTTGCAAGACAGGGTTTCTCTGTGTAGTCCTGGCTGTCCTGAAACTCACTCTGTAAACCAGGCTGGCCTCGAATTCAGAGACCCTCCTGCCTCTGCCTCTCGAGGCATACCTTTCATTTTAAACTCTTTTTTTTTTTTGGTTTTCCGAGACAAGGTTTCTCTTGTGTAGCTTTGCACCTTTCCTGGAACTCACTTGGTAGCCCCAGGCTGGCCTCGAACTCACAGAGATCCGCCTGCCTCTGCCTCCCGAGTGCTGGGATTAAAGTCGTGCACCACCACCGCCTGGCTCATTTTAAACTCTTTTTATGAACTCTTTAGACAGAGCAGGTGGTTCAGTGGTTTAAGAGCTGCTGGTGAAAAAGACCTGGGTTTGATTTCCAGCACCCACATGGCCGCCCACAACTGCCTGTAATTGTAGTTCCAGGAATCTAGTGCCCTCTTCTGGCCTCCTCAGGTTCCAGACATGCTTCCAACAGATGTGTATGTGTGTAGGCAAAATACTCGTATATATAAAAAGATAAAATCTTCGAAAAAGGAATTGAACTCTTCTGAAATTGTCTCATGATTTTCTCATCTGTTAAACCACACTTGATCATCTTTTTCTGGAGCTGTGGAGTCTTGGTCTTACTTTCTTTTGTGGCAGAGGAATGTAAGTGGCATTTTCTACTTAAGACATTCCTGCCTTCCTTAAGACATACCCAAAGGCAGTGTAAGAAATGCCCAGTGTGACTGCTTGCCAAGAGCAGAGCAGCAAACATGTAACTTGTAAACCTGTGGGCATGGGTCCTTTGTTGTGGCCCTGGGATTTTGTGCTCTGGGCATCTCCTGGACCATCCCCTGTCCATGCTGGGGCTTGGCACGAATCATCATTCCCCCAATAAGGTGTTGAGCAAGTTTATCATTCATTCTCCAAATGATTAGATGCTTCCTCTGGGACTCCAATTACAGCCATTCTTTGTTATAAATGGAGTATTTACAGTCAGTAATAATTTATCTTTGCACAGTAAACAACTGCAGTCCACATCCTTGTATTGTATAACAGGGTTGGGCTAGGCTTTTCTGAGAGATTATATAAGGCAGCCTTAACCCCCATTTATGCTTGGGGTCACCGAGACCAGGGGGACGTAGCACTTTATTCAAGGTTGCAGATTTAGTGGTGGAGCAAGACTCAACCCAGGTACAAGTGTCTCCTATTGCAAGATACTGCAAAGAACTTACAGCGCTTTTTGCCCTCAACTGCCTTCCACAGGTTTCCTGGGACAAATATGTGTTCTCAGACAAGGCCAGGGCCGCAGGTGTCATTCACCTGAGGGTTTTTTGTTTCTCCCCTGAGCTGAGGCTATGTTGTAGACAGTTTAGCAGAGTGATGTGTCTGTTTTTAACCCCGTGGCCATATATTTTCCTGGTTGCTGACCCCACCCAGCTTCTTCTGTAGGTCTCTGGCATTGCTTGCAATGAGCTCGGGGCTAAGTCCTTGTCAGCTGAGTGATTACTTAAGGACAGTTCATAATGATGCCATTCCATGAGGCCGTGTCTCCAGGGAAGAACTCTTTGTCATACTCTCCAGTGCATTTTTGTGAATTCCCTCTGCACAAGACAGAGAACTAGTGATAGAACCTGCTGTAAGTAAACCAGTGGAGGAACTGGTATTCAATTTTTTTTTTTTTTTTTTTTTTTTTTTTTGAGACAGGGTTTCACTGTGTAGCCTTGGCTGTCCTGGAATTTGCTTTATAGACCAGGCTGGCCTCGAACTCAAAGAGATCCGCTTGCCTCTGTCTCCCAATACTGGGAATTAAAGGCGTGCGCCGCCGCCACCGCCACCTGGCAACATGTTCATTTTTTAAAATGTATTTTCCTCAGTACAGAAGACTTGATTACTGTTTGTGAGTTAAACGAAGCCCAGAGTGGGAGTTGGTCTAGATTATATTTACGTTTTTGTTTCTTCTAACTAGGGTTTGAATGGCTGCCATGTACACATAGTGAATGGTGTGAGAGGCATTCATTCATTCATTCATTCATCCATGGTTGGTGTGCCAGCCCTGTGTTAGCATAGCTACTATCATGCAATTACTGTGTAAGAACATGGAGCAGTGAATACGTACAGCAAGGCTACCTCCAAGCGAGGCTTCTGTTCTCTAGAGGATGGATACTGTGATTAAACTTGCAAATGAATAGAGATGTGTGCATAAGGAAAACAAGTAGCCTGGACCATCACCACGAGGGGTAACTGGTTGGCTGCCGAGCAAGCAATAGAGAAGGCTTCCTTGGAAGCCCAGGAATGAGCCAGCTGCTGGAAGCCTGGGTGGCGGCGCACTCAGGTAGACAAAACAGCAAGTGTAAGGGGGTACAGTTGCAAGCATCTTTCAGGGCTACTTAAGTGACAGTCGTCCTACCTCTGGGGAAGAATGGTTTTGTGTTTAGTTTGATCCAGGCTGAGGAATGTAGTGAGTTTCCTGTGGATGGAGGCTTTGCAGGTAGGACCCCTGGGCAATGCTCTTCTCCTGTTCTGGGTGTTTAGAGACAGGGATGGAGATGAGGGGAACCTAAAAAATTAGATTATAAAACATTAATGATTGCTTATTCTTATTATTTTGGAGATAGAAGCTTGCTGTGTAGCTAGTCTAGGTGAGACTTGAACTCCCTGTATAGCTCAGCCTGCCTGTGAACCTGTGGCATCAGAATCCCCAGTGGTGAGCCTCCGGGATTACAGGCTTGTGCCATCATGCCCAGCGGGATCACAGATGGCAGAGAGGCCCCTTGTAGCCCTGCTGTTCTCTGATTTCACCTCTGATAACCCTAGGGCTAGAAAAAAAAAATAAATCCTGGGTTGATTTGTGAACGCTGCAGTGTTCCGGGGATGACAATAATAAGCCTTTTGTTTTCGTCTGGTCCTCCCTAGTTTACAGAATACCGTCATAGGCAGTTTGTCCTCCAGACTTAGCCTAACCGCGTGAAGCAGTGATTGTACCTGGTACACCTTCAGAAGACAGGATGGCCAAGAGAGAAGGCTGGCACCTGGCTGAAGGCCAACCGGACAGTGGCTGAGGGCTGGGGGTGGAGTGAGGGTATCAGACTCCAGCCCTTTGAAGGCATATAACACGGGACAACTCTGTGGCTTCCTTGAAGCCTAGCCTGCCTTGGAGAGTAGAGAGGGAAGCAGGCTTCAGGGTCCCGATGAGGTGCAGAGATCCAAGGCAGCAGGAAGCCTGTGCATCTCCACTTGCCCGTGCCTGGATCCCCATTCAGCTTGTAAGCACTTCTCTCGGCTGCTTCGAGAACACCCTTCTAGCAGCTGCAGCTGTTTCTAATAGCAGCTGCGTGTGCGGCTTGTGTTGTGATTAATAAAGGCAACTCAACAGTTTGCTCTCGCAACTGTGCCCTTGGTGTGTGCACAGCCGGCTTTCAGGCAGGCTGTTTCTGATTTGGAGCAACACAGTCCTCCTGGCATATGGATACGGTTCTCATGTTGTGGTGACCCCCTTCCCCCCCTCCCCCCAAACCATAAAATTATTTCGTTGCTACTTCATAACTGTGATTTTGCTACTGTTATGAATCATAATGTGAAATATCTGATATGCGGACCCCCCCCAAGGGGTTGTGACCCACAGGTTGAGAACCTCTGATTTAGAGCAGAGCTGGTGGCCTGAAGGCCCTGGATGGATTGGATGATGAGGGAGCGATGCATGGGTTGGCTCACTAATGGTGGTGAGCCTTCATTGTCAGGGAGAGTGTGTGTGTGTGTGTGTGTGTGTGTGTGTGTGTGTGTGTGTGTTGTGGGGGCGGCCAGCAGTGAAGCAGGCCCACCATTTTCCAGTGTTTGGCTGCTGGGTAGTTTTAGAGCTTGAGTGTGTTGTGTATTCAGCTCCTGTTTTTAGCAGGGGTCCCCAGCTTTGATCCCAAGTATCTGACATCGTAGGCCTGGGATGGAGTCTTGAACTTGCAGTTCTAATACATCTGTTTTAGGTAGCTGCTGTTTTGGTGACCACACTTCCAAAGCCACTGCTCCAAGACCCAGGGTTGACAGCTTTGTGATGTTTGGAGTTTTTCATGAGAAATAGACAATATTTTAAATATTAAGAACAAAGTAAAAAAACTTAAAAAAAAAACACAGTGGGGTTTGAAACTGTAGGGGTCAGATAGGGGTCAGTGGGGTCAGATAACACTGGATCTTTTGGTTGATTTCCTCTGATCTGAGTGCATTAGAGAGCCCTTGGGGCCGAGTGATGGGGTCATAGTTCATTCGAGAGCATCCACTTATATGGGTTGGGGGCGGGGCGGGATAATCACGACCTCATGTTTCCTCTGTGTGTGTGTGTGTGTGTGTGTGTATGTATATGTGTGTGTGTGTGTGTGTATATGTGTATGTGTGTGTGTATATGTGTGTGTGTGTGTGTGTGTGTGTGTGTGTGTGTGTCTGTGGTGTGTTCATCTGCCCTAGCTTGCATCCTACTTTTATTTTTAAGTTGAAAATCTAGCTATGTCCCATTGGAAATAATGATAATTGCACGAAATAATGTTTACTGTGTCCCAGGCACAATTCTTTTTTTTTTTTTTTCCGAGACAGGGTTTCTCTGTGTAGCTTTGCGCCTTTCCTGGGACTCACTTGGTAGTCCAGGCTGGCCTCGAACTCACAGAGATCCACCTGGCTCTGCCTCCCGAGTGCTGGGATTAAAGGCGTGCGCCACCACCGCCCGGCTCCAGGCACAATTCTTAAGTATTTTATACTTGGCCTGTATTAACTACATTAGTATTAACTGTGCTGTGAGGAAGGTAATTGTAGCCCTTATTTTACCGGTGAGAACTCAGAAGCAAAGATCAGTAATGCCAGACATCGGGCGCTACTTGGTGGAGTGGGGATTTGAACCCAAGAAGTCTAAGTCCAGGCAGAAAACAAGTAAGTTGTGCTTGTTAGTTGTTGATTTTGTGTGTTTGTGTGTGTGTTTGTGTGTGTTTGTGTGTGTCTGTGTGTGTCAACTCAAGCCAGGGTTATTTGGGAAGAAGGAACCTCGATTGAGCAAACATCTCCATCAGATTGATCTGTAGACTTACAAATCTGTGAGACTTACTGATGTGGGAGGGCCCAGCCCACTGTCGGTCCCCCACCCCCACCCCTGCATGTTGTTGTGGGCTGTGTGAAGAGGCCTTAGAGTGAGGCCTGAGGAGCAGCATTCCTCCGTGGTCTTTGCCTCAGCTCCTCCCTCAAGCCTTAGCTTTCCTCAGTGAGGTACTGTAGTAAACTTGTAAGCTGAAATGAATCCCTTCCTCCCCAAGATGCTTTGGGTCATGGTATTTATCATAGTGCCAGCCAGCCAGCTAGGACCTAAGTTTATACCTTCTTCTTTTTATTCATTTATTTTTCTTTGTGTGTGTGGGTGTTTTGTATGCACGTATGTCTGTGTAGCATGCCTTATGCCTGGTGCACCAGATCCCCTGGGACTGGAGCTACAGACAGTGGTGAGCTGCCATGTGGGTGCTGGGAATTGACTCCAGAAGAGGAGTCATCTCTTCAGCCCCAATAGACTTTTTTTTTTTTTATTTATTAAAAAAAAAAAACCTTTTTACAAAAACACAATGAAAGAAACCTTTCTCATGCAAAGTGGAAGCCATTGAAAGAATCATACTATTTACTCTTCCAAAGACACTTGAGAATTAGGTGGCTGGATTTTCTCCCTCCTCCATTTTACAGTCATGGAAACTGAGGGCCATCTTGAACCCCAGCTTCACTTTTGGGTAGAGTAGAGATTAGCAAAGTGTCGGGCCATAGATGATACCGAACAAGGTGTTTGCACACAAGTCAGTCGGCCCGCTCTGTGTTTGCCCCCCAGGGAAGACTGCCTGGCTTTGAAGTCATTTCAGGAGGGTCTGCTTCAAGGTAGGGGACGTTTCTCTGCTACAAAGCCTCCCTGTAGTTTGAAGTTCTCTTAATTGCCTTTAGAGGCAGGATGCTCAAAAGAAAACCTCCTGGGCTGAGTGTATTTGGGTCCGTCATGTTTGCTTTGGTCTTTGTGATTGTTGCCTGTCCCTTCCTCCCTGGTTCCTTCCCTCTGAAGTTGTGCCCTTTTCCACCTGAGCTGGTTTCGTAACTCAGATTGTTATTTTGATCTCCGAACAACCCAGTCTGGGGTAAGGAAGGCTGGCTGGTCCTCCCTGTGGGGGTTGGAAGAGTGGGAGCCCCGTAGGCTGGTCTACATCTCAGGGAGGAGAGCTGGCTTTGCCCTCTCTTTGGGTTGGTGGTCTGGGAGCTCGGAGTGCCGAGGACTTGGCACTCTTAACAGGATGAAAAGAATTAGGAAGCAGTACAGCAGTGCTGTGGCTCCGGTCCTGAGCTCAGCTCACCCCCCACATCACTGTATAGATGGGGGTGCTGAACTCCCCTAGTAGACAGTGACTTCTTCAAGGCCAGGCGGCAGTGATGATGAAGATGAAATCAGGGGACACTGTCCCCATTGCCTCAGGTGCTGGAGAATCCGCGATCCCTTTGATCCTCGCTCTTGGCCACCCCTGCCTGGCAGCTAAGGGGATTAGTATTTTGTCACTTGTTCAGGCCAGCACCAGAGGCCACTCAACCAGGCAGCATGAACTTCTCCGTCTCTTCTCTGCATCATCATCAGGAAGTTGACTAGCCCAGGCTCTGTGTGGCCGATGGTGGACAACCTGGGCTAGTGACGAACGTCGGGGGGGGGGGGGGATTGGAAGCGGGGGAATGGTAGGCAGGGGACAGAGCGGATTGGCTGTTCCCGAAGCCGGGGCTGGCACGGTCCTATGACTGGATGTTTCTTGGCAGTCCTCAGGACCAGTATTCTTTTGATGCCGGGGTTTTGTGTATTGAATTAGTCTTTTGTAGGAGACGGCATCCTGTCCCCAGCTTCCCTCTTTTTGAAAATTAAGAAGGTGGGCCCCAGCTAATTGATTGATTTAAGCCCCTGCAGAAGTCAACGGGGCCCCTGGCGCTGAGTAAATTAGGGCAGTTTTGTGAAGATCCTTTCCCCACCCCAGTGGGTTTCACTCCAGATTTAGATCATTTAATGAGGGCGTAGTTAATGTAGTCTGTCCTGGGGTGATGGGGAACAGATGATTTTTCCCAGTGAAAGGCTGATGGCAGTGTACTTTTTAAAAGTTTATTTTGCAATCAAAATTTATTAGCTGAATTGGGTTTTATGCAAATGAAGGACTCTGCTGCCTCCTTACTGTTTGTGAGTGCTTTGTTAAAAGCACATAGCCTACCCTGTTTCTCTGTGTTGTGTGGGCCTGTGTTTGTATTTGGATTTGTTGTAAAGCACCGAACATATTGGTGTATGCCACCATGGCTGGTGTTGACTGGCAGCTTGACAGAATCTGGGATCACATGAGAGATGGGCCTCCCTGGGCATGACTGTGCCAGATTATCTCAATTACGTTCACTGAGGTGGGAAAACCCATCCACCATGGGTGGTACCTTTTCCTGGTCCAGTGCTGGGCCGTGTCAAGCATGGAAAGAGAGCTGAGTAGCAGCATGCATTTGTTGCCCTGCTTCTTGACCGAGGATGCAGGGTGACCCCAAGCTCCTACTTCTGTGACTTCTAGGCCATGATGGCTAACCTGGACTGTCAGCTGGACAAGCTCTTTGTCTCGTAGGTTGATGAAGAATATTTTACCACAGGAAAAGAGACCAAGGCACAGTCCTTGGGATGAGGTTGGTTTTTGAGGTCTTGGTATGGACGATGTCAGAATCTGCAGGGAAACCTCATTCTTTCCTGGCTCCCTACCTCCCGCCCAAGTAAAAATCACAACAAAAATGTAAGTGGCCTTGAACAACTCAAAGGTGACCCTTCATGTATATATACTTTTGTTTCTCCTTTATATGTCTGGAACACAGTTCAGTGAAGATTTGAGAGGGCCTCAACACATCTTGCTAGTGTTACTGGTGATTTTGTTTTTGTTCTTGAACTTGGGCAGCTGGAAGGTCGTCACTGGTGACCATCTGTGGCCCTATGTATTCTTACGGTGGCTCAGGATACCCTAATGTAAGAGAAATTTCTCTAAATAGCAAATAATTGCGCTTAGATTTTGTTTTTTAAAGATTTATTTATTTATTATGTATACAGAGGAGGGCGCCAGATCTCATTACAGATGGTTGTGAGCCACCATGTGGTTGCTGGGAATTGAACTCAGGACCTCTGGAAGAGCAGTTGGTGCTCTTAACCTTTGAGCCGTCTCTCCAGCCTGCGCTTAGATTATTGCCTGTTGAGATATTTGGTAACTAAGAATCGTGGTGTTGATAATGAAGCTGACTTGGACAATTTGGTTTCTAGCTGTGGTTTAGGCAAAATTTTTTTAGTTCCCATGTTAAGTTTTGTTGTCTGAGGTGAACAGAGCTGTTCTATCCATCCCTCTGTGTCTGGAAAGGAAGGATAGAGTCGTCATGGAAGAGGAACAGTATGGAGGCCCACAAAGGTTTCCTATTGAGATCTGAGCTTGCTTTACCCAGCAGAGCTGCATTAGAGGATTGCTTGACCACGTGCGTAGTTGCCAGGGGTTTGGAAGGTTCTACATTTTGATGTGCGGTGTGGTTTGATTTAGCAAGGGAAAGACTTTTACCCTGCCTCTTGGCATTCCTTTAAAAAGCCCTTTAGAAGAGTCAGAAGGGGCGGTGGATAAGGATACAAGCCCTCCCAAGGCTATCCTGTCTCTCTATCTGTTTCTCTCTTCTCTATCCTTCTATCTAAATCTCTTATCCCTTACTCAAGAGTACCCTGGGGAAAAAGGTGGGAGTGGGTCCCCCACAGAACCACAGGAAAGGTCCACAGTGGTGCAGTGAGAAGGGAGAGTGTGGGCCTGGGGCCAGGCAGACTGGAGCCCCAAGTGACACTGGGCAAGCTGTCCTGAGTGTTCGAGTCTTCCTGAGTACAACAGGAGCAAGAGAACGTGGCTCACCTTCATTGTGTAGCCTGTGGTAGATCCTAAAGAATTTGAAGGGAAAAGCCCACTTCATAGGCTTTCATTAAAGGCCGACAGTGCTTATTTGGGTCTTCCCTGAGGCACAGGGAACAGGAAGCCTCTTCCGCAGACCCCATTCTCCCGGGATTCTCCACGCTGAGATGGGTGTGGCGGCCAGAGCTCCAGGAGCAAGTGAGATCTGCTCAGGGCTCCTGCAGTGCTCTGTGAAAATGTTTTGTCAACCCATGGTTGAGGACACAGGGTAGAAACTCCTCTTGTCTGTTCCAGGTTTTGTCGATAAAAGAAAGCTAGGTGATTTTTTTTCCAGGAAACACAAAGAAATTTCTTTTTCCTTTAAATAGTTCTTTCCCGGACGTTTTGTGGTCTAGGATTGGCCAGATGAGGCGCTTAGTCTGGCCATTGTGCACGCCCTCCCCACGGGGCCTACAGGGTGGAGAAGCGCCTCTCCACACCACTAAACTAATTACATGGATTAAAGCCCTCTCGCCCAGGCCGGGGAGACAGCTCAGTCAGCACAAACATAAACACTGAGTTTGAATTCCCAGCACTTGGGTGAGAAGCCAGCTCCGCGTCACAGGCCCTGTAATCTCAGCACTGAGGCGGAGGTCCTCCTATAGCCTCCACGCGCACAGACACGTGTGTACTAATGTCCATACTTGTGTGCATGCATGGACACATACACATGCATCCCACACGCACACTAAAAAAAAAATCTTGCCTGACTGGATTGGAGGAATTAACATGGTTGCATATGTTGATATTTATGCTAGTAAAGAAGATAGGGTGAATTTAGGAGTGATCCATGTTAGGTCTGATTGGGGTGTGTGTGGGTGGGGATGTGGGCACCCAGACTTCCTATGAAGCTCAGGATGACCCCGATCCTTCTGAGGAGTCGAGGAACAGTTCCATGGAGTCGGTTTTCTCCTTCCACTTTATATGAGTTATAAGGACTAAGCTGGCATTGCCAGGCTTGCATGGCACATGCCTTTCACCGCTGAACCAGTTGACCAGTTTGACAGGAAATCAAAGAGGATTTCCTATCAGTCTTTTCTGTACTGTCACTCTTAATCTGTGTCTGTATGTGACTGAGGAAAAGCCTAACGTCAGTCTCCTTGAAGGAACAGTTGTCACATGAACTGGGTGACCTCCTGCTTGGTGTGAGTATTAGTTACCTTTCTGTTGCTGTGATACAATATCCCGGCAAAAACACTTTAAGGGAGAAAGGATTTGTTTAGGCTTACTGTTCCAGAGGGATACAACCTCTGCCAGGGAGCCATGCAGCAGCCAGGGAAGCAGTGTGGCCGGGAGGAGGAAGTTGACTGACCACATGGCATTTGCAGTCAGGAGGCAGAGAGTGAACAGTAAGAGGGACCGGACTATAAAACCTCAAAGCCTACCCTCAGTGATGGATTTACTCTGCCAAGACTCCATCCACCTCCTAATGAGTCTACAAACTGCCCAAGCAGCGCCACCTGCTGGGGACTGAGTGTTCAAACACATGAGCCTATGGGGAACATTTTACATTCAAACCATAACAAAACGCATGTTCCTGTTGCTCAGGTGGGAGGCAGACGATGAAGTGCAGGGTGTGGTGTCTGAAGGCGAGCTTCTTAAGGGCTAGGACAAGGGTCTGGTGCGGGAGGAGGTTTCAGTCTGTTTCAGAAATAGTAGTAGAAGCTCAAATTGCCATCTCAGAAAGACTTAAGACTGTATGTTTTATTCACACCACCAGAAAAAAAGTTGGTAAGATTCTAAAAGCGTGTATATTTGTTCTAGTTACCCATTGTCTTCCTTTCAGGGTGAGGGGGTGAAGATTTCAAAGTGAAAACAGCTGTCTCCTTATCTTCAGGAGAAGTCAGATAGAGGACTGAGCAAAAAGCTTGGGAAGCCATGCCCTACTTTAATCCAATTAGGAGAGAAGAGCCCGACTGGATAGAATGGGGCTAGGGTATTTCAAGAGAGAGGAAACAAGCCCTGGGGTCGGTGAGGGGAGCCTGGACTGACCCCCGAGTAGCATCTGATGCAGCTGTTTTTATAGTGCCGAGAGCTGCTAAGGAGATTTCCCAGATGTTCTGGGGATAGCGGAGTTTTTCTCATAAAACCACTGGGTTAGATGCCAGCCAGCCAGCTACTCCCTCTCAGCAGCCCGCAGGTTCCCTCCTGTATTCATAGGAAGCTGGGCTTCCCTTCCCACTCAGTGGCTTAGGATTCGGTCCATAGTGCGTTTTCTCTGGTTTCATAGGACGTTTGTGGAAGAGCTAAGTATGTTAAACTCCCATTCAGCATGGAATTTTGTTGTGGCTTGGCAGGCAGGGATTCACTTTTTAATGGAATTTCTGGAAAGCAAGTTTGTGCATTCTCGTTTGAGGAAGTTATGACGTCACGCATGACACACTTCCCTGGCCCTCAGCACGGTGGTGACTCAGCTCCAGGAGAGTGCAAGCCCTTGTGGTGAGGCTGGTACCCCGGCGGCGCCTGCAGGCTGCGGTTGGTGGCATGACAGCTGGGGGGGGGGCGTGCTTAACGGAAGTGGAAGGCACCAGGAAGGCCCTGAGCAGTTCACACTGAAGGTGACAGCCAAATATTGTCTTGCAAATTAAGTCAGACACCGAATGGGAAATTCATCTTAATCTTCTTTAAATACTTAACTGCTCATTTGCCAAGGTTCTAAGTAATACAATTTCAGAGGTCCAGAGGTGTCTAATACAATTTCCCCCCCTCTGTACATAATTCTCTGCCCATTGTGTAACTCTATTAGGAACATTAGGGTAATTACAGTGCTGTGTTCCGCTTTTGGATTACTGTTATATTTGCCCCGAGTCTGCCTGTACTGGCCCTGTTAACAAGCAGTGACTGCAAATTAAAGCGCATCTAGCAGATGCCTGAATTAGGATGCCCTTGTCTTTCTTTGGGGGATCTCTGAGTAATGCAGGTAGCAGGGTGGAGGGTGGGTTCAGAAAACTCAGTGTCCTCCACTCCTCACCTGTTGGTGAGATGGGGGCATCGTCTCAAGTCCCAGGCCCTGGTGAATGTGAAGATGACACTGGGAGCCCAAGGTAGTGGACCCTAAGGTCAATGGCAGGGTCCGGGGATGGGACTCAGCTCAGCTCCCAGTGTGGGCAGCAAGGAGGTGCCGGGAGAGCCTCCTGGTGGTCTCGGGGTGCTTCTGTGGAACAGATACCAGACATAAAGTTTGGGCTAATGATGGTTAACGGTGGCATGGCGTTTTAATTCTCAATCTTGTAAAATACATGGTGTTGTATTTTCTTATTCCGCAGACTAAGCATTGAAGGTGCAGATGGCTTAAACGTGATGCCTAAAAATTCAGTTGGAAGACAGTTCGTTAAACCTTTGGCTTGAGTTTACAGCTCAGGAAGTCTTTCTTATCTCGAGTCCTGTGCTTTGCCTTGGGAAGGGTTCTCCAATCACCTCTGCAGTAACAGTGGGACCTAACACATCTTGAAGCTTGGTGTGTGGCCAGTAGATTGGGGATATGCTGATGTAGAGATGTTAAGCACAGTGACCCTCATGATTCATGAGAATGGACTCATGGACCTCCCCCCCTACTAAGGACACCCACATCTTCGGATGTTCAAGCTCCTTCTATAACATGGCCTAGAATTTGTATATACTGTACCCCCCCCCCAATGTTTTATGCTCAGGTCACTTACAGTAGCCAACACTGGAAAGGTGGCCCAATGGATAAAGTGCTTGCTGCACAAGTGTGAGGAGAAGATTTCAGTTCCCCGGCCGACATGTCAAAGCTGGTAGTGTTGGTGGCTGGCACTCAGGATGTAGAGACGGGACCCCTGGAGCGAGACTAGTGAAATGGGTGAGCTCTGTGTCGAGTGAGAGAGACCCTGCCTCAGTCTGTAAGGTAGAGAATAAGTGAAGAGGATGGCCTGAACATATATTCGCACTTGTGTGTATTTATACCCAAGCTCACACTTGTACCACCATACTTGAAAACATGCTGACACATATATATATACCCACCACACATACACACACACGTGATAAATAGACAACGCAGTGTGAATAATGCCAGTATAAGCTAAATACAGATGCAGTTTTCTGTATTTTTCCTATGTGTTGGTCCCTGTTAGTTGAATCCATGTGTGCAAACCCTGAGGATACAGAGGGCCAAGTGTAACCTGCCAGTGTTTACACAGCCAATAGGGCAGACCCCTGGGCTTTTCTTGTCTTAATAGCAATAGAAATAACAGAAGAAGGAACATTTCTTGATTGAAAACTAGGTGCCAGGGGGCTATATTGGTGTTGTATTAACCCTGTGTAGGGAAGTATTTGAAGATGTTCTGCAGTGAGGGAGTACCTGCCATCTTCTTCTCTCATAGGGATTTCCACATACTGCCACATGCTTCTCTCTACCGGGCTGGAAAAAGCAAAAGTCAGTACTTCTTGTGATTTTTTTTTTCTTTCTCATCTTCTATTACATCTGGTATTCTAATCCACATGTTATGAATTGGCCATCTGCACCCCTGAATGTAGCTTGCAGATCTATCTTGTTTTGCCCTCATTATAATAAATACAAACACATGATTGAATGTGATGGTAACATCTAAAAATTCTCATGAGTATACGAAAATGCGCATTTATGGTTTATCATGAAAAATTATGGCCGTGTGGGCCTTTCTTGATATTCCAACATCAAATAACTCTCTGGATTGGAAATGTTTTTCCTCTTTCCCACCTAATTCCAAGTCTCTAGGAGGGCTACAGAGGGTAATAAATAAGCCTTAGGACAGAATAAATGTATGCAAGATGGAGTCGAGGCTGCCAGCTTATGAGGCAGGCTTAGTTTGGTAATTGGGCATTTGCTCTTTGTGAGGTCACTTGCTTTCTTGACACTGGCACATGGACATGTTAGGCATAACTCTGTTATGTATGGGAAGAAGGAAGAAGTCCCTCTAACGTGATGGTATATGACTCATCAGAAATAAAAAGATGCCATGCTCCAGTCTTCTCTTGACAAAATGGCTTGTGTTATCCAACATTTGAGGAGAGGAGGAAGCAGTGTTCTCAGAAGCAAGCCATAGATCTAATGAGTTGAATGGAATGATGTGTATTAAAGCCCTTTGTATGGAGTTTAAAAGTTACTGAGGTGTTTTGAGAACATCATCCTGTGTCTTGTTATGATAGGCTTTCTGAACTGTTGTCTGTGACTTGGCACTGGCTCAACAAGCCACTTAACCCTCTCTGAGCCTTTTCCGTACACACGTATTCATGTGACGAATGCCATCTCCCAGCCTTCTCTGCCGAGAGCAGGTGCCCAGTGTTTATATTGAATAGAGAAAGAAACGCGGAGCTTATTGAGGTTCTTTGAGTTGATGTGCGTAAGGCACCCAGGAGCGTGTCATAATGTTATACAGTTTGTTGAGGTTGCTTTTGTTTTCTGTTTTGGTAGTGCTGGGGGTTAAACTGTGAGCCACACCAAAGCTAAGTTCATCTACAGCCCAGCCTTTGGTTTTGTGTTGGCAGTGGGAGTGGGGATTGTCACAGCCTTTCTTTTTCGGGCCACTAACCAGCTCCCAAATCCAGACACGGAGACTTCTTATTAATTATGAATGCTCGGCTCTATCTTAGCTCTTATTTCAATCTGTTTCTCTTGATCTGTGTTTTGCCTCAGGCCTTTTTACCTTTTTTTCCTGTATGTTCTACTCCGTGGCTGCTTGTTGGCTCTCGCCTGGCTTACCCTGGACACCTCCCTTTCCTTCTCCCTTGCTCCCTCCTCCTCCTCCTCTTCTTCCCAGTCTAGCTTTCTCCGCCTACTTATTCTCTCTGCCCGCCAGCCCTGCCTGTCCCTCTCCCTTCCTAGGTATTGGCCATTCAGCTTTTTATTAGACCCATCAGGTGCCCTAGACAGGAAGGTGAAACAGCAACATAATTAAACAAATGCAACATAAACAAATGTAAAACACCTTTACCTAGTTAAAATAATATTCCACACCAGCGCATGGCCTGCCTTCCAAACTCTTTCCCTCTCCATGGTGTGTGTGTGTGTGTGTGTGTGTGTGTGTGTGTGTGTGTGTGTGTATTGGGGTGTATGTGTAGAGGGAACTGATGCCACAGGGCTCTATCCATGTGTGAAATGCCAGATCAGTGGTTTCTCATGTTGTGGTGACCCCCCCCAACCATAAAATGATTTTTGTTGCTACTTCGTAACTAATTTTGCTCCTGTTATGAATTGTAGTGTAAATGTCTGTGTTTTCCGATGGTCTTAGGCCACCCCTGTGAAAGGGTTGTTCTGCCCTGCCAAGGGGGTCACGACCCACAGGTTGAGAACTGCTGCACTGGATGGAGCCAGGCAAAGACCAGGGTTCCTCATGACATACTGCTCTCTTCCGTCCTGTTCCGATGCCTAAACCTGACTAGTCCCATGGCCACAGACATGTGACTAGTCAGAGCAAGGTGAGCCCAGGTGTATGGCGTTCTGCAGTAGTTCAGAGTGACTGGAAATGACAGTGTTAGTCAGGAAGGGCTCCTAGTGACGCCCGACTCATACTTTTCTGATGTTTTGTAGAGATAAGAAAATACCAAAGAACAAAGGCTTTGAGTTTGGACAGCTCTTAGTGTGAGCCCCTACCCTGCCTCTTCTTGTCTGTTTCTGTGTCGGGGACCTGTTCTGACCTGTCCAAGTGTTCCTGGGAGGAGTGAGGAATGAAGAAGTATTAGATAGAAATGTAGGCCTAGATGAAGAGAAAGACAGAGACACAGGATAGCTTTGGGAGGGCCCTGGGTCAATACCCAGCAGCCCTGACTTCATTCATAATGGGCCTTTTATACATCAGCAAGGGGAGAAGCAAAAGACTTCCCCCTTCCAAGGTCAAGGTATAAAGCACCAACAAGTGTAGACCCTTCAAAACACCTGGTACCCACACCTTTGGCCAAATCATCCCATTATGCAGCCCTGCTGGGCAAAGCAAGCTCAGACTTTCTGACCTTGAGTGAGGCCTTCCTGGGGAGCCTCTGTGGGCCCCCACATTTCTATAACTCTTAAAAAAACAAAATTTATTTTACTTACGTTTATGGATGTTTGGGGTGCATGCATGTCTGTGTACCACCTCCATGCATTGCCTGGGGAGGCCAGACAAGGGTGTCAGAACCTGCGGAACTGGAGTTAACAAACTGCCTTGAGAGTGCTGGGAACTGAATTCAGGTCCTCTGCATGAACAGCAAGTGACCTTTAATTTCTGAGCCATTCCTCAAGCTTTGTTTCTATACATCTAATTATTGTTGCTCTTGTGTGGTTTACTGGGTGTCTATAAGGCCTGAGTTTTTTTTTTTTTAAAAGGTACTTGATATATACTTAAGAAACCACATAGGAACATGGTGGCCGTTACCTTTAATCCAGCACCTGAGAGGCAGAGGCAGGCAGATCCCTGTGAGTTTGCGGCTTGTCTGGTTTATGTGGTGAATTCCAGGCCAGCCAGGGCTGCAAATGTGGAAAACCCGGAGAGGCGGGTATGGCTGGTTGTGATGGTTTTGTTGTCGCCTTGGCAGAATTCAGACCCGCCTGGGAGACAGGCCTTGTGGCGAACATGCCTGTGGGGGATTATCTTGATTGTACTAATTGAGTTAGGAAGACCCTCCCGCTGTGGACGGCACCATTCCCTGAACAGAGACCCTGAGCTCTGCAAGACAGGAAGGGAGCTGGGTACTGGCACCGTTTCTCTGCTTCTCGGCTGTGAACACAGTGTGACCAGTGCCAGCCAAGCTCCTGCCACGATGGGCTGTCACTTTGAATGGAAACAGTAACAGACCTTTCTCCTTTAAGTAGCTTGGCCAGGGTATTTTTATGCTGCCGACAGGACAGGAAACCCAAGACTCTGGCCAGAGTCACCAGTCATAGGGTATTGAGCTGGTGCTACAGTGGCCCTTCTTGGTTGGCGGTGTGGGTGCAGAAGGTGATGTAGTGCAGGGCAGGGTGTTTGTGCCCAGGGTTGAGCAGCCTTTGCTGGGACTGACTGAGCATGCTAGCTTCTTGAGTGTAGTATTACCGAGTCTTAAGGTTGGTGAGACCAATCCAACCCATCTGTAATAAAGCGACTCACCCACTGAATCTGCTCCAGGAAGCTTCTGGAGGAACTTAAATAGGAGTTGGAAAGTGACAGTTACGATTTTAATTGTAAAGAACGTTGGTTTCATTTTCTCCTCTTTCTGGGTGGCTAAGCCATTAGGAAGTGGTGGAAATTACCTCTGAAGATACAGCATTTGATTTGGGTTGAAGGTGGTCACCATCATTGTTTCCATACTCAAAACAATTTTTGAGGTTTTATATTAGTATTTAAAATGATCACATCCACCCACCCCACCCCCCATTGCCTTACTTGGACCAGATATGCAGGGATTTCTCAGAGGAGCAGGAAGGATGCTCAGTTTGGCCTCATGTTGTATTCTTGAAACAGACATTGTTTTTTGTCATTGAAATGCATTCGTTTCATAGTTTTTTCATTTTTCTTTTTTTTTATGTCAGAGTGCTCATTTGCTTGGCTTCATGGTTTCAGAGTTCATGCCTGTGTAGTAGGATAAGATGCGTGGGATGCAAATTACAGCTATAGGATGTCAGTGCATCGGATTGTTTTTTTTCCACTACCTAGAAAATTATCACCCAGGAAGTAAGCTCAGCTCAGGTTTACCCCTTGTTGTCATGCCCCATCAGGCAAAAATGCTAAGCCTCTCAACTTATAAAAGCTCAGCTTTCTTTCACGGCAAATATAAATATAAATATAAATATAAATATAAATATAAATATTATATATATATAGTTGTATATATGTATGTATATATGCCTCATGTCCTGATATCTAAGTGTTTGGTGTCCTGAATGTCTTAAGATTTACCTGATAATGATCTCCCAATGCTAAAAGTACCAGAAAAAATGTCTTCTTAGTTGATTTATTTCTGTGGCGTCTGTGGTCCACAGGAACAGACCATCTATCTCTCTAACAACGGGAGTGTGTTGCACCTGGCTTCGTTGTGCACAAGATGCTTTCTGCCCAGTGCATCCTTACACCAACCCACATTGGGCACAGGAATATGTTTCAACTGCTTATAACAAGGGGGGCCTTTTTCCAGAATCAGTGGGATGGTATCACAAAAACTTGTTGTTTCTGTTTGTTCCAGGAATAAATACAGGTGGAAAGGCATTGTTTTTATGATTAGTTGTGGTTTCAGAAATAGCATTAGTATTTCTTAAAATCTGTTCTTCCCAAAGAAGTCTCTGGATCCTTCCTTGCATTTTCTTAGAGGTTCCTTATTCACTGAGCAGCATTTTATTGCTTTCTTTTGTGAGTCTCATAGCGGACTGGATGTGCATGTGTTTAGGGCCTCCATTCTTTCAGTAGGAAGTCTTTGGACTGAGTTTAATCCTGAGAGTATGACTTCAGTAATTGCAGGTGGCAAATTCTGTTGTCGTATAAGACTGTCATGGTGCGTGCTTTCTAGAGAGTCCACAAAACACTTTTCAAATCTTTGTTCTTTGAATGCATAGTTTTCGTTTCCCTGTTGAATCATTTGAAAGGTAGTTTGGCTTGGGTTTGAGGCATCTTGACACAGGCCCCTGGAAGTTATATACAGAACTGTCTGTATCACGCTGCAATAAACTCCAAGGCCAGGGCAGATGTATTAAAATTTACCTACAGACTAGAGCTTCAAGAAAGTGCTTTCAGGGCTATTCATAATGAAACTTACTTATTGTTCTTAAAGAATATTGTCTATTAAGTGAAAATAATTAAATGCGCAATTCGAGATTCTGAGCCAACTAACCTCTTAGAACCGGCGCTGAATTCTTTTCTCCCAGGAGCCTAGCAGTGCAGGTCTTTGCATTCCAGCCATTCCACAGTGCTCTCTGGTGTGGGTTCTCACATGCTTCCATGCCTTAGCTCATGTTTCCCACGATGCATTGCAAGTACCTGTCTTTTCATCACTTGCCAGAAGGATTATTTCTGCGCTTGTACAAGTGTGTGTGTGTGTGTGTGTGTGTGTGTGTGTGTGTGTGTGTGTGTGTAGGTCACAAATGAGACAGATAGACAGACAGAGATAGACTGATAGGTAGATATGTCCATTTAGTAAATAACCAAATACTAAAAATCTTTAAAAATTTCCTTCCTTGCCATGCTTCCAGTGGAAATGGTTTGCTGAAGGTGGGGGGCACTGTGTAAGTTTCTCCCCTGCTTCTGGTCCCAGCTGGCTGCCTCTCCACATCTGTGTGGATGCAGAGGTTTGGCGCACTCCACGGCACTGGGCGGCTTCAGCCTGCAGTTCTCAGTGGAGGAGGGCACCTGTACATCCCTCTCCACTTACAGTGGTGGTGCGCGTCTCTGAGGAGCCGTGGGATCTGGGGAACAGGACGAGGTCTTGTGCCACAGTTCCTGTCACGTGCAGGCTGCTGGTTTTGCACCTAAGAGAGCTGACTAAATGTGGGTGAGGGGAACAGTATTGCCTGGCGGTGGCTGAAGAAACGCAGCTTTGACTCTGTTCTCTGAGCACGTTTGGTATAAAACAGAGACATCTCTGCTCAGAAGACTGGTTAAGTCAGCCTGGTGACTATCATTTCTTGAGGAGAAATCATGGTATTTTGTGGGCAATTTTTTTTTTTCAATGAGTAGTAATACTTCAGTTTTGTTTTTTTAAGATCAGCTTATCCTTTTTTAAGTGTTCATGCTTAAATGAATTTACTTCTTCATCCTGTGGAACCTTTTTGATCTTACGTTAGCTTTCTGTTACCTTGACAAAAATACTGGAGATAAACAACCTGGTGCGTTGTTGTATTTTGCCCCACACTTCCTGAGATTTCAGCCCGTGGGTAGCTTGTTCCATTGCTGTGGGCTTGAGGCAAAGTTGCAACATGATGATAGGGCGTGGTGGAGAAAACGGGAGCTGATTAGGGGGCAGAGAGCATCAGGGACGAGATAATGTCGTTCAAAAGCCTGTCCCCACTGACCCACTTCTTCTTAAGTCTCTACCATCTCCCAGTAAGAAAATCAAAATGTGCCCCAATCAGTGAATTATCCCGTTGGTGGAGACAGGATCCTCACAGTCCAGCCGTTTCCGAAAAGCTCCACCAGCTGCCACTCAGGTGGTGTTCAGATTCTAACCACGACCCTTTTCTGAGATGGTTTGCTCTTTCAAACTACTTTTCCTTTCTCTTAGTTTTCTCTCCCAGTTTGTTAATGATTCTCAAGGCTTGCCCAGGGCTCTGAACTTTGACCTTTGGACCAAGTCCTTCCTGAAGAGTCATCATGTACTAGATTAGAAGCAGAATCTGATTGGTTAGAGAACTTTTATTTTTGTTTAATGAGTTTAAATATAGGTGGTTGTCCCCAAAGGAATGAACCTGATCCTGATGTTAATATCTCTCTCTCTCTCTCTCTCTCTCTCTCTCTCTGTGTGTGTGTGTGTGTGTGTGTGTGTGTGTGTGTGTCCCCGTCCGTCCTCTGATAGGCTACCACTGAGTGCGTGGTGCTAGCTGGTCCTTAGGCAAAGAGGTGGAGGATTCCTGCTGACCTATCTGGGAGTGTCTGTGCTCACTGGTCCCTTAGAGCCGCTGGCTTTTCCCCTTCAAAAGTTTGCTTACCTTCGTCCTATGCCTTTCTCAAGTATAGTCTGCCCACGGCTTGACCCAGGAGCCGAGTTGGAATGCAGTGTTTTGGGCTTAGCGTTTCAACAGTTTGCTGAGGTGATTCTGTTACCTACTGCCCTTTGAGAAGCACCTGCCCATCACATATTCCAATTTGAGAGGCACTTGCCAGTTCTAGAACCACAGAAGGTAAAGCTGGTCTAAAACAACAACAACAACAAGTTTAACTGAAATTTATTTTTACTTTGAAGCCCAGACAACTCACTGATGAAATAGAATTTTTATTGTTATCATGTTAAACTGATTTTATTTAAAACCTTTTCTTTTAGAGAAATTGAAACATATAACAATAGGGAGACCAATTCAAAGGTAAGCTGTGTGTCTGTTTATCGATAAATCTAGCTTTTCCCTGTAGGACTGCGGTACAGTGCCTGAAGCTTCTGGAACAGAGGTTTAGTCTGATGGTAACGTTTGCCGTGCAGTGCATCCAGAACACTTTTCATCCTGCACAGACAACTCTGTAGCTATTAAGCAGCACCTCCCCCTTCCTCAGGTAACCATTACACCAATATCAAGAACTATAGCCTCGACCAGGCTTGGTGGCGCACACGTTTAATCCCAGCACCAAGGTAGAGACAGGAGAGTCTCTGTGAGTTCGAGCTTAGCCTGGTCGACAGAGTGAGTTCCAGGCCACCTAGCGCTACACCGGGAGACTCTGTCTCAAAATAAAGTAACATTGGTTCAAGAGCAAATGCCACATAAGCCAGGTGGTGGTGGCACATGCCTTTAATCCCAGCACTCGGGAGGGAGAGGCAGGCGGATCTCTGTGAGTTCGAGACTAGCCTGGTCTACAAAGTGAGTTCCAGGACAGGCTCCAAAGCTACTCAGAGGGACCCTGTCTCTAAAAAACAAAACAAAAAAGACCATATCCCCCAGACTAGTGTTTAGCTTAAGGTCATCAAGGCACTGAGTTCATGCGTTCAGCATCTTCTCCCTGCTGGTCCTGATGGTGCAGTGAAAAAATCTGGAGAGAGGGGTGACAAGGAAGGTTTTTTTTTCTCCTCAGCTTGCGGCACAGTGGGGTTCTGCGTGAGATTTTGTCATCTCCTACGGCCTCGCTTCAGCCACCAGTCTGAGAGTTCCAGTAGGAAGAGCACTGTCTAGTCAGTCTGAAGCCGAGTCACTTGTGTCTTAGAATTTGTGCTTTACTTCATCATTTCATGCAGCTGCTTACGGTGAAGGTGGACTTGGGTGGAGATGACAGATGTGCAGTCTCAGACCAGTTCAGAGAAGCGTGTTGTAGGACACTCAGCACCCAGGACACCATCCACCTAATTGAACTGTAGTATTCATTGTCTATGAATACACAGGTAACAAAAGTATGAGAATGTACGGGAGGATGCATTGTATCCCTTTCAGGATAGGAACCACCTCTGTGAAGACAGGAGAGGGGAATAGAATAATTATACCTGTAGATGCTTATTTTTTTCGTTACGTGGGGGAAATGTGGTAAAATGTCCGGCTGAGCACAAGCCAGTGATTTATGACGTCATTTCTGCTATTTATGTATGCTTGGAAATACAAGAGAAATGCTTTTAAGGAAGTGGTTGCTTTGTTTTTATTTATGTTTTGGTGTTGGGGTTTGAACTCAGGGTCTTGTATTGGCTATACCCATGTACCACCGCTGGGCTTGTTACACCTTTGGCCCCTTGTTTTTCCTTTCTGTTTTGAAAACCTGATCGAAATCAGTTTGTGTGAAAATAGTTTATAAACTCAAATTCTCAAAAATGTTAGTGAAATGTCTTTTTGTTTTTGAGATAGAGGTGTGTGTGTGTGTGTGTGTGTGTGTGTGAGAGAGAGAGAGAGAGAGAGAGAGAGAGAGAGAGAGAGAGAGAAAGAGAGAGAGAAGGGGAAGGGAGGGGAGAGGAGAGAAGAGAAGAGAAGAGAAGAGAAGAGAAGAGAAGAGAAGAGAAGAGAAGAGAAGAGAAGGAGGTGTCTCACTGTGTAGCCCTGGCTATTTTAGAACTCACTATAATAGACCAGGCTGGTCCCAGACTTACAGAGAACTTCCTGCTTCTACCTCCCCAGTACCAGGATCAAATGGGTATGCCATCACACATAGCCAAAATGTAATTAAAAAAAAAAACAAAAAAAACCCTCTCATATCATCACAAAAAGATCAAGACTACATATAAACATTATGAAAATAATCTAACTGGTGGGGCTCCTGGTTGAATTAAAGTCTAAACAAATAATTCTTAGACGTGTGGGCATTGCCAGAGTTCGAGCCAGTCTTTTATACCCCACGGGTCCCAGTCCCTTCACCACTGTAGACAGAGACAGGGTTTGGAAGGCTTTTGGTGGTGGGCTCGGACGGGTTTCATTTGTATTGGAATTCGTACCTCTGTTACTTCCAAGAAAGAGTCGATGTGACCCTGTCCCGCTTGCTGTGGCCTTGTGGCCGTTAGACATCGTAGACTCCCAGCTCCACGCACTGCACTGCCGTTTGCTCCGCCCCACCTCTAGACAGTGCCTCTTCTGAGCCATTTGAGGGGACCCAGATGTATGACAGATCTCCAGGCAGGGGAGCCTGGGGACCCTCAAGGAACTGTTGTCTCATTAATTACCTTTCCCTTTAGGAAGTCCTTCCTTCCTTCAGAGTCTGCCTGCTGTGCACGCCCAGGGGACTGATCAGTGTTCCTATTATAATAATCCATGCCTAGAGGGTGTGGTAAAGGTCGCACATTTGATATTTATTCACAGGAGTAGAACTGAAGCCAATCACTGTGGACACTTGCTGGCAACGGGGAAGACTTGGGCTTTCTAACTAGTGTGCATGTGCCGGGATAGGGAACAGAAATAGTGTTAATAAGCCACGGTGAGAAAAATGATTAACTGTGTCTTCCAAGACCTTCAGTAATGTGCTGTTTGTCCAGCCCAGTCGTGGCGGTTTTATTGTGAGCAGTGGGATGGAGCCCACACTTGCAGTCACATCTGGAATGTGCAGACGGTCCCAAGGAAGCCTCTAGTCTAATCTAACCCTTGCGAGTATGATTTTCTTTCTCCCTGGAACTGGTTGTTTTTTTTTTTTTTTTTTTTTCTCTTAATCATATTTATTGCTCTTATCTCAACTCTCAAATATTTCTAATTTTCTAAAAACATATATAATTATCATTTAAGGGCCTGGGTTGTGCCAGATGGAGCAGAAGAATGACTTCCTGGCTGTTACACAGTACTAAATCTTTTTGAATCAGGTTTTATTCCCAGGAATGGGAATGATACTCAATTTTTTTTTTTTTTTTTCCTGTCTGAGTGATTCATTGATTTGTCCTCTCATTCAGATACTCACCGGATGCTTCCCGGCTTCCTCCCTTGTGCAGGGTACCATGATAAGCGCCGTGAGGAAGGCAGAGCATGGGTAGGAGAACTGTGTGTACATACGTGTCGGGAGAGTCTTCCTTCAGAATTTCTTCAGAATATTTGACTTTTCAGAGGACGGAAGAGCAAACCCATGTGTTTCTCTGTTTCTCTCCACCTTCAGGACTGCTGTAGTTCACTAGAACTGTACAGTAGTGTGTCGTGATGAGAGAATGAAGTTCAGTGCAGAATGGAGGGAGAGCTGCCCAGTGATTACCCGCCCATAACTGACTGGTTTAAAAATAAACAGTCACTGTGCATTGCAATAAAATTCAATAATGCCGTCTTCAGCTTACGTCCCATTTTATGTATTTCTTGCATAGGGTAATCTTATGTTGCTCAGGCTGGTCTTGATCTCCTGGGACCAGGCCATCCTTTTCCTCTAGCCTTCCAAGTAGGTGGGACCATGGGCAGGTAGGTGCCACTGTACCCTGTCTTAAAACACAGTTTTAACAGCATGCATGGGTAGTACACTCTGACTATGAAAGCCAAGGAGATATCCCAACCATCCCATAGTTCCAAAGCCCCAACGATTTTGGACCTGGCTTTCATTGTGTGAAGTTTTGTCCCTGTGACTCTTGAGTGACATTGACTCTGGTCTAGATCCTTTGCCATCACAGTCTCAGATGTCCAGAGACAGCCTGAGAAACAGACCAAGTCCTTTTCGTCCTCATTCACTGTTGCCTTCAGGCAGCAGCCCACCAAGGATGCAGGTTGTTCTTCCAAAACATGATAGCAGGTTCCTCTCTTCATCCAGGGAGATGATGCTTCTGGAGGGGCTGGAGGAAGCCAGGCAGGGGTGGGAGGGGGAGAGGGGGGTGTTGGTGGGGGGTGACCTCTTTCAAGTCAAGGTACTGCTCAGGAATCCTGTAACTTTGGAGTTGCAGACTAGCACCCAGACAATAGGACCGTCATCGTATTTTCCAGAACCTTTCCAGGACTGAAATTTGAATCGATGACCTCTAATGTTGCAGAGATAGAGTGTCTTCTGAGTACATTCTGAGGGACCACTTCTACACTCCCTTCTTTTGAGGTGTGCACAAGGGTTTGTTCTCCTGACAGTGAATACCAAACCCCTAGCTATGAACTGGCCCGAAGCCATCGTTTGAATTCCCTGTACTTACGTAGCTCGTTATAGCTGTATTGACCTTTCTCATCTAGAAAGTGAATGTCTGTGTCCACATCATACTTATACTAGGTTACAAGCTAGATTTCTTTTTTTTTTTTTTTTTTTCCATTTTGCTTGTCAATATAATTTTGTTTTTCTTTTTTGGTTTTTCGAGACAGGGTTTCTCTGTGTAGCTTTGTGCCTTTCCTGGAACTCACTTGGTAGCCCAGGCCGGCCTCAAACTCACAGAGATCCGCCTGGCTCTGTCTCCCGAGTGCTGGGATTAAAGGCGTGCGCCGCCACTACCGCCCGGCTCAATATAACTTTTAAAAGTTACAAGTGAAAAGTAAGCACATGTCAAAGATTTAATTCCTTGACGGGAAGCTGGTAGAAAAGAAAGGATTTGAGTAGCCCGTACAGCAATGGGCACCGGATTGGGGCAGATACAGGGCTACTTGATGTCCACACAGGGCACGAAAACAGCACCGAGGACTCTGCTTTCTACCAGCCAGTAAAATCACATTTACCTGCAGCGAACACAAATCTCCAAGTTGGCATGTAACCGCACGAGATCTGCAGCGTGAATAGCATTTCCTGAGAATCCGATGATGCTCGGTGTGACTTCTACACGAGAGGGCTCACTGCCTTCGTTCTGTCTCATTTTCAAGTGTCGCCTCATGCATTCTCATATCCCTTGTGTCCTTGGACTTCGCCTGGGAGCGGAGGCATTCATTCACTTGGTCCTTTGGTTTGTGTTGTGCTAAGTGACAAGGTAGGCATTAGAGATACATAATGGTGTGCAGCGCGGGGCCCTCGCTGCCAGAGTTCCGGGGCTGTTTCCTGGCATCTTCCAGGGAGTCATGTAGGTAAATGTTCTCCCCACAAGAGGCAAGGCTCCTTTTGACTCACAGTCCCTTTGGGCCCTATGGCTTATAAAGCCAGGAGAACATGTAAACGTCACACAGGATGACAGCCAGCGCCCAGTCCTTTGGGGACGCGTGTGGATGCTCTTCCTTGTGTTTGCTTGTCCTAAGTTCCTCAGTGATAGTTTCACAGGAGCCTTTGCAGTCGGGGCTGGCCAGTCCTGGTAGGCTGGTGCTGGCATGCTCCCCTGATGTCCGTACAAGGCAGAGGTGTTCATTTCTGGTTTGATCCGTTTGCAGCATCCCCTTCACCAGATCCTGTGTAAAGACCTGGCCGGGAGGCTGCTTTTTCCCAGAAGCACTGGAAACTGGCAGAGAGCGTGGACCTCATGGCTGCCAGGACAGTTTTCTTACTACTTACTGCAAATCTGTGCATCTCTTCAGGGAATTTTGTGTATAATTAGTTAAGTTTAATTTCCTTATTTCCACAGGGGGTGGTGGCGGCAGCTGGCATTTTGGTAAGAACTATAAAATATTCGGCTGGAAGGAGCCTTAGGAGCCCCTCACCCTCTGTACCCCACAGCTGACACAGGGAGACTCGGCTACAGAGCACCCAGTCATCAACTTTTGTTGTATGGTGAGTCACTGGAGCTAAGGCTTGTCTAGTCTTGGGTGTTTTCCACTACAGTAGCAATTCTCCCCTCCATCTCTCGGACAAGCATGTGTATATCTTTATAACTCTCCGTAAGTGAGGAGAGCCTACATTTCCTTCCTCCCACACGTTTCCCTCTAATACGATAATCAATTTTCAAGTTATTTTAAGTAGGAGTGGAAAATTTTCCGACTTAGATTTTTACCCATATTTTTACCCATTCCCAACAATAGAACTTTAAACTTTTAACCTTTGGAGACTTAATTATACATAGAACGACAGGGTGTGCCCGTGGAATAAGTGGGTGATTGAGGGCACAGACTTGCCACCAGGGTTCCCCCGGCAGGAGGACTTGGTGACAGTACAGGCGGTGCACCGACAGACAGACAGACAGACAGACAGACGACAGTTCTGCTAGCTGTGAGCTCCTTGGGGCAGGGGGGTCTGTTGCAGAGAGCTCCTTGCCCTGGGCCATCCCTTTCCTGGGAGACTCACAGGTAGAGACATCTGGTACCAGTCAAGGTTGAGGTGGAAGCCCGCCCCCCCCTTTCTTCCTCCTTCTCCTGGGGGGAGGTCCCTTAATAAACATCTCCAGCCCTAGCTCAGCCCCCCTCTGCCTCTGTTCTTGGGGAACCGCCATGCAGCAGTGTGTTTTGTATTTACTCTTAACTGCAGCCCCTTGCTGGTGTAGCCTGGGGTACCTGTGGGATGTAGGTGCTCAGGGTCTCCACCTTTCTTCTCCATTCTCTACTCATGAAAGATTCGGCATGTGAAGAATGTGGCCTGGGGCCAGGTGTCAACGCTGACTGTTTTGTGGATTTAAGAGGAAGTTTGAGTCTTTCTTGCTGTGGGTAGTCTTTGCAGTGAAAACCGGTTTTAATTGTTTATGACATTAATCAATTAAAGATTTACTTGCTGTGGGAGCGCAATGTCTCTGAACGTTGGAAGCTCCTCAGGGTTGACGAGTTAGGAATTCTGTTTTTGCTTCCAACAGCCCTTCCTGCTGCCGTTTCGGGCCCTCCACGTGATGACTGACGTCCCTTCTCTGAGCTGCGCTTGGCACAGCGCCTCCAGTCTGGCCTTCTAGCAGAAATGAGGATGCTGCTAATGGACTAGACAGAGGCAGTAGATGGAGAGGGAGGCCTGAAGGAAGGAAAGAAGGCCTTTCTGAGGCCTAAGAGAGATTTGTTTTCAACTCTGCTTGCTCAAGTGCCTTCCATCTTGGCCAGTACTGAGAACAACAGAGCACCTTACCCCTCACCATCTGTTGGTCCCCTTGGAGACCCTGGTCAAGGCTGTTGGTGCTGGCCAGCTCTGGTGTTAGTGGCTTCAGCCTAGGGAGTGTCCTATGAACTCTGTGTCCCAGTGGGGGTGTGCCTGGGAAGGGAACATTAGAACCTTCAGGGTATAGGACAAGACATAGAAGTATTTCTACTAAATACTTGGAAGCAAAGAGAGACTCCTGTGTGCCACCCCCCCCCCAAAAAAAAAAAAAAAAAAAAAACAACTCCTAGTGTATTGCTCACGTCAATGCAGTCAGCCACCACACTGGAATTCGGGTACCTGGGAGCCCTGCAGATAGAGAAGCTGCTTCTTCTGCACCTCTGTCTTTTGAGGAGAAGGGGGTTTGTTTAGAATTCTGCTGTTCAGCCCGGTGTCCACCATGTGAGCAGCATGGAACCAGCAATTGGGTTTTCACAGGGAGCCTGTAGATATGGCTCCTATAAACCTGGACATTCAAATCCCTCACTTAATGGAGGTTTTAAACGCTGTGATAAATAAGTTTTTTTTTTTTTTTTCCTGAAAGGGCAGACTAGAGCAGGAGGTGCAGCTGAATTAGTCTGTTCTGTAGATGGCAGCAGGCAAAGCCTTGATACCAAAGAAATTGCTAAGCTTTTTATTTCTTGTCCAATTTTCTCACTAAGGGGAGAGAGGTCTATAAAGGCGTTCATCTGTGTCCATTTTTTAAATGACTTAGTCTTGCCACTGAATTTGCCTAGGGGAAGAGGAGTTAGAAGTAGACAATACACCACAGAGTCAAAAAGCCTTTTGAAATAATTTAGTTCACGGTCTTCATTCTGGGTGTTGGGAAGAACGAGGGGAACTGCTTTGGGATGTTGTGCAGGGACAGATCTCACTGAGCCCAGGACTTTGCCCAGGACTTCTGCTGTGTCAGAACTTCCTATGGTGCATCGTTTTGTTTCAAGCTGTGATGTGAAGGGGGCACGTGCGTGCGTGCGTGCGTGCGTGCGTGCGTGCGTGTGTGTGTGTGTGTGTGTGTGTGTGTGTGTGTGTTTTAACTGGCTTTCTGTTATTGTGACCTAATGCCCGGACTAATCAACTTAAGGGAAGAAAGGGTTTTTTTAATCACTCGAGTTCAGAGCCATCAGAGGGTTCAGCACACAGCCATTTGATTCTGTTGACTTGGGCCTGTGGCAGCCCAGTACAGTGGGTGAGAACGCATGGCCGGAAGCCTGGTCCCCTCCCGGCATTCAAGAAATAAAGTGAGACAGACAGGGCTTGAGATTCTAATCGTCCCTCAGAGGTATGTTTCCGCTGCTCTAAATGCCTTCTTAAAGATTCCAGAAGTTTCCTGTAGTGATACAGGTTTTACCACACTGGCCTTTGGGGGCACATTTGATATCTAGCTTATAGCAGGGAGTAATTATCTATTTGGGAGCCCCAAATTTCAAGAACTTGTGTCTTTGCCCTTCAGAGTTTTGGCAAGAAACATAAGCTTGAGATCTTAGACATGGCAACTTCTGGAGAGAAAGAAGTGTAAAACATGAGCATTAGTCTCATGTACTTGCTGGTGGGTTGACCAGATCTCCCGCCCCTACCCCAAGTCTGAGTAGCTATGGTGTCACTTAGTGGTTAATCACTCTACTTTTTAATACAGACACATCTCTAGGAGTTTGAGGTAGAGGTCTTGAGCAAACTCTGAGTAACTGTGATAAGTGTTGTAGCAGGAGCTAATGTGCACACACACACACAATATATGAGGACACACACAGCGTGTATTTGAGAATTCCCTGATGAGATGCATAGACCATGGGAAGATGCCTGTATGGAGTCTTGGGAGAAGACAATGAGCCCCTGATATAGACGGCTAGGGGCATCTCGCAGATGAGCAGGCCTTTGGAAGTGGCAGAGCTTAGGGAAGAGGGAGTGGCATGAAGTCATCCCTGAGATGATGCTGGTTCAGGTGTTACAGAGCATGCACACAGCCTTCTTCACAAAGGACTACTGGTTTGAAATGATTCTGATCTTAGGATGTCTATCAGTTATCTTTGCTTTGAAGGTTTATTCCTTTTTTTTTTTTAAGATTATGACCTTGATAGTTACAGATGTTCCTTTACTGATGCTTATAACCATCTGGAATGATTGGAAAGTAATCATGCTTGATGCAAGAGAATAGCTATGATTATCTGTGGGAATTTATTCCATCTCCTAAGTTAGAAAATGTGTCTAGCAGAGGCCCATATGCAGCCCTCAGGGTCCTGGCAACACAGTAGGATAAGGTCTTGAGCGTATCTAAGATCTTGCCTTATATCTCCTCTCCTTCCTCTCCCTTCCTGGTGTCATCCATAAACAAGTAGTGACCATTCACCGTAGACATTGCTCTGGGTCCTGGAGATCAGTGAGGACTAACCTTTCCCCCTCTGTTTGAGTAATAAATGCCAGCTGCTGCGAAGACTCAGAAGAGCTCTTCATCAGGGACAAAATTCCTGACGGAAGTGACTTCAGGGAGGAAGGATTGGAGAGGGGACAGCCCATCATGTGGGAAAGCCATGGCAACCAGCGTGTCGAGAGCCAGCAGCCACTGCGTCTCACGTCCCTCCCCGGCAGAGCTGGAAGCAGAAGTGGCCACGCTATGAATAACCATTAAGGTCTCTCGTCATTGACTCACCTCACTCGCTGTGCCTTCCCTAAAGTTCCCACAACTTCCCCACACACCACTGCTAGCTAAGGATGAAAGTATTTGCGAGTGTGAGCCTGCCGAGAACATTGGACATTGGAGCCATTTTAACCAGTTACTCCAAAGTTGGGTCCTGAGGGAGAGGGGAACTAGAGCCCGAAGGACCAGTGAATGGTAGAAAATCTCCAGATCAAGTAAGGAGACTCAGAGAAAGAACATTCTCCTTAGAAGACACGTTCAAAAGCCACAAGGCCCGTGGGCGATGGCGGGGTGCATGGGGAAGTGAGACAGAGGAACAGGAAGCAAGAAGAGCCTTGTGCATCAGACTAGGATATAGGGCAGTATGCTGATAGCAACGTCTGTGCAAAGATTTAAGCAAAAGACGTGCTTTTCTGGGACACCACAGAGGCTGTGGTTGGGAATAGAGTGAGTACAGTTCATGGGACACAGAGTAGGCAAGCGTTGCCATAGTTGAGGAAAGAGACAGTAAGAGCCTACAATGATGGAGAAAATGGAGCAAATCCGGGCGATAAGTAGAAGACAAAAATGAGCAGAGTTGATGTTCAACGTGGAGGTAAAGGAGAAATAGAAACTCAGGATGGCGGCCAGGTTTCCCTTGGCCCCCAGACCGCGTGGTGGACCTGTCCTCAGAAGAGGAGTGTGGTTATCAAGAAGCAGGTGTCGGTAGGAGAGGGAGGTGTTGAGCTGGCAGTGCCTGGGGAGCAGCAGGGAGTGATACCAAACCATCCCTTTCCAGTGGGCTGATTGCCGCCAGTGGTAGAGGACATCACACATCAGAACGGGGGTGCATGTGGTTTGCCGGGGCTCTTTAGTTTTCCCCGTGAGGGAAAGGGGAGTAGAGTTCAATGGCTGGCGTAGGGGAACATGGCCACGCACCGGTAGAGCCAGGACTGGGCCCCATATCGCCAGCCTCCTTGTTAGGAGGGTTTCTGCTCCTATTGCTGGCTTCGTGGGCTCTGGAAACACATTAGACATCCATCCATGTAGCCACATGTCCTTCTCCGGGGAAGAACTGCTGACAGGATGCAGACCGTAAATCCATGTGGGGACTGTGCCCCATTTGCATCTCATTCGTTCCATCTGCCCCATTTTCACACGATTATGGCAACTTTGTTAGGCAAGTGGTTTGCTTAACTCAGTGGAAAGTCTTAATTACTCTTTAATGGCTATGTACAGAGGGAAAGTCAGCTTTAATGTTTAATCATTTGGTTGTCTCTTGAAGTTTATTTTAGTATTCTATTTGTGTACCCATAAAGTATATGAATGTATATTTGTTACATTTCCATTTTCATTCCAGATTTCAGTGAAACAAAAATATTTTCTCTTTGTGTATGATTGCTATATAAACAGCAAATTTAATGAAAAATTAAAAATTTACAATCCACCCACAGTTTTTCTATAACAACAACAGCAGTTCGAGCTTTAGATACTTACAGTCCTTTCTTGACACATCCATATGGTAATTCTAATTTGCATTTTTACTTCCTTTTAAAAAAGATTTATTTATTTTTTATTTAATGTGTATGGGTATTGTTCTTACATGTATCGTGGTGTACCATTGTGCATGCAGTGGCTGCGGGGGACAAAGGAGGGCGTCAGATACTCTGGAATTGGAGCCCATAGTAAGCTGCCCTATGGGTGCTGGGAATGGAACCCAGGTTCTCTAGAAGCAGTCAGTGCTTATATTGCTGAGCCATCTCTCCAGTTCTTGCATTTTCTCTGTTTTTATTTTTCTTTCATTAAATATCTCACCATATTATCCATCCATCCATCTGTCCATCCAATCAACCATCTACTCATCCATCCAACCAACCAACCATCCATCCATCTACCCATCCATCTATCCATCATCCAGCCAGCATTGTCAGGCAGCTGGATCTCTTCTAACTGCTAGGTGATATGAAACTAGGCTTCAGAGATTAGAGGAGTAGGTGCTTGGATAACTAGGCATTGCACTGAGGCCATTCTTTGTAAATCATCCCTATGCAAAACCACTTAATAAAGAAAAACATAAAATACAGAAAATGCAAGGGCTGGAGAGATGGCCACTGGCCACAATGCACACCAGCATGTTACCTCTCCCATCCCAGAGGCTGTCAGACACCCTAGACCCAACAAAGCCAGAGGAGGAAGAGATACTCTGGACACCATTAGAGACAGATGGACACATGGAGAGGTTAGTGGGGGAAACATCAGCTTCAGTGACTCTGAAGAGGGCGTGTCAGGAGAATTAGTGATTCTGATGTGTTGTCCCCCCCCCAATCACAGACCCAACTAGAAGCCAGCATTTGAGAGAGTCTGCCAGTATTACCCATAAACTTCTGCTGTTAAGCTTCTGATTAGTAATGAGTCTTTTGAACCTTCTATGAGAGTTAGTAGCCTTCCTAACAGATAGTTTTGTCTCCAGTATGTCAGACATCTGTTGCCATGGTTTCCATGATCATTAATTTAAAATGATCTGTAGCGGGGCTGGAGAGATGGCTTAGAGAGAGGTTAAGAGCACTGACTGCTTTTTCTCAAGGTCCTGAGTTCAATTCCCAGCAACTACACGGTGGCTCACAACCATCTATAATGAGATCTGGTGCCCTCTTCTGGCATGTAGGCATACATACCGGCAGAACACTCTATGCATAATAAGCAAATAAATAAATCTTTAAAAAAAAAAAAAAATCTGTAGCTGGGTGGAAGTCAGGACAGGAAGTCAAAGCAGGAACATGGAGGCAGAAACTGAAGCAGAGACCATGGGAAAATGCCGATTAAGGCTTGTTCCTCATGGCTCACTCAACTTGCGTTCTTATAGAACCTGGCCAGGAGTAGCACTGTGCACAGTGGGCTGGGCCTTCTCACATCAGTCATTTATCAATAAAAACGCTCCACAGACTTGCCTATAGGCTAGTTTGATGGAGGTGGTTTTTCTCAGTTGAGGTTTCTTCTTTCCATATGACCCTAGCTTGGGTCAAGTTGACAAAACATTAACCAGCACTGTGTTTTGTATCACCTTTGGTGTGTTGGGAAGGCACGGTCTCAGTGCTGAGGAAGAGAGAGCCTTCAGCTTCCAGGGAGTAAAGTTCACAAAGGATGAGAGCTAGTAGGGAGGAGAGGAGGTCTGGTGTGCTGCATAGGGAGCCAGCAGTTGAGAGTCTTCCAGTGTTACCCATAAGCTTCTGCTGGTACGTTCCTGATTAGCAATGAGTCTCTGTAACTTCGGTGACTTTCCTGATGGACGGTTTTGCCTCCAGTGCGACAGCCCTCTGTTGCCATGGCTCCCATGATCATTAACTTAAAATGATCTGCAGCTGGGCGGGTAGTCCCTGCACTCAGGAGGTTGAGGCTACACAGAGAGAGACCTTTTCTTTCTCAACAGCAAGAAAACACCTCTCTAAGTCTGAAAAAATAAAGAATTATTTGTGTGTGTATGTGTGTGTGTGTGTGTGTGTGTGTGTGTGTGTGTGTGTGTTATTATATACCTCCTGGGTGGGTACCTTCAGAGGCCAGAAGATGGAGTCAGATCCCCTTGAGCTGGAGTCACTGACAGTTTTGAGCTGCCCAGCATGGATCCTGAGAACTGAACTCCAATCCTCCGCAGGATCACTCTCAACCAAGGAACAATTTCTCCAGCCCCAGCCTATGAACCAATCTCTAAGGACGCCTTTACCTTTGCTCACCTCTCCACTCACCAAGTCTCTGCCCTTTCATTTCCCCTGTTCTGGACTCCTCTGTGTTCCTTTAGCCTGACTGTCTTACACTTAGTTTGTTTTGTTTCTTTGAGACAGGATTTCATGTAGTGGTTTAGGCTAGCATGGAGCTCACTAGTAACTGAGAAGATGACCTTGAGCTGACCCTCCAGTCTTACTCAGGAGTGTGCACGTTAAACACACTGTCTTTGCCTCCTCCATCTCCTTATTCCTGAGGTCTGCTTCCCTGGCCCCATGGGTAAGGTTGGGGCTTCTTCTTTTAGTTCTGATGTCTGTTTCTGATAGTCATTTTGTTAATAGGAATGTGATCCCTGTGTGCATTACTTCTATGATCTTGTTTCCTTCTATATCCCAGCACTCCATGCAGTGCCTAGCATATGGTTTATATTTAAGGGAGACATTGACAACTGAGGTATGTGCTTTACAGCAATGAAGGTTTTCATTAAAAAATTTACTTTTATTTTATGTGCATACGTGTTTTGCCTGTATGCATGTCTGTATGCCACATGCAAGCCTGTTGGCCTTGGAAGGCAGAAGTGGAGTTGGATCCCCTGGAACTGGAGTTACAGACAGTTGTGAGGTACCATGTGGGCCTGGGAATGGACCCTAAGTTCTCTGGAAGAGCAACAAGTGCTCTTAAACCACTGAACTCTCTCTCCAGCCCCACGAGTTTTTGTTTTTAACCTTTACAGTAATTATTCTCAACTGTCAAGTGACCATCATTTTAAAGTGTGTTTATATTCAAAGTATTTGTAGCTTTTCATGATGGGTGATGGTTAGCGTGGGTAGAAGGTAGGTGGCATACAGATGTGATGGAGTCAGCCCCTGCCTTCACAGACATTATTTCCACCTTTCACGTGACTATGTGGAGCTGAGAGTTTTGTGTATCTAAACAGTTAGAGTCCTGAGTCCAAAGCACCAGTATTGGTTGTATGATTTATTGAGGGATGATTATTAATGACCAGTATTATAATAGCCTCTCTGATGAACCACTGGACCCTTGGCTTTACATTTTTAGCACGATCCGTCTACACAGTGTAGTTGTACAATTTATTTCCCTCGAGAATTGTTCTGTGTGACACTGACATCAGGAAGCCCCACGTTCTCTAACATCCAGGCTGTCCTGCAGTTCACATCCCTAGCATAGCTCACTGCAGCAGGTGGTAGACCGAGCTGCTGGTGCCCGAGGAGTGGGGTTTCTCTCTCTTTAATGCCAGCGTCATGGCTGCTTTCGTCTGTTCAGGCTTTAGTAGGCCCGCTGATGGCCTTGTTGCAGGCACCTCCCCTTCCTGTGAAACTGGACACAGCTCCGAGTTCAAGGCCAAGTCAGGCTTATAGCACAGAAAGACTAGTGAAAGTGTAGGTAGCTGGCACGTGCCATCGAGAACGTGTGTGTGCCAGGCAAGCACTGTAGTACTAAGCTATACACCTAGCCCTTTACTTGCTTTTGCCCCAGTCAGGAATCCCAACTTTGATTGGCACCTGGTAGGCTTAGCCATATATTAGGGGGCTCTGACTAGTTGTGCTTAGAGTCCATTCTAAGGATATAGAGGATAGAGATATTTAGTGCTTGAGATCTGAGCTGGGGGCGACTCCAAGGTCTGGGCCGATTCACTACACTCTGTCTCGCTCCTCCCGCACCCAGGCCCAACACATTTCTCACTTCTATCTCATCCCGAAATGTGGCGTGTGTGTGTGTGTGTGTGTGTGTGTGTGTGTTGTGTGTGTGTGTGTGTGTGTTTCCACAGCGAGTGTGCAGCCCCTCGGTGTTTTACGTCACGGATATAGTTTCAGTGAGTGGCATTGTCCTCACATGCGTTTCGTTGGTTCCATCACTGGTTCTGTCTAGTCACGGTGATGCTCGGGTAGCAGTTTGCTTATCTATCCATTCACGGCCACTCTGCTGCATCAGCTTCCGCCTGTGTTCCCTGTGGCAGGGGCAGCGTGAGGGAGTTGCACTGTCAAGTTTCACGTGTGTTGCTTCGGACAGCCTTTCCATCTTAAAAGACCAGAAAGTCAGGCCGCAATGTATTTTCACATTGTGTCTACAGCCCTCTCCCGTGATTCTTTTCCACAGATGATTAATTAATTAGGAGTAGGAAAACAAACAAACAAACAAACAAGGACTCCTGATCACTCCTTCCCATTAACTGGCAATTAGTTTTAGGAGCAGCACATTTCTAGAAATCCCAACACAAACACCAGGAGTGTATTGGTTTCTTGCCGCTGAAATCTCATGGGTAGAGAGCTGGCTTGTTCAGACAAGTCAGGTGAGACCCTGGTCCTCCATTTCCATCCTTTCCTGGGTTTGTGCACATTGACTCCCTTTTCAAGTGATGTTTCTTTGTCTGCTCCAGCTGCCTCTTGCCTGCTTCAAGCCCAAAGGAAAGGTCGATCCTGAAGAGCTGAGCAGTGAAAACCGTGTGTCCGGCCCCGATAACTTCAGAACTTGGCTGCCCGAGTGAGGGTGGGCTAAGAGGTGGGGAGCCACAGAGGGGCCGGAGATCACAGGAGGAGAGTTGTTGGGGCTAGAAGGGTGTGGTCCTCAGAGTTCTGCCGCAGTGGCGGAATCCCTGAGACCAAGGAGCCAAGTCCTGCACATTTTCATAGAGATGCCAGACTATGGTCACATGTCCCCATGGCTGTGGGCAGCATCCTGCCAGGAGCACATGGTGGGAGCAGGGGCAGGGCAGCTTGGAGGTACACAGAAGTAGAGACAGATGTGAAGGGAGGAGGGAGGAGGGAGCTGGCATCTGGGATTCTGGGAGCTCTTTCAGGGAGAGGCATGCTCTTACGACCCACCTTCCTTCCCCCTCCCCCTAGACTCCACCTCTCATCGTTTTCCCACGTCTCCAGCTAGTGTCAGCAGCTGAGGACCAAACTATCAACATGTAAGACTTCAGGTCGTTTAAGATTAAAATAGCAACAAAGGCCTTGCATATATTAAGTCCCGGTGGAGTTACTGCCTAAAAACCAGCTCATGACCTAGTGTTTCTGTGGGTCAGGCATTCATCCAGACACAGGAATGGATGGCCGGCCTGTAATTACTCTCCTCTGGTGGGACTGGCCAGACATCTCTGTCCTCCAGGGTTCCAATCTCCTTCCTTTCCACCCTGGCCTTGGCCTCTCTTACAGCACAGCAGCCTGCTTCAGAATTTCTATGTCTAGCATGTAGGCTCTCCGAGAGGTAAATAGAATCTGCCAGTTTCTTGAGTCTGGAGCCTGGGAAACCAGCCAAACGACACCCCCACATTACTCTGTCCCTCAGGCAGTCACAGAGCCTGCCTCCTCTGGTCCCAGAGTGCAGAGAACTTAGCCTCTGCCCTTGAAGCGAGCGTTCTCCGAGAATCTGTGATCTGCCGCAGTTATCTGGTCATCTAAATCTGTTCACCGATTAGAACCTAAGGCCCTTCAGCCAGAGCAGCTGTTGGTCCAGTGTTTTGGAGCACCCCTCCCCCACTCTCAGGAATAAAATGAAAACCACACTGTTCTGCATCCTGAGCCCCACCCACCCCAGCGGATGAGCCAGAGTGACCTGTTTGCTCAGATTAGTTAGGTCCTGACAAAATGCTGCCTGTCAGCTTTGGGGGCGCACGGACGGGCGGGGGGGCGGGGGGCTGTTGTGTATCAGCCTCAGGCTAGTGGGGCTTCGCAGGGCTGGTCACGAGGAGCAGAGAGAGACTGTTTTGATTGGGTATATCTGTATTTGGAAAAAGGCATAGATCTGCTGTCTGTTGCCTGAACTGTCTGTCCGCTCTTACTGCAGACTTCTTCCACTGGTCACGAGGTCATGTTTGCAAGGCAGTCATTTTGTAACCTGTTGTGGGGTGTTTCCTGGGTTGATTACTTTCCTCCAACCTGAGGCTTTGGGCCGTCTGTGCAGGAAAGGCCGGGAGAAGAGGAGCAGTCCTCTCCAGCCTCTCTTCATTTCCCTTCCTTCTGGGAGGAAGGAGAACATGCAGCCTTTTTTTCACATGGGACTTGATGTCTGTTTCTGAGTGTCAGATGCAGGAGGAGGTGAGAGGTAGTCAGGGAGCACAGCCATGCAGCAGGCCAATTAACTCGCTTCTCTCCCGAGTTACCTAATGCCTGGCACTAAAACAGATTGTTTTTCTAGCCTGTGTTTCACGTGACCATGCCTCAAAAAAACAAGCCGTCTTCATGGACAGGCAAAACAATTTAGTTAATCGAGAATTCATTGATGGCCTGGCCACCTGGAAAAAAGAAATTGCTCTATAATTTAGAGTTAAATGTGCTCGCGTGTGCTCATGTGTGCGCGCATGCCAAGAAGCGCTGTGCTTTTACTGTAGAAGATCTGGCAAAAGGAATCAGTGAGGAGCCAGGTTCAGGAGAGAGATTTATATTCCTTTACTGTTTGCGTCAATTCTCTTCTTAATTAGAGAAAGGGGGATTACTCCTTTTTTTTTTTAATTCTAGCAAATTAACAGACTGCTAGTAATGTTTTCGGTTTTTAAAAAGTATTTATTTTTAGTTGTGTGTATTTGTGTATGTCTGTGTGTGTATATGTGTACCACACTCATGCAGGTGCCTGTGGAGGCCAGAAGAGGGCGCCAGATGCCCTGGAACTGGAGTTACACATGTGAACTGCCTAATGTGGGTGCTGGGAACTGAACCTGGGTCCTCTGCAAGAACAGTAAGAGCTCCAAACCAATGAGCCATCTCTCCAGTCTATTTTCAGTAAAAGGTAGATCTTGCTTACACTTGTACATTGCAGTTTTAGTATATCTAAAGTTTGCAGTTGGGGCTGGAGAGATGGCAAGTGGTTAAAAGTACTTGTTGCTCTTTCAGAGGACCCAGGTTCAATTCCCAGCACCCACATGGTGTTTCAAAACACTCTGTAATTTTTGCTCTAGGGGATCTGATGCTCTCTTCTGGCATCTCTGGGTACTAGGCATGCCTGTGGTGCCTAGATATACATGCAGGTAAAACACTCATATAAAAATAATAACAATTAAAAAATTTAAAAAGAATTTGCTGTTGCCTTATTTGGATACAAGCTCTTGCTGTATAGGTAGCCTGGGCTGGTCTTGAACTCATGCCCTTTGTACCTTGGTCTTTTTTGCTGTAGGTAGAAGCACGTGCTGCTGCACTTGGTTCCACAGTTCCTTTCAGTTTTAAGATTTATCTTTAATGTGTGTGTGTGTGTGTGTGTGTGTGTGTGTGTGTATGACTGTGTAACTGTGTGTGGGTATGTGATCATGAGTACAGGAGCCTGAAAAGGCCAGAAGAGGGCATCAGATTACCCGGAGCCTGAGTTACAGGTGGTTGTGAGCCACCCAGTGTAGGTGCTGGGAACTGACTTGGATCTTCTGCAAGAGCAGCAGGTGCTCTTAACTTATCTTCTCAGCCTTGTTTGCTCTCTCTCTCTCTCTCTCTCTCTCTCTTCTCTCTCAAGAGATTTATTTATTTATGTTGTATGTATATAATGTGCCTGAATGACTTTTAAGTTCAGGTGACTGCGGGTCAAGGCGTGGGATCCTCTGGAGTTGGGGTTACCGTGGCTTTGAACCATCAAGAGTCCTCTGCAGTAGGCTGAGCCATCTTTCTAACTGCTGCAGTTGCTTTTTAAAATCTGATTATTTGAGCTTCAGACACGAACAGTTAGCTTAATTATGATATTTGAGGAAAAGTCCGTCGGTACCCAAGGGTCATACTCCAAGTTGATCTCATCACTATTCGTATCAGTAACTTCCTAAAGGTGGCAGACGTAGACAGCCATGCACTAAGCCAAGAGGAATGATGGGATGGCCAGAAGGACGGGTGGGTGCCGTGCAGAACAGACTCGTAGGCCGTATTGGCTCTCTGAGCTCCATCACACCTGTGTATACCTCCGGCTTCCGTTCTCACTTGGTCCTGAAGTCGAGAGTCCAGCGCGTGAGGTGACGCTGTCTTAGTCCTTCACACATGCTCCTTAGGGGAAGGCAGGCAGCCCCAGCTCTTTTTCTCCATCCAGTGGAACCTTCGTCCTTGGCACTGGGATGCCTTGTATTTGCTTCTGTTGAACGCGTTCCTAGAAACCCTTGTATTGTGTGTTTCAAGAGAAACCCCAGAACTCCGGTGGGGGAGGGTGTTGGCAGCCTGGGTTCCGGAGAGTGAACCCTGGCTGGGCTGCTGACTTGTTGTGACCTCTGGGTTTCCTTTCAGCCCCCTCGACTCCACACTGCTGCCTCAGTTGCTACCGGAATGAGAGTCAGCAGCATTTGAGAATGCTCTGGAAGGCTGGGAACGCCATAGGGGAGAGGTTATATAATGGCATTTTAAGAACTCTTCACAGCTGCCAGCTGTCACACCGGGGGGTTGGGGTGGGGAGGCTAGACAACAGATATTTATATCTCACAGTTCTGGGGGCTGAGAGATCCAAGGTCAGGGCACCAAGGGATTTCATGTCAGGTGAAGGCCCATTTCCTGGCTCAATGGTGACCATTTTTGCTATGTTCTTTCATGCCTTAAGGGAGAGGGGTACTCTCTCTGTCTCTCTTGTTTAGGCACTAATCCCTCCATGAAGGCTCCTTCCCGAGGCTCCTAATACAATCACCATTAGGATTAAAATTTTAATCCAGGCCTTTTTGGTGGGGCCATGACATACAGAAACTATGTTCTCCTTATTCTTGCCTCCTTAGGGCCTACCACAACTTTTGAAAGTATTTAGCACCCAGTGAATGTTTCATGACACTCTGAACAAATTAAAAAGGTAAAAAAAAAAAAAACCTAAACCACTTTCTAACTTCACCTCTGATTCAGGATTAGTGTTTGTACCCCCTCGTTCCTGCTCAGAAGACTTTTGCCAGTCCACGCATGAACATGCGTTCCTTCCCCTCAGCTGCTGGAATGCTGGAATCCCTAACGTGCTCTTTTTCTCATGGATTTGGAATCTAGAAGGCTGAAGTCAAGAAATAGCAAGCTCCTTCTTCTGAAGACCTCAGTCAAGACTGGTTGCTTCCTTTTCTGGCCTGGTCGCAGGCAGTCCGTGGCAGTCCTTACCTCACAGCTGTGCCTCTTCAGCCTTTCCTCCATCCTCACGTGGACTTTTTGTGATCTCAGTGATGCTGGCTGCATCTTCTATGGTCTTATGTTAAAATCTCAAACCCAGTGCATCTTAAAGAGGCACTTTGGTGGTGTCTGGGTCATGAGACTCCATTTTTTGTGAGTGTAATGAGGGTCTGTATAAGAGGGGCCCCAGGGAACCTGTTTTTACCTCTCATTATGTAGAAATCCAGCAAAAAGGCACTGATTGGAGGCAGCTCACCTTCCCAGGCTGCTCTCACAAATCTGCCAACGCCTTGGTACTGGACTGTCCAGCCTCGAAGCTGGAAGCAGTACATGTGTGTTTATGAAGCATTTTGTGGTTGTGTATTTTGTGGTAGCGTTCTCAATGGACCAAGTTAGCATCTTCCCTCTGTGTAGAAAATCCCCCTCCTTATATTGCAAATCATTGAATTTTCAGCCTTCCTTAGTTTAGTATGCCTGCGTCTTACCTTGATCATGTCTTTCTTTCCTTTTTGATTTTTTTTTAAACTCTTTCAACTTTTATCACTTCTTTGAGGCTTGATCATTTCTATGAAAATGGTTTGCAAAGAATATCACACTTACAGATGGGAGGGGATGGAGAGGGCTAGGGCTGGGATGCAACCTTGTTGCTGGACATAACTCAACCACTGTACTGTCTTGAAGCTGGATTCCTTCACTCTTCAGTCTTTTCTCCAAACAGCTACTTAATCTTTGAGAAGCATTTTTAGGGATGCTTTCTCAGAGGCAAATTGTATAACTAGACAGCAGCTTTGGGAAATTTTTTGAAAAATTAAAAAAAAAAATCTCATACGGTATCATGCAAGGACTTGGGTCTGGAAATTTGACTGGCGTGTCCAGGGTCTGAAGAAAGGACCGACGTGTGCTTAGAAAACCTGGGGTCACATGGGCCGTGCACATTCTGATGGAGTGGCTTCAACTGTGCTGCAACCCAGAACCTCACGAGCTTACTCTGTGCAGGGCGGGGAGGAGTTGGCTGGTCTCTGTAAGCAGCAGTCTCGGGTATAAACATCTGGGAAGAGGCAGCCAAAGTTTCTGGTCTTGCACACACTGATCAATCATTTCTAAACACTTGTACTTGCACGCACTATCAATATTTGCACTTGGACTAATGGAAGGCTTTGGCAATTCCAAGCCAGGTCCAGATGGCAGACGCTTTACCAGTTTCCCATGGACTTGGGGCCTCGGTCTTTGACGTGGCCAGCTGATACCAAACAATACATATTCACTTAGGACTTCACACGCTCTCTGTAGTCTTAGGCTTAAGCCTCCCTGCTGTTCCCATCACTCCAGTCAGCATGAATATGAAATAACATTCTTATTCTTTGGAGGGGGAGGAGAGAGAACTTCGTGTTTCTGAAGATGCCACTTCGAGCCTCCTCATGGGATTTCCAGTTCCAGTTCACCTGGAATATGGTTTCCTCCAAGCTTAGGAACTTCTGGCCTGCTTACTGACTTGTGACAAATTATTCTGCAAAATGCGGTTAACAGGTGCATGGAGGTAGAGCCCTGCAGTGGAATGTCCGTGTGATGTCTGCTAAGGTCCATTACAGAGGGGTAGCTGCAGGAAGTCTGATGATTTGCTCACAGTTGTTTGTGTGCTCACCCAGAGTAGGAACTACATTCCGCCTTTTGGCATCTGCCCCAATACTCTTTTCTCTGAACCATTTGGCACTTTAGAAATCATTAGCGTCCGCCATTTATTTACCAGTCTGCTTTTGTTAACTGAATAAAGGCAGAGAAAGAAGTGGAATTGGCATTTTCAGTCTTTCTCACTAGAATATTGATTGAGTCCCTCTGTCATGTCTGTGGATTTATTTCAGACGTGTCTGGGTTGCCTGGGAGACTCTGCTGCCCTCCAACAGAGGGACGTGAGTGGATAGATGGCCCCATCCTTTCCTTTCTCCCCAAACTTTGTCCTGTCCCCCCACTTCTTCTTCTTCTTCTTCTTTTTTTTTTTTTTTTGGTTTTTCGAGACAGGGTTTCTCTGTGTAGCTTTGTGCCTTTTCCTGGAACTCACTTGGTAGCCCAGGCTGGCCTCGAACTCAGAGATCCACCTGCCTCTGCCTCCCAAGTGCTGGGATTAAAGGCGTGCGCCACGACCGCCCGGCTCTGTCCCCCCACTTGTGCTGGGTTGTGCTTCCTGAGCTGGCTCCTGGGCGGGCTGGCACCATACAAGGCCTAGCAGTGCAGTCAGCAACTGCCTGCATGCTGAAATCATGCTATCTGCATTTCATATGCCATGTGGACTGCGTTTTTTCACAATTTCTGTGAACTGGAGAGGCACCCCGTGCCAGAGTTTCTAAATTGCCACAATCAGTAACCTCGGGCCTTTATTTATTATGCATAGTAATGGCTTTTCTTTTCTTTTTTTGAAATATATTTGTTTCCTAGATCACTCTTTGCAATATTAAAAAAAAATTAAATAAAATTACTTTAAGGAAAAGGAAAGCCTTCTGCATCAGGGTGAGTTTCTCTCCAGAGGTTGGTGGCATGTCTGAACCTGAGGTGGAAAATACTGGTTTGCTGTGCTGGGGAGCCCCTGCTGCCCTTTCCGGGCATGTCAAGGCAGAGCCAAGAGAGCCAAGAGAGGCGGGTTTGGCTCCGAGAACCCCGTGCTGTGGGAGGAACAGCTTGGGAGGAACAGCTCCATTCACTGGCTTCCAGGAATCACGGCGACCTTCAGCAGAATTGCTCTCTATCAGGGCTTGTGTAGATTAGGGGATCCCCAGCTTGGTTCTCCAGAATCTGTGATGGTCCTCCACCCCCACTTATGCAGTCCAGGGTCCCCAGAGTCTGCAGAAGTTTCAGGCTCCATTCTGCATTTTCTGCGTTAGTCTCATTTAAACGTCTTATTGCAAGCCGTCCTTCACTAGTGTTTTCTAGCCCCTAAATTTTTTTCCCCCCACATTCTCCCCTCCCTCTCTGATGTCTCATTTAGGCCCCACCTCTCATCTGTATCTTTTTCTTGAATACCATCTGTCATTTAAGGACAAACGTCTTCTGGAAACTTTCTCTCGTTTCCCCTTTTATTCATTCTTTTCACCAACCTTTTTCCTCCAGGTCCTGATGTGCATGGAGCTCTGTGCTTCTGCCTGGGATCTCTGCCTGTGGTCCTCACACTCTGCTGTGTGTGTGTGCGTGTGTGCGTGTGCATGTGCGTGTATGTGTGTTTGTGTGTGTGTGTACATGCAGAATGTCAGATGGTAAGCAGGGAACGTGTTGTAACTTTAATCAGGCTGGCCCAGGAGGGGGCTGGCTTGTGGTTTTTCTCAGTGTTTAATTTGCATTTGGGGAGTGAATTTTGTCGTTCAGGCTTGTTTTACTGCTGTTCCCGGTGTGGAGAAACTGGATTTATTTTCAACTGGGTAGTGTTGCTCAAGGATGGATCCAGGATCCCTCTGGGACCGTGTTCTTCGGGGTGAAGGTGCTGGGTTCTGCTGACGTGCTTTGACTGTGAAGATTGTGAGCCCTCAGAGCACCCTCCTTATGTTTAACTTGACCTTAAATGAGGGGTTTTATGAATGACTCCAAAAGGTTGTCCCTGCTGTGACCCCTCCGTGTGTATTCTAGTGTCTCCACCTCAGCTAGGAGGTCTGCTCTGATGGTTCTAGCTCACAGATTGTTCCTCTGTGTGGACTCGGGCTCTGTACACTAGAAATAGAAAATACAGGTGTATTTTCTGCACTAAACATCCCCAGAGAAAAATCTCCAAGCCGATCGTCAGCAGCAGCAAGACAGGCCTGGGAACCTCCTTGTTGGCCTTGATAAGTTACAGTGGAAGACTATTTAGGGCTAATTGACTCCTAACTACATCCTTGCCTCTCCCTCCAGCATTTGTCTTGGTGCCTAGAAAGCAAGATAGGTTGTATGTTAGGTGGTGGAAATCCTGGGGAGACAAAGTGAATTCTGAGCTCGGGAGGCTCTCAGGATGCCGCAGGCATGGTGTGATTTGTGAGGGCTTTGTGTGTACATGGTGTTAATCTTCACCCCCCCCCAGGACTGAGATAGGACTTATAATACTCAGTTTGATTTGGTACCTTTAAGGTAGGAGACTGTAACTTGGAGAACAGTTATGAGGGGAAGAACATTTGCATGGTGCTGGTGCCTTGGACCTGCCTTTGGTGTCCTGAAGTGCAGGAGAAGGCTCTTCTCCTTTACCTGCTTTCTGTCCTGGAAGCTGCTCCCAAATAACCATTCAGAGACTTATTATTTATAAATACTTGGCCAATAGCTCAGGCTGGTTACTAGCTAACTCTTACATTTTTAAACTAACCTATACTTCTTATCTACCCTCTGCCACGTGGCGGTACCTTCTTTCAACACACCATATTCATCTTCTTCCTTTTCACATCTCCCGGTGCTCCTGAGACTCTTCCCTTCTTCCTCCCAGTGTCCTGTGTCTGGCTGTCTGTCCCATCTATACCTCCTGCCTGGCTACCGGCAGTCAGCTCTTTATTAAACCAATCAGAAGGTGCTTTGGCAAAGACACAGCTTCACAGTGTTCAGAAAGATTATTCCATAACGCCTTTCCTTGAGCTTTCTCTGACCTCTCTGCTTTAGAACACATTGGCGCTATCTTTTACATGATTTTACAGCTTTACAAATTTTACGTTGTAAGATTTTGCTAAGATCCGTTGCTGAAGAACCGAATTCCCCATAGGATGTCCTGGTCCCAGGTCTTCCTCCCTGCCCCACCCCATTCTCCTCCCCCTCCCCCTGCCTTCCTGGTTAAGTGACAGATGAAGAGGAATTTCTGCGTTGGGATGAGAGAAGTCAGGATTGGTCATCGACCTTCCTGACCAGCAGTACGAGGATTTTCCTCCTCTATGGTCTTTCATTAACGCCATAGGTTATGCACCCGTGCTCATGTGACGCCTGCGGGCGGAACCAAGGCCAGAAGCTAGGCAGCAGGCCCACACTGGAAGGGTTAATTAAAGAGTGTTTTCCCTTTGGGTCTTCAGCAGCTCTGAGCAGCCATGGGCTCCTCTTGGCTTGGGTTGGAGACACCTGTTCCCAAATCTGTAGTGCCTTCTCCTCTGGCATCTAATGAGTTCTGTCTGACTGACTGAATGTTCTCCAACTTGATGGTGGCCCTGGAAAGTCCATCTTGGCCCATAGAATTGGCAGGTTCATCTAATTGTCTGGGACTCAGATAAAAATGCTTTGTTCTTTGTTCCCACATGACATCATTTCAGAGTCTCTCTTCTCCCAGAGATTGCTGAGGCTGTTCCATTTGGACCTTAAATTGCTTCTCTTTGAGCAGGCCTTTCAGTTTATATTGCAAAGGCGGCTCCTTTTGATTAGACATTTAGGGCATCAGTTAGCTTTCCTGATCCAGTCATTCAGGCTGCCCTTTGCTTTGCTTTCTTCTTCCCTTAAGTCATGGTGGCTGCAAAGAAATAAATTCTCGCACTTCATTTTATTGTCCGTTTACAGTATATGATCTGTTACCATTGTTATGACTGGGGTATGTGCTACAATGGTAATAATAACCAGCCCACCGCACCCCCATTTCTACGTAGCGACTGGCCTTGCACTTGGCAATCTCCCCACCTCAGTCTCGAGCCCTGTGATTCCAGTTGTTCGCCACTGTTTATCGCTGTAGTTGGCAGTATGTACCTGGGAGAGCGGCACCTAAAAATGAGGCGAACTGAAGTCTCATGCAATAGCCAACTTTATTCAGAGCATCAGGCAGCTTATACTCTGAGGGTTAAAAAGAGTCTCATGAGGAAGGTGTTCAGTCACAAGGATCAGCCACATGTGGCAAAACCAGGTTTTTCCACAGCGTCATATGAATAACAACAGCTGAAGTCAACTCACTCTTGTCCGCTACACCTGAAGGGGCGTGGAAACACAACCCAAGAAAAATTCTGTTTTGAAGAAACTGAGGTCACAAGACTCTTCTTGTCTTACTTTGTTTGGGTTTTTTCACAAGCACTCAGAATTCTCACACATCTCCATTCTTGGTCTGTGTTCCGCCACACCACCACACCACCACCACACCCAGCTTACTATTTCTCACTTTGAACCTGTTCTCACGCTTACATCTGAGTAGAGGGATAGTTGTCAGAAAAGGTGAACATCCAGCAGACCTCAGCCAGGTAAGGCAGTGACAGTAACTGCCTGTGTGCTCGTGGCTCTCCTCGGCTGATTCTCCTGATTCCAGGTTTCTCTCTTAGCAGTCTGGTGTGGTCTAGGAACAATGAAAGGATCCACTGAAGGGTGTGTGTGTGTGTGTGTGTGTGTGTGTGTGTGTGTGTGTGTGTGGCGCGCGTGCACGCACGCAGACCGTGGGCCCAGGGGCCGCTGATCTTTTGTGCAGAGGTGCAGATGGACGTCAGGAGTGGTGCTGTCCCACCTCAGGTTACACACACCTCCTGACTGACTTGCTCGGGTATCTGGGAGCAGGACATATCTCAGGGTCTTTGCCTTGCTTTACAACTTCTCCGCCATGTTATTTTCTGGCTTTTAAATGCCACGATAGAGCTGGAGTGGGGGAGAAATGGGAAGACTTCAATATTGAAGAGTGTATTCCAGAATCCACAGATCTAAGTTTTAATCCTGGTGTCTCTCCCCCCATCCCCAGCCTCTTTTTTACTCTGAGACAGGAGTGTGAATATTAGTTTCCTTATTATGAAATAAAGATGCTCATTTAAAAGTTCATTTTGAGAATTAAAAAGTAGTAACTCATAAAGGTGTGTTAGAATCATTGACTCATTGCACTGTTTTGTGCATTTATTGAGGAGCACTCAGGGGGTATCTCTAATACTGTGGTGATTGCTATTTTGACCCATCATAGGCATTGGGGAAGGCCTGGCAGACAAGATGTGCTTATGTCTGCTGTGAGCCTCGGACGTGTCCGATGATTAACGTCACATCGTATTGAATGCCACCTTAGTGTGGAAAAGTGCTTGTTACAGGAGTGCCCAGAGTTCTAACAACCATGGTAAGAACAGAATGCTGCTGGGCGTGTGGGGTGTAGAGAGTGTGGAGTACCCGGAAGTGGGTCGGGGGATGTGGAGATCTTGAAGGCCAGGCTGAAGAGGTTAGGCTCTGTTCATCATTTGCATAGTCACAGTATTGAGCCTGGGTTGAAGAGGGACCGGAATTAATACATTGGAGATAAACCAGTGTTTGTCAAAGGTGGTGGCAGAGGTCTCAGGGGAAAGAGAAGAGGACTGTGCTCAGGCCGGTGGTAATGGGAAAGAGCAGCAGTCAAAAGAAATCAGAGATGATCTGGGGCGCTTGTCGCCTACCCCCCAACTCCAGCACTGGAGGAGTCCGGGGAGTACTTTTAAGCGTTTGTACTTTCAGGTCGTCATGAAGTTAGAGCAGGCAAACCCAGAGCAGTTCCCAGGGGCATCGAGACCTTTGCAGACCCGGGGCCGTGGGCATTGTAAGGAAAATGGCTGGAAATGTTGTATAGTGGTCTGCGGGGGCTCATGCTGGAAAGTCTAGGCACAATTTCAGGATTTTTCTGTGAGCTTTCTTGCTCCCCCTGTGCCTCCCCCCAATTATGGCATTGGCTTTTACTTTGTTCTTACTGGTTTAAATTTTCTGTGTCGATAGCGTACAGAGTCTAGAAAATGTGGGTAGGAACAATCTAATGTTTCCTCTTTACTACCAAAAGAGACTTGCTTTCCTTATTTGAAAACTCTACCTCATTTCTCCCTCCTCTGTTTTATTTCCCCATTAAAATTTTCAGCTGAGAAAATGACCCAGAGAACAAGTATGTAGGTCGGGTTTTTAAGGAGGGCTCAGCCAAGCACTGGGGTGTATTTAAGAATTCTTTACTGGCAACCCAAGCAAAGAAACTGTTGCTTTGAAATAAGAGCCTATTTGTTTCTGATGGCTCTCTCCGTACAGCCCTCCTTCCCAGTTCATGCAGATTCATAGCTGGGGTGTTGATTGCATGGAACTGATGCCCTGTGAGGCGCCGCCGCTGTCCCTGACTGTGAGCTTGGGGAGAGACAGACGGGAGAGGGTTTCCCCTTCCTCGGCTTTTCTCTCCCTGAACTAGTTTGACCTTGTTGTGTTTTGATCATTTCCCACTGTTGGCAGAACCTGCCTCTGCCCTCAGCCACAGTGAATCAGTGTGGGCTGGCCCTACTCCAAATGCCTGGGGGATAAAACTTTGCCCAGGCTGGCCATACATTCCTCTGAGCGGCTCCGTAGTTCAAGTCTGTTGATCTTTCCTAGAAAACTTTGGCTCCACATCTATCGTTAGATACTTGATTTATTTGACATTTAGTTTGTCTTGCTTTGTTTGATACTTCAGGGCCTATTGGGAGAAGATTTGAGTGCTGCCCTCCTGTAGCTCACAGGAGAATACTACCTATTCCACCTTTAAAAACATTTCTTTCTTTATTTAAAGCTTCAAACAGTAGTTTTAGCGTGTCTACAAAAGTGTCTGTTGACTGCTGTGAATACTCCGTTCTTATTAACATCACCTCCCACTTCCCTCCCCCTCTCCCTGCAGCAATCTTTGGCAACCACAACTGGCAGTTTCTAGTCGCCTAAGACAAAAATCTGTCTATTCTGAACATCTTGTCTAGTAGACTCATGACTCATGCCATTCACGGCCTTCTGTGAGTCTGCCTTCATTCACTCTGCCTAGTGTTCCAGGTTCATCTGGTAACAGACCACAGTTTCCTTGCAGGAGCAGTGTTTGGGGTGTCCTCTGTGTTCATAGTCCCATGAGATTTACCTGGAGTTCATTGGTTTTCATAATTACCCTGCTTTGTAGATGCAATCATTATCACCCTTTTGGGGTAAGGGAGAAAGTGTACATAGGTTATACAGCTAACAGCGGATTGACAAGCTTGGGTTAACTCCAGACTGTGCTCTTTACCACCATGACCCTGCCAGCCAGAGTGGGGCAAGATATTTGAATATGACTCCTCACCAGGACCATCAAAGTTATGGTGGTCCCAAGTAAAACACTGTGGGGTTCCTTAGCTTTTACCTGTGGTTGAGATACCTTGGTATTGTACTCTGTTGTACTTGAATCGCTCTTATCACCCTTGGATTGCTGTATACAGCAGTCAATACAGGGCTACAGGAGTAGGCTTGAGCTGGGCGGGGCCCCCACTGCTCTGCCTGGCTGCTTACTTAGCTGACTCAACACTGGGAAGGGCTGTGCCCGAGGCCAAAGGTTTCCAGACGTGTGTACCTGGGTGGGATGAGGCAAGTAGAGACTGGAGAGCAGGCTGCTCTGTTCTCTGGAATCGAGCAGAGTTCCACACCCATCATAGAAAGTGCCCAGCTCATCATATACATGCTACACCATGAGTGACTGAGCCATGTGGTTGGTGGGTGCCGTGTTTGAGGGTTTTGCACCTCAATTCGGGGAGTCCACAGGAGGAATGCCTTGCGGTCTGCGTTGTAATACATCCTGTCCATGTCTACTTCTATCTCTGTTGTTCTGTTTAACTACCTGGGGACACCGCAGCACTTTCATAGAGCGTAATGTCTGCCTCTGGAAGATGGTTATCTCCACACCTAGTCTGTTTTTATCGGAGTCCAGGAGGTTATTCTGTGGTGTAATAGTTCTGTTTGTCTCAGTGCAGTTACTCATTCAGCAAATATTTAAAGGCCTGCCTTGTGGTAGGAATTTTTATTGCTTTGTGTGCGTATGTGTGTAGATATATGTGGACACAGGTATGTGAAGGACAGAGGACAGCTTTGGCTATCATTTCTCATGGAGGCCTGAGGTCCGGCTTGCTTGTTTATTAGCAGCTGTTGTTTCTTGGTTACTTAGTTTCTCTAGACAGGGTCTCTCACTGGCCTTATCTCATGGATTAGGCTAAAATGGCTAGTTGGCAGTCCTCTTCCCCAAGGCTGGAATTAGAGGTATGTGTCACTGTGCCTGGCTTTGATGTGGATTCTGGCGATTGAACCCAGCTCCTTGGATATGCAGCACAAGCACTTTGCCCACCCACTGAGCCGTCCCCAGCCCGGTGCCAGGAATTATTTTGAACACCTGGAACGAAACAGAGAGGCAGAGCTTTTGTTGTCTTGGATCTTAGTTATGCTGGGAGAGGGAAACATAAGAAGCAATAAACATATATAAATTGTGATTTTAAAAAAGGGAAATGCGATACACATTATGACTAAAAGGAAAAAACACTATAAGGAGAAACTATAAGGTTGAAACTCAATGTAAGTTTTTATTCTTTGAAAATTTCATACATTTATACAATATATGATCATATCTCCCCACCATTACCTCCCTCCAATGCTTTTAGTGCTTCCTCCTCTATGATCACCCCAAGTTCATGTCCTGTTTGTGGGTTTTCTTATTAATCACCCTGGGAGCCTGATTACTGCTGCTCATATGTCTATAGGTTTGGAGCCATCCACTTGAGGCATGGACAACCTACCAACAACCATGTCCCCAGAGGAGAAAGGTTCTCCTTCTCTCATCAACCATCCCATTGATAGTAGCTCCCCTGCCAGGGGTGGGGCCTTAAGGGCCCCTCCCCATTTCCACTGGAATTGTGACAGGCTTCATCTTACACAGGTAACCACCAGCCGAGAGAGTCCATGTGTACAATAGCCAGGGCATATCCAGAAAGTCAGCATTTTGTAGCTCTCTTCCCGATCTACCAACATGTATTCTCTCTGCTCACTCTCTCTGATGTTAGTTGATGTTAGTGATGTTACCCAGCCTTGGCTGGGGAGAGGTTAATACAGATGGCCTGTCTCCAGCTAGCAAGGAAAGTTACTTATACTTGCCTCTTTGAACAGACATCAGCCTCTGCAGTAACTGCACCCCAATGTAAAAGGAAGCCTCTCTGATCCGAATTGAGAGCAACGCAAACCCGTGGGTATAAACGTAAATATTTAGTAGGCAGTTTCACAGCATGGGCGTTGAACAGGATGGCAACAGTTGGTTTTCCCACCCCCTAGGGCCTAGGCTCTCCCCAGCCATGGTCTTTTTGATTAGGCTTACAGTAGTAACAGGTGGTGGTGGGGGACTCCTCCTGTGGAACAGGCCTGATTGGTTTCCCTCATAACAGTTACGCTACTGCTACTGTTAGACCAGTGGGTCGGTCTTGCCAGGCAGATTGGAACGATGGCATTCAGGGTGCAGCGGCGGGTGAGACATTGATGTCTTTCTTCCCGAGCAGGTTGTATTGCACCCTCTCACACCTTGTCAAGGAGACATCAGGGAGAGCTGGCGGGTGAGTGGGGGTTGATTTCCCTGTGTCCTGCACTGACCGTGAGCGGCTGTGCATCCTGCTCCCCTCCCCATTAGGAACTCGTTAAGATAGTGTTTTCACCCAATGTCAGCACATGGGTTTGCAGAAGTGTGTGAATGCATTAAGACGCGGAGCAGGAGCAGGCATTTAACTGGCAGGCTGGAAGGGAAAAAAAAAAGGTGTCACTTTCACGGGTTAAGCAGGAGCTCTGTAGCATTATTTAACACTCCGCTGCTCCCAAACTTGCCGACATGGAATAACCTCTCTGTTTTCACAAATGAAATATTTGAATAACTTTAAAACATGCGTGTAATGCTGGGTATGTGACCAGATGGAAGAGCACTTACTTCTTGGCTGATGAAAGTAAACACTCTTGCCACCGGTGTCAATGCTGCAGATGTAGATATGAACATATTTTGGTCGATTGTGTTTCATTTTTGAATGTGCAGTATTTCCAAGTTAAGCTTCAATTGAGTTTTTATTTGAATTTTTCTTTTGGGTATTAATTTTACCTGCCCTTATTGACTGGAGTTTTTAAACCTCCTAGAAGATGGATACAACTGTTTACATTTTTCAGATAGTTTCCCAGAAGTCATTTCAGCTCCGATTCTCCAGGGAAAAGTACGGCACAAACAGCTTTAGGGTGTTATACGCAGTTTAAAGTAAATTGTCAGCCAAGGTTCGGGGGCTGCTACGTTTCTGAAGAGTCTGGGCAGCTGCATTGAATTGGGGATAATTGTTAATCCTACAAGGACGTCATCCACTGTGGATGTTGTGGTGAATGGTGTTTTGTTACTGTAACTGTAACTGTGTGTGCATTGAAGACATTGCTGCTACAGAACAGCTTATGTAAAGCTTGTGTGTGTGTGTGTGTGTGTGTGTGTGTGTGTGTCCTGTGACGAGAGGGAGAGGAAGTTGATTTTAATCCTTTTTTTTTTTTAATATAGTGGTAGGAAATGATCCTCTGAGTTACAGTATTTCCAAGACCGTGTCTGGCACTGGTGGTGGGGCCAGATGTGAACCCAGCTCCAGCCTCATCCAGCCCACATGCTTTCTGTGTCCTGTTGACTTTAAGCAGGAGCACGGTGATACTTGTTTGGCATCAATATCTGAGCATGGCACATCTGGTGTTCTGACAGCAATATCAGAGGATGATGTATCTCTGATATTGGCACATCTCGAGTTCTGGGTGCCGGGGTAATTCTTTGGAGAACCTGTGTCTTTACCTGCCTATGAATTGATTTTCAACATACGCTCAGCAAAATGGTGCTGACTTCTGAGAACAGATGTTACCTTGACAGATGTTCATGTGATTGATTACATGGGGACTAACGAGGGCATAGGTCCTTTTCTAGCTCCCTTGATTCAGACCAGGAAGTCTCAAGAAGTAGCTGCTTCTGGAGTGTTTGTAGATCTTCTGCTCCAGTGTGGTAGTAAATTTCACCCAACTGGGGTCAGTCAGGCGGTCCTCAGAATAATTATCTGGTGAAAGATCTTAAATTAATTGATATTCATGGAATGTTCCCAGGAGTCAGTCGGTGTGCCCATGCACACTGGTGTTGTTGAAGTGTTCATAGGAGTCAATGGGCCCATGCACACTGGTGTCAGTGAAGTGTTCTTGGGAATCAGTGTGCCTATGCACACTGGTATTAGTGAAGTATTTGCAGGAGTCAGTGTGCCCATGAGCACTGATGTTAGTGACGTGTTTGTGGGAATCGGTATGCTTACCTTTGGCTTGGAACAGATAGAAGAGAAAAATGGTGGGAAATCCTAAGAAAGCCCACAGACTCAGAGTTTATGATGTGAGGAGCTGGAAGGGAAGGCAGCCCGTGGCTTTATGTGCTCTGGGCACCAATGTGTATTCCTGTGCTTTGGGGCCCCTGGCTTTATGTGCTCTGGGGCACTAAGGTGTATCCTGTGCTCTGGGCTCTGAACACTCCATGCTCTAAACATGGCTTAGTCCTAAATGAAACCACACGACTCTCTTATTTAGGATACATTAGTATGTTCCTAGTAGAAAATACAGTTGCCCCAAACCCCCCACTTCCAGGAGACGTGATGCTGTGAACTTGGCTTAGGGATTGCAGTAGGTAGTCCCACAGTGGGGATTTGTGCATGGTGATCTGTAGTTTGGACAAAGAAGGAAGGGGAGGAATAGACCAGGCACTTAGATAAAAAAACAAACTAAACACTAAAAGTACTCGCCTATATCAGATAATTTTTATGAAAGTTTGTTGAAATAATATATACGAAATGCCTTAAGCTTCTCGAGTACTCAGTAAATACTGTTTTGTGTTATTACTACATCTGTGTTACTACTGTTATCTACATATATATGATGCATGCATAGGAGGAAGGCTTATGTGAATTTGTAAGAGATGCTATGTGAGTTTTAGGACATTCATAAATCACGGAATTATATGGCAAGTATGGTAGCATGTTAAGCTGACAGGTTGAAGGGTTGATCATCCAATCAGAATGTTAGGATGATTTGAGTGGAAGCATTGTTCTAGAGAGCAAAATGCCTGTGGGCTCTCATAGACTGCTGCTCCTTCTTAGCCTCTGGTATGGACGAGGGGCCAGGGTGATACTTGGCGTTTCTGTCTCTGCCGTCTGTCCTTCCTTGGAGTCCCTTCAGAGTGCTTTGTGGGAAGGCAGAGGGCATCATAATAAAAGGTCATGGGGGTCATTAACAGGAGAAGCACATGAAGGATCTCAGAGGTATTGGCAAGGGGTTTCCTCACCTGCAGTCCTCTGTTTGGGGACAGGGGTTCATGGTGAGGCTTAGGCAGGGATACTGGTTGGCAAGGAGACATGGTCTAACTTGGTGATAGTGATGCATGGTCACAAACCATCTCCTGCAAAAAACTTTTAGTGTGAGGTGTAAGTGAGAGCCTCAGGATGTCGAGGCAGTTGTCTGGGTTTGGGATGCACATTGTTCTCCTGAGTGTAACTGATGGGGGTGGTTTAAGTTGCTTTACCCCAACTCTTAATTACTTACTCAGGGAAAAAACCTGTACTTAGCAGATTATTCATGGGAAGAGCATGTGCTAGTCACCTGGTATCCTCTTTTACTCTTTACTAGGTTTTTTCATCCTTTAGTATGAGACTTCTGAGTTTCCCAAGGACACAGACATGCTTCTTTTACATTCGACTCAAATTCACTTAGTGATCTGTCATGGGTAGAGGATCAGTGTTGTTTAAGAGGCCGCTAATCACCAGCTGTACACGTTCCAAATGGCAGCGAGAGGGGCTGAGCTTTGTTCTTGGCCTCCTTCGGAGGGAAAGGAGGCAAAGAGGCTGCCAACCCTGGCTGAGAGATAGAAAGAAGCCTGGACAGGGACTGTTGCCTTCACATCAAAGGATTACTGTGTTGTTTCCAGTTTCCTTTCCTTGGATAAAAAAACATGGCTGTCTATGAAGGAAGAGTCTGGCGTGAGCTTGAGGGCACATGGAGAGAAGTCACTCCCTGGCAGGGTATACCAAGGCATTTCATCTCCCACTGGATTCCCTGCCCATTGAATCTGGGTACTGGGTCGCAGAAATGTCTCGTGCACCCACCTGCTCTCTAGGGGGTTCTCACTGCCTCTGTGGGCAGCTGTGCTTGTAGACAAAAGTGCAGATGATAGCTGGGCAGCGGTGGCGGCACACGCCTTTAATCCCAGCACTCGGGAGGCAGAGCCAGGTGGATCTCTGTGAGTTTGAGGCCAGCCTGGTCTACAGAGCGAGATCTAGGACAGGCGCCAAAACTACACAGAGAAACCCTGTCTCGAAAAACCAAAAAAAAGTGCAGATGATGCACAGTGCCCTCTGAACTTTGGCACCATGAGATGTATCTGCTGATAGACTCATCAACCTGTGGTAGTGACTCTAGGGACTGCATTGGAGGAGGCACTGGGAGCCTGGGGTAGGACTAAGGACTAAGGCCCTCAGCACCAGAAACAGCCATGGTGGGAAGAGCCACCCTACCAACGCAAGGTGGTGGTGAACTAGGAAGAATAAATTACAGGCTCTTCAACTAAGGTGTAGGACAACAGAAACCAAGAGCATTCTCTTCAGATATCCAGAAACTTTGAAGGTAAGAATAAATTTGATGGGGGCTGGAGAGATGGCTCAGAGGTTAAGAGCACTGACTGCTCTTCCAGAGGTCCTGAGTTCAATTCCCAGCAACCGCATGGTGGCTCACAACCATCTGTAATGAATTCTGGTGCCCTCTTCTGGCCTGTAGACATACATGCAGGCAGAACATTGTATACATAATAAATAAGTAAAAAAAAAAAAAAGAAAATGGAATTCTAAAAAAAAAAAAAAAAGAATAAATTTAATGGGTGCTATGTGAGGCCCCATCATAGAGGTAGGGACAAAGTCAGTGAGAGGGTCTGGCCATGTCCCTTAGGGCTGGCTCTTTTGCTTTCTGGGCAAGGAGGAACTAGCAAGGATAAAGTTGAGCAGAAATCAAAACCTGGGCAGTAATAGCATATTTCATAACCAGCAGGTCAAATGGTGCGGCAGGAGAGGAATGGGTACTGGAGCTGGGAGGGTAGGGGGCTGGGACCCATGTTGGTCCTGGAGGACTCAGAACATAAACACTTGTGGGTTTCAGGAAGTTCCTGGTGCATGGAAGGTGGCCATGGTTGCTTCCAAGCCTGCACCCCAGACTGGAGGCTCTTCTCTCTTGCAGATAAGTAAAGAAATGGTCATTTCTGTTTGAGAGTTGTTGAAACCAAGGCTCAGTAAGGTGAAATGGTGTCTAGGTGTGTAGCTGGTAACCGGCAAAGCCAGGAGGTGAATCCAGGATTTCTGTCACAACCTCTAGCATCAGAGAGTCTGACCTAGCTTTCTTGTTTGTATGTACATGTGTACGCTTCCTCTGGTAGACTTCACTGTTTCCCAATAGAAATGTTTGTATTTCTGTGAGTTTGTCACATTCAGGTTTTATCAGCAAATGTTCCTTCTTGCATTGCTTGGGAATCTAGAAGGATTCTTAGTTGTTCTGTGGACCAAAAAAGATGACAGTGGCAGATCTGTGTCAAATCCTCTGTCTGGTTATAACAGGAGGAAAAAGATGGAAAGAAACTAATTCTCTCTCTCTCTCTCTCTCTCTCTCTCTCTCTCTCTCTCTCTCTCTCTCTCTCTCTCTCTCTCTGTATGTGTGTGTATCTGTCTGTCTCTCTGTGTCTGTTTGTGTTGTGTTTCTTGAGACAGGGTCTCATCTAGCCTAAGCGGCCCTTGAATTCAGTTTATAAAGGTGACATCAAGCCCTGGATCCTCTTGCTTCTACCCTACAAGTACTAGGATTACAGGTTTGAGCCTCCATACCCAACTATGAAGGCAGTTCTTAGCACTTTGCCATCACTGGAAGGCTGATCAGCCTCCTCACAGGACATGTCAACAGCGGTGAGGAGCTTTCTTTCCCTAGTGTGTTGTGTAGAGCCTTAAACAGTTCAAACAAATAGATTCCTTTAAGAGCCTCCGATGGGCTGACCGAGCCTCTGCTTGCCCAGAACTGAGTCATGCTATTCTTTCACTCAGCCGAATACTGGTTTTGATTGACTCTCTTGGCTTTGTGACTTGTGTGAGCAGCTTCAACCTTTCCAGCCTCAGTTTCCCTAACTGTAAAAGGAGTAGTGCAGGTTAGACCAGATGGGCGCTGCTCTTCTCTATATAGGAAGGAAGGGACACATGTGCTCCTTTACCCTGGCGGCATATTGCTCCTTCCAGTACCTGAAGGCTTCTGTTGGGCAAAGGCTGGGTACCAAGGGAAGGGCCCCTTTGTCAACTGTCCTGTCCAAATTTCACAGAATGGCCTTAATTGAACTAAACATGAACAGCAGCTCCCACCGCCTCTGAATACCTGGACAGTGAGTATTTGCCAAAGAACCCCAAAGGTTCCAGAGCCCAAATGGCTTTTGACTTTGCATTGGCTTTTTGGTGGCTTTTCCCTGTCATATGGGACTATCATTCCTCAGTGTTTTCCTCCTCCACCCTGGACTGTTGTTCAGGACAGTGTTCTGAATTTCTCTGCATTCCGCAGCATAACGTCATCGTTATTTGATTTTGTTTTATTAAAGATAACAGCGCAGTTTGGTCTCAGTTCTTGTGGTTGGGGCGATTTAAGAAGAAACAGAGTTTGCCTGTTTGCTATGGTTTTCTGTCTATAACGTCCACCATGTTTATGGAGTTAATTTTGTAGCTCACTGCGCTGAGTACCAGAACACACAATAGCGGTGATTTGACTAAAAAAATCGTGTCCCATGGTGACACTATCCTTAGGCATGTAACTGAATATGCACAGATTAAATGAGCTACTGGGCTCCAAAGCCTCCGGTTCTGTAGGCAGCTGGGGGTGGGGAGGTCTGGGGCCATGGCACACCTTGAATTCATATGCTTCCACTTGGCCAAGCTTTACTTCAGACACCTCCCTCCTGCGTACATAAGTTTTCTGTTTGCATTGGTTTCTGGTTTGGTTCCGGCAGCACCTATGTGTTTCCTAGGGGCAGTCTCAGTCACCTGAGGTCGCAGCCCAGTCCTCTCCTTGCTCAGGGGCCTTTCTGTGGCCTCCACTGTGTGATCTGTGGCTGGACTAGTTCCTTTTCTCACCATCAGAAACAGTTTTAGGAGGAAGGATTTATTCTGGTCCTTGCTTGCTTGCTTGCTTTCCCTCCTTTTTTTTGAGACAGGGTTTCTCTGTGTAGTTTTGGTGCCTGTCCTGGATCTTGCTCTGTAGACCAGGCTGGCCTTGAACTCAGAGAGATCTGCCTGCCTCTGCCTCTCAAGTGCTGGGATTAAAGGCACCACCGCCTGGTGCCCCTCCCTCCGTTCCTCCCTCTGTCCCTCCCTCCGTCCCTCCCTCCCTCCTTTCTATTTTATGTGCATTGATGTTTTGCCTGCATGTATGTCTGTGTGAGGGTGTCAGATCTTGGAGTTACAGACAGTTGTTATCTGCCATGTGGGTACAGGGAATTGAACATGGCTCCTCTGGAAGAGCAGTCCGTGATCTTAACCGCTGAGCCATCTCTCCAGCCCCTGGTCCATGGTTTAAGGCCTGGCAGGTCATCATATCAGGGAAGGGCTTCCGGTGGTAGAGAATGGGTCAGCCTGTGGCAGCAGGGGTGTGAGGCACCAGCTCCTTACGTCTTGACTGATCAGGGAGCCGAGAGAATGGAACAGAAATGCAGCCAGGCTGTCCCTGGGAGAGACCTGGCCCTGGCGGCCTTCTCCAGCTCTGTGCTGTCTTCAGAATGTTTCAGAACCTCCCAGAACAGCATTGCTGACTTGAGAACAAGTATTCCAACACATGAGCCTGTGGGGGACATTTTACACTCAAAGTATAAAAATGGCACCTCGCCTCTAGTTTGTTGTTCATATCTGTAGCACATCACCACACACAAACTCATCCTTTCCTCAACAGCTCTCACTGTCCTGGATAAGGACTCCACCACACCCCTGGGATTCTGGTGTTTCTTGCTTCACTGAGCCTTGCAACTTTTCACATAGCGTAATGCTATCACTGTCTGCAGATTATTCTACCACACTAAAACAAAAACAAAACCCCTCTCTCTACTCTTGTGGTTTCCGTGAGCCAGAGACCTGGGAGTAGCTTGGCTAGGGATGCCTGTTATAGCTCACGTCACTCATGGGGCTGTAGCCATGATGGCTTGGCTGGGGAGGCCAGGGGTGTGTGTGTGTGGGAGGTGTCAAGGGGCTTGCCCTAAACTCTCTCAGGAGGCTCTGGGCAACCTCAGTTCCACCTCTTGGTCATAATGATGGAGTTGCAAAGCAGCAGGCTTATCCAAAGTGGATCGTGAAAGAAATGGACTAACCGAAGACCAAGAGGGAAGCGGCAGTGCCCTTTGTGACATAATCTTGGGAAGATAAACCATTCCTCCTAACGGGTTACGGTGACCAGCTTTCAATATCCATGGGAGGTAGCTGTGGCTGTGGAAGCCTGCGTACTAGAAAGGGAGGTCCCTGGGGTCATGCTGGAGGCCAGCTGCAGCACATGCCTTGGCAGTGGCGCCCAGTTGCGCGCATGGTTCTGTCTTCCACCTAGCCGGGTCTGACTTGGAGATCAGCAGTGGCTCTTACCTGTCAAGGCTCCCAGTTGAGTGCTTATTTGTTTCTCCAGGACAGTCTGTCGATGTTCCAACTTTTTAAACAGAGGAGCAACCCAGGTCTAGAGGAGCTGTTTGTCTGAGCCGGGCAGCCATTATATGGCACAGCAGAATGTCATTTCTAGGGCGTTCTGATTTAAAACCTGTGTTCTCTGTGGAAATGAACAGTGTGTTGATTTTTATTTTTATAAATATGTTCTACAGTGTGTTTTTTTGTCTGTCAGTTTTGTTGCTAATTAAGAGCATCAACATTGTGGCAGCCAGTCATGACTAGATCCGGGTATGCAGTATTCACATTAATAATCTCCGAGACAGGAGATGTTATAAGATGTTCTAACCACCTAAGGCTTTGTTCGTTCAGTTCTGGACCTTCCTCTGTTCAGCGGTTGCCTCTCCAAGGCCTCCGATTGACTTGAGTTGCATTGGACATGGATGCTCAGGAGGTCTACCTGTGCATGGGTTTCAGCAGCTTTTTCCTCTTTCTGTGGGCATTCACCTGTCTCCTCTCCCGATGAGAAACTTTCCACTGAAACACTTGTCTGACCGGTCAGAACAGGCCATAGGCATCCAGCGTGGTGGTGTTGGGCTGTAAACCAAATGTCCCCCAATAAATGGTTCCAGAGATGAAGCCTTAGCCTCAGAGGGAGGAAAGAGCCCGTGCTTTATACCCAAGCACAAAGTTCTGCGGGTTGAATTTAATAAAGGAGCTTTGATTTCCTTTTTCCTTTTGAACAAAGTTCTTCTGGCCCCTGTGTTTGGCTTTGAAAGTGTTGGATGAGTCTGTGTTTCTAATTTCGGGCTGTCTCCCTTTTTCAGCTTTAGAAAGGGGTCACTGCAGGCGGCTCTCTAAAACTCCACGCTGACTTTCCCTTCCTTCTCATCACCACTTTGGTGTCTGCGGGGGACGTTCATACTTATGCTCGCAGCACTTCTTGGGCTTTTAAACAAACTCGTCGGCTCAAGATAACATTAAAAAGATATTTATCAAGAATAGGAATGTTTCCCATCTCTGTTTCCCTGCATGACTAGGTTTATGGAGCATTGGGGTTTTTGCTTTTTTTTTGTTTAAGCTCTTACTGTGTGTGTGCGCACGCACATGTCAATGCATGTGTTTGTGTGTATACGTACATGTGCAGAACAGTAGAGCGGGGAAGCTGGGAAGGGGATGTGATAAAGAATTGAGAATGGGCTTTTCAAATGCTTTCCTCCTCCTGGGAAGGGATGGAGGATTCCTATGTAGCGTGATAATTTCTTTAGCAGTTCCCCTCAGAGGCAGATTCTTTTCTCCACTGGCCTGGGGATGCTCCCTCCTGATGCTAGCATTCTAACACTAGATTTTTCTTCTTATTGTTCCTGTATCTATATGAATAATACTTGGATATCTTTGTATAGATGTACTTGTATATACAAAATGTTTCTAGACACTTCCATATTTGTTTTTAGTCACATTCTCATTTTCAATATAAATAGACATTCTGGGAGAAACAGAGTCTTCAGGAAGAGTTGTTGATGCCATTGCTCTGAATGATTGTCTGGGATAATTTTAAAGCCCCATCTGATTCTCTTTGCCAGGAACACCAAAGGTACATATCTGCCAGAAAGGAAATAGGGTCAGGAAAAGGGAGATAGATAGATGCATGTCCTGGGGGTGGAACTTCCGTATCATATGGTGAAGCGCCATTGTGCATCCAGACAGAAGGCGCACTGATCCAGAAACGTGTATGTGCCCAAGGAATGGAGGGAGTCACCAGTTTCACCGGCCTCTTCCCCCCTCTGAGAGGCGAAGTGAGAAGTGCTGCTGATAACCAGAGCTGTGTGGAGCAGTCAGCTCTGTCTGTCCAGCACTGCAGAGACTCTTCCCTGCGATGGCACTCGGAATCCTCGTCCCATCTGCCCCACTCTGCCGCCGCCGCCGCTGTATCACCTTAGAAGGAGCACAGTAGTGGTTTAGGAGCCCAATGCTGTAAAAGAATCTAGGGATCCAATCTTCCGGTTGCTGTTCAGCACATGAGTGTGCTTCTGCCTCGACCAAATTGCGTCTTCTCAGCTTGACTCCACGAAAGGAGTGTGTGTGATAGCCACGTGTTCTGGCTCTCCTGTTCCCGTGGCTACTTACATTCCACAAGACTGTGTGTGTGTGTGGGGGGGGGGGCGGTGAGTGGATAGGTGTGTGTGTGTGTGGAGGTGTGTGGGGTATGTGTGTCTGTGGTTTGTGTTGGGTGGGGGGCATGTGTGAGGGGGGTCTGTGGGGTGTGTCTGTCTGTGTGCAGTATGTGTGGTTTGTATTAGGTGCGGGGGCTCGTGTGTAGTGTGCATATTGCTGTTTTATTTTCTTCTTTGTGTGTCGCAGAAACACTGAACATTATCGTGGCATATATATATATATATGTATTTGCAAATTCTGACTCTGCTTTCCAAAGATAACCTGTTCTTCAATTTAGACGAGACCTGCCGGCCTGTTTGTAATGAGCAGAAAAATTGAAAGTGAGAGCGTGCAACTTGGGAAAGACAATGCTAACAGACCCTGGCGTTCGCCCGGGTGCTCTTGGGTGGCTTACTCTGTGGGAAGACAGCTGCCATCCTGAGGCTAGTGAGCGAGCGCGTCACACAGAAGAACTAAGACTTTAGCCAGCAGCAGCGGCAGGGAACTTAGCTGTTTGCTCAGAGATTCGTAAATGGGTGTCTCTTCTCCAGCCAGGCCTTCCGATGGCAAGAGTTCCAGACAGAGACTCCATTCTAGTCTCCTGAGAAAACATGAGGAAGAAATATCAGTGGCTTGGGGGACCAGCCTCCAGCCACCGCCAGGGTATGCAAGAAAATCCACGAAGGTGTCGAGGGCTAAGGAAGTATTCTTATCTATCTGAGGCCTAGACTTTTTTCTGTCTATGGGGAAAAAATAAGGAAACATTCACACTTTCTGATGGCGATTTACTCTTTTGCTTCATCTAGAAAAATCTCTTTCTCTGAACATCTGTTTCCACGTAGATACATTCCACATTGTTACATTCTCCATACATTCTCCACACAGCCACATACCTACCTCTTTTACAGTTATAGCTTTACATTCCTTCACATTATTACATCATTTATTCACTCTTTACTCATTCTGTTATTCACCCACTCTCTCACCTCACTCTCACACTTCTTCTCTGCCCAACTTTGGACAACTATGTGTCACATTTTCTCTCCGTCCATTCAGCTGCACCCCTCATTCAGCACACACACCAACACACATTCACACACTCACTCTTATCTTCTGCCCAGCTCTCATACCATTCCTTCACATCGCTCGCTCGCTCACCTCGTTAGCCAAACTCTGCACAATTATATGTTACGTTTTCAGGGTCCAACCCATTCTCAGAACACATGGTAAAGTCACACAGTTTCTCTTAGGCTTAGGAAGGTCACACTGACCCGTGCACATAGCTCTAAGTTAGTGAAGAATCCCAGACAGTAAACAGTTGGCTGAACCTTGAGCAATCAGGGTACGTGCAGAGAGAGAACTACTGCAGGGAGCTATATCTCATTGTAAACAGCCTGGCCTTGATTTAGCAATAAACAACGCCTGGGAATTAGTCTTTGTGTGTTCTCTGCAGGGGCAGCTTAGTCTGTTTTGAATTTGTTCTGAAGTCTAAAATTAGCTGTCTTTGAGACGGAGAATACTGTTACTTTCCTGTGTCAGTAAAGAAGAATATTCTGGTATTTCTGTTCATCAGAATTATACAGCTTAAACATAAATCATCTTCCTGACCATCCACAGCTAAACGTGTGCCCCCAAAGTGTAGAACACACCACCGAAGGGCTGTGGAAAGAACCCCACAGCTGTTCTTCTTAGGGAGGCATAGCAGTGGCATCCAAGAAAGTTACAGACAGAAAACAACTAGTCATTCACAGTCAATAACCTCTCAGCTTTGCCAAATGGGGCCCCCCAACAGGGGATCATGTGTCTGGTGCATCAACCTGTTAAACACTAGTTCTCTCAACTGTAATTCTCATGGCCCTCTGCAAAGAAATGCCTCAAGCCAGGCAGTGGTGGCACACATCTTTAATCCCAGCACTCAGGAGACAGAAGCAGGTGGATCTCTGAGTTTGAGGCCAGCCTGGGCTACAGAGTGAGTTCCAGAACAGTCAGGACTCCAAAGAGAAACCCTGGCATGAGACCTCCCCCATCCTGCAAATGCCTACTCCCTCTAGCCTGTTCTAAAATTTCAATTTAGAGAGATTGAAAGATAAGAAATGTTTATGGTTAACAGGTCTCTTAGTTGGGATCTTTGTGCTATGCAAAGGTAGGTAGCTGCCATAAGAATGGCTGAATAGTATCTTAGATTGCCGCGGGTTTCTGATGGCTGTAATGGTCCAAGGCAATGAGCCAATGATAGATAAGCCCTGGAATTTGTAGATAACCTGCTACCACTCAGATGTTTTATTTTAACTCTGAAAAATGTGCAGCAGGCTTCTCAAATTAGATAATACCTAAAGGATCACCTGAGCTGCAGAAACAGGCAGTGGAAACTTATTCTTGGAATAGTGATCTGGGAGTCACTTAGATAAGATTCTCTCCTTTTCTACAGTTCAGGTCTGACCCTCAAGGTTTGCTTCCGGAGTGTTGTTCTCTTTTGGGAGCCCTCTTCATGCTCTTTGTGGCTGGGGGACTTCAGGTCAGTGAACTGTTTATTCTTGCTTTTGAGCCCAACCTCCAAGACCTCATCCAAGGGGGTTCAGCATTGAATGTGATCAGGACTCAAGAATGGAGACAGGCTGCAAATGCCAGCATTGGGACAATCGCCTGGTGTTACTCTTAAAAACAGGCATGTTTATGTATGGGAGTCTTTCCGTGTGTACAGACTTCAGAGGTCCCTTTGGGAAAGTAAAGAACCCTGAAGGGAGTAAGTAGCTATGCAGAACACTCTCAGGAGGAAGCATGTTGACCAGCTGGAGGAAGGCATAGGGAGTCTTGTGACTTCTTTGGTTAACAAATGCAGGCAGAGTTTTTGGTACAAGCAAGGCACATTTTAAGTGCGCTTTCAGTTTGCCAATGAAAGGTCGGCACCCTAATTTAAAATGGGTTCTGCAAGCATCGTAACTGTACTGAGTGTGATCTTTGATGTATGATATTAAGATGTCTGTTCCAACCAAGTCTGTCAATGTATTATGTTATATGGTCTGCATTTGCTTAAAGGGAAAAGGTCTAGGTGGCGACGGACTTTTATATATCTGGTGAGCTCAATGCTACCATTCTTGGGTGCTAAGGAACTGTCGCCTTCTGTGCTGGCTAGTTTTATGTCAACTTGGCACAAGCTAGATCATCAGAGAGAGGGATATCCACTGAGAAGATGCCTCCATAAGGTGGGGCAAGCTGTAGGCAAGCTGGTAGGGCATTTTCTTAATTAGTGATTGGCAGGGGATGGTTCAGCCCTTTGTGGGCTGGTGGTCCTGGGTGCTATAAGAAAGCAGGCCGAGACAGCCACGAGGAGGAAGCCAGTAAGCATCACCCCTCCATGGCCTCTGCATCAGCTCCTGCCTCCAGGTTCCTACCCTGTGTGAGTTCGTGTCCTGACTTCCTTCAGTGATGAGCAATGATGTGGAATCATAAGCCAAATAACCCTTTCCTCCCCAAGTTGCTTAGGTCATAGCAATAGTGACCCTAAGTAAGACAGTTCGGGGGCATCACACAGTAGCTTTAGAATAGAACCATTAGAGAAAGGAGAGACCTGGGCAAGATGAGTGTGACACATTCTCATCTAAATAGGCAATCCTTTTTCAAGCATCGTATGTATTTGTTAAGGCTGTCATAATAAAACATAGGCAAAGTGATGTAAGTGACACAGATTTATTTCCTCCTATTCCTAGAGGCTAAAAGTGTTAACTATCATTGGTGATGCTGGCTTCCCCGGAGGCCTGTCCCGGGCTCACAGACAGCCTCCTTGACACCGTGTCTTCACAGGGTCTTTCTGTTGTGTGTGTCTAGTGTTACGTTGCATATCATTTTCCTGTTAGATGGGACTAAAAGCCCAACCAAACGGGTTCACGTTTATTTTAGTCACGTTCTCTCTGAAGTCCTGTCTTCAAATAGAACCACATTCTAAGGTACTGTGAGTTAGGGCTTCAGTATGAGTTTTAGGGTGACCCAGACTCCCCCACCATTCCCCTTAGGTGTTAGAAGTCGCTGTGAAGCAGGGTTTAAGTCCCTATGGCTGGGGTAAAATAGAGTGACCTCTAAAGACACTGGATCCGTTCTTTGCTGTTCGGGAAATGAGTTCTGAGTTTCTCTCTGTGGGTTATATGGTGTTAAAGTTAGAAAAACAGAATGCCAACAGTGATAAAAGGCCCTTTGAATGGCACCCTTATTTACTGTTAAAGAAGCTGAGGGCCAGGGAAGGATTTAACTAGGTTTGTAATGAGGTCTTTTGGTTTATAACCCAGTTCCACCCACTCTACGACAAATGAGGTCGGAAAACCAGACTCTTTGACCGTACTGTGGCCTTAGTCCACCATCCCAGAGATGCACCACCATCCCAGAGATGCTCCAATGTGATTGGTGTGCTATTCTTTTCAAGCTCCAAGAAGGGAGTTTGGGATGAATACCTCACCGGGAATGTGCTAAGAACATTGTGTAATCAAAAGCCTTTTGTCCAAAGGAGGACTTTTTTTTTTTTTTTTTTTTTTTTTTTTTTTTTTTTTTTTTTAATGCTTTCTTCTTTTTGATCTCCTAAAGGAGGTTGGATTTCTCACCATGAGTTGAGGATCAAGGCAGGTAAGTCTGTAACAGAATGGGGTTCAGCAAGAGATGGTAGTTGAAGTGGTCCATGTATGTATTTAATTTGGAATTCAGAGGGGAAATGACGCCTGTGTCTCACTAGTTTTAGAGCTGACAGGCAATTGCCATGTTTTACAGTGTCCCATCGTTCTGTTGGCATTTCTTTTTGGAATCTGTGCAGCAGATGTGAGTGGTGGCTTTTCTCTAAATGGAGTGAAAGTTGCAGATGTGTGGCTTTAAAACCCATCTTGAAAACCACGCAATCAGATATGAATAAGGCTCTAAAAATCTCTACCTGTGCTAGGAAGTGACTGTCCACAGGGCCCCGTGAAGACTTCCACCCACTTCTGGGAAGAGGCCCTGTAGCATCCCACTGGCTTCCTAGTTGGTCTTGCTCTCTTCAAAGAGGCCTGACAACTTCTTGTGAAGCCGCTAAAAGAATGGAATTTCAGACTTTCTCTAGCCTGAAGCCTAGGTCTGACCGTCAGCACTGGCTACGTGTTACTTATAAAGTAACTTATCTGAATGAGTAAACAAGAGCTGTCTTTTAACATACAGGAACACTTGGCTGACTTACTGTATCCGTGTTAATCTTGTGGTGGAATATTTGTACTGTAGACCTGTTCTCTGTTTCAACAGATGATCCATTCAACAAAAATTGAGATAGGCTTCCTATGCTAGGCAGGAGGAATTGAACATTAACCAAGATAATGGTTTCTACTCTCAGGGAATTTGTATCTTAGGAAGGGCGGAAAAAAAAAAGGCTTTACTACAATAATTTCAGGTTGAGTGCATGCTGCTTTGAGTAAATTCTCCAAAGGAAGAAATACAATTCTCCAAGATAATGGAGGCAGACCAAAAAAAGCCTGCACCAGGCTTGAAGGATCTGCTGGGGACCTAGTTCCTGGCAAGAATGGAGGAAAAGAATGAGTTAAGTTCATTGGGGAGTCTGGAGAGAGTGTGACAGAAGACGGGATTTTACCACAGGGAGCAGCTTGTGTAAAGAAGTGGCATCATGGAGAGGAGACCACAGCCTGGGTTTTGTCTGGCTCTTAACATTTTTTTTCTTGTTTTTTTTTTTTTTTTTTTTTTTTTTTTTTTTTTTTTTTTTTTTTTTTTTGTTGTGACTGGGACAAATCACTTCACTTTCCTGGGCTTGGGTCCTTATTTATGCCATGGCTGAATTTGAACCAGAGAATCTGAGTGTTCTCCGAACCCTTATTTGTATAAGTTGCTTGCACACTGGCCGTGGACCGGGCCAACCTACGACCCTGAGGTGAGTGAACTGGGGTCGTTGGTCTCCAGGAGTCAGGTCCAGCCGTAGAGATCAGCACAGGGAGCAGCTGGTTCTGTGTAGTGAGTGCTGTGGGAATGCAGAGGGGGGCGGGATTAACCACCCTTCACGGGAGGAGAAGTCGGGAGGCTTTACGGAAGAAAACGCTTTCTACCGGAAGCAGAAGAAGTACAGTTAGCCCCAGTGTCCTGTAGAAAAGTTGTGCAGTGTCTTAATTCACTCACTGAGACAATGATAGCGCCGCTCAACCCGCTAAAGAATCATACTCTGCAGATTTACAGCTCCCGGCTTCCCACGGTAGATCTGAGGTCCGTGCTCCGTATCTCCATGTTCTGCATGCCGGAGGAAGTGTAGAAGGGTCCCCGTGCTCTTGTTTGGTGGGTCACCTGTCAGTAAATGCCCTTTCTAGAGCAGGGCTCCTGCCTGTGCTGAACTGCCATTTATGAGATATTTGGATGAATTTCGGTTGGAAATCTGAAGAAAACTGAAGGCTCATGAGTGAGATGTTTAAAAATCAGGAGGAGTTTTAGTGTTGTCTCTTGAGAAAGGGTCTTCACGAGTCTTTTTGAAGAGCCATGCTGAAGTTATTTATTGTTTGCTTGCTTGCTTTTTTGTTTATTTTGAGCAGAGTCTGCCTCTGTAGCCTAAGCTGGTCTTGAACTTGAAGTGATCCTCCTGCGTCAGCCTTGAGTGCCAATGACAGGTGTGAGGTACCACACCTGTCTTAAAGATATTCTCTGTGTGTCCTTGGGTGCCTTTTCCTGGGGAGACGTCAACAAATGCCCGCTCACCCCAGTGGCTAACAAGAAGGAGACAGTTTGGTTTACCATGTGGTATGTATGATCAGTGTGGAATGATCCAACCTGCCCATAACACCCCTGAGTTTTTCAGTCGATGGCAAACTGCCCTTAGAAAGATACATTTTCTTGTGTTGACATCAGTGAAATCATACATGTAGTTGGAGGTGCTTGGAGAAGTAAGTGTAACTAAGGAGTCCAGGATGTGGGTTTCCATGACAATCCGATGAAAAGAACAAATGTCAGTAAGTACGGTCATTATGTTGCTCAGATCAGTGTTTTAAAATCTGTCTGTTCACAAGACATCTGTGGGGCACCCGTTAATACCGATTCCGCCCTCACCAGAATGAACACGCCAGGGTCTCTGTGGGAGCTTAACAATTGCACCAAGAGGTTTCTTGTGCCGAAACAAGTTGAAGGAAGACAAAGACTGTAGATACCTTTTCCATTTGTTTTTATTCTCTGGCAGCTGTGCTCTGTGGCGTACAAATGGCGGCAGGAGCCTGAGGCAATCGCTTTACAAGTGAGATGATGGAGCCCAACAGAGCCGGTTTAATTAGCTGGCCTGGATGGCCCCGGATGTCGTTTCCTTCCCTCAAGTTAAAGCTGCTTCAGGATGCTGCCTGTGTCTCCTTCCAGGGGCCTGCTCCTCTGTGACTGTGTTGATCTTCACAGCGTCAAAAAGTTTAATAACCGGACTATTGATTTCAGTGTGTGTCTCCTCTCAATTTCATATCTCTCACATTAGTGTGAGCATAGGATTGATGATGTGTTGGATTCTATTTTTTTTTTAAACTTAGGAGAAATGGTGCGTCTTATATTCAGTACGAGACAAAGGTTTGATTAGCTGAGATTGCTCCATTGACAATCATCTGCACTTCTAAGGAGGTGACATCATCAGGGGACACCACGATGAGCCAGGGAACTCCAGATGAGCTCCCTGCCTTTATATCAGTTCCTAACAGTTACCCCCAGACACAGTGGGTTAATAAGTGAATATTATCTCACCTAAGTTCTTGGGATCGAGTGTTAGGAGGAGGCGCAGCTGGGTGGTTCTGAGTTGGCATTACCTGGAAGGCTGTGGTTTAGAGTTAGCTGATGCTGCTGTCGCTCAAACGCTGAAGGACCCACAACTGCCAGCGTGAACATCTTCACACCGTAGTGACTGGCTTTCTCCAGAGATTCCAGGGACCAAGGCAAGGAGAAAGGTCACAGTGCTCTTATGTTTTAGCATCAGAAGTCTCCCACTGGCTCTGCCTTACCCTCATTGGCCACACGGCGGAGTCCTGGCTCACTGTGAGGTATCACACAGGGCATGGGCATCTGGAGGTGCAGGGCCGCTGGCTAGCTCTGCCTCCATCACACTGTAGTACCTTCCCAGCCTAGCTTCATAGTCTTCATCATATTGGCCCATTCCATCCCCTTATACCATTTCTTAAAACGAAAATCCTCGGTGACCTATGTCCCATTCTAGCATTTCTGAAATTTTAATGAGTCTGCCGATCCCAGTGTCTGTTGTGAAAGCACAGCTTCTGATTCTGTATGTCTTGGTTCAGTCGGTCATGAGTGTGCCTGAGATTTGGCGTTCTCGCTTGCTCCTGGTTTTGTATGTGATGTTCTCAGTGGCCAAGCAGATAGAGCCAGCAGCCTTCCAGCCGCTCCAGTCTCCAGGGCCCCTGGGTCCTCTATGTAATTGGTGAGAAGGAAGCAGGGAAACAGAGCCACCTCCTCCATGAAGTCAGTCCGTTGAGAAGGAGGTGTGTAGCGGAGCAGAGTCCTCACGTTATGAAGTAGGCAGCTTGCTGAGATCTGAGCGTCTTCCCAGAGAAGGTCAAGTTTCAGGCGGCAACAGATGTGTGCTCCAAATGGAAAGGTAATTAGCTTTCCGGGGGAGATGGAATGGGACCCAGAACAGCCCTCAAAATGGGATGCGCCAATGTTTTATTCAGACTACAGATATCTGCTGCTGTATCCACAGTCCTCCGTTCTCACATTGCTACCCTCTTCCTCTTAGGTACACACATGCACATATACATACACATACATATACATACACACACATATACATACACATACACATATACATACACACACACACACACACACACACACACACAAACCCTTTGAAACATTAGCAATCAGAAAGATCTCTGGACTCAGACAATGCTTCTCTGGCTAAAATTACAGCTGGAGTGGTCCCAGGAGGGCCACATTCTTTAAACTGCTTAGGCAGAAGCCAGAATGCTAGCCGGGACACCTGCTTCTCCTCGACTCTGGTGAAACTTCTCTCCTGTGTGCTTAACACATCTCTTAAAAGGAACGTATCAAGTGCCACGAGAATGGAGCCGCGTCTCTTTCGTGTCTCTGTACCGCTCGGTTTCTCCATAAGCACAAACACACAGACAGCTGAATGGAATGGAAGAGTGAAGTCAACAGTGGTGTCCGGTGAGCGGGGACTCTGGGCTTGTGAATCAAACAGAAAACATGGTGGGCTCTTCGTGCCGTGCACAGGGAGCTGTCTTTTTGTATCTAGTGTTTCGGGGACGACATAAAAAAGGCTGGAAGAGACAGTTAGCCCCGAGTCCAGTGTCTGCCTTGCATGTGCCCCTGCTGCTCTGTAGGTGGACACTGCATGGGGGTCTCTGCTGTGGAAGATTGGATAGAAGGGGCAGCTACTTAGAGTGACATAATGGTCATTTCCTGAGGCACTCTACAGTGTGTCCATATGTCTGGTAGGAATGCAAACATGCTATAACCACTATGAAAAAAAAAATGTAATGCTCTGTGCAAATCAACGCACCGCACACTGAAATACCGCACTAGTGCCACGCCTAAGGATTTGCCTGAGGAAAGTGGGATTTAGAGCTACAGAAAGGCCTGCACACAGAAACATTTACAACAGTTTTAGTCAAAATAGGAAAAAGATTTGAAAGTGGTGAATGGATAGATGGCGTTACATGCACACAGTGGGTTGCTACTCAGCGGTCAAAAGAAGGAAGCGTTGATGAATCAGCAAAGTGGATGAAACTTAAATGCCCCATGCTAAACCGAAGGAGGCAGCCACGTAAGGTTACGCGCTGTGCCGTTGTGGTGTTACTCAGTAGATCCTTAAATTATCCCCTCGGATGAGATCAGAGATTGCCTGGGACCTGAGAAGGCCATTGACTACAAAGGACAATATGAAAATTTTGAGAGATAATAGAAAGTTTCTCCCCACCCCCCCTTCTCCCTCCCTCTCTCCCTTCTTCCCCATGAGGAAATAATTCAACATAGCACCTTGTGATCGGGGACCCAGGTTTCCCGGGCCCAGTCCTGAAGTCACTGGAGCCTTGACCTGTCCGTGTGGCAGTCTAGGGAGGGAGTCAAGCGTTCGCTCTACCTGCTCAGCCTGTGATCTACTGTGCCACCCAGCAGACTGTCCCCCTGCCTCTGGCTGTGGGTGTCCTTGTTAGAAAATGAAGCGGATTTGTTACCCAGCCCATAAACCCCAAACACAGCTTCCAGTCGTGGATTTGCATGTACACGTGCTGTCTTGCCTTTACGTAGGTGTCGGGAAGGCAAAGCAGACTCACTCACGTTTTCAGAGGAGTGCCTTGTAGGTGGCTGCCAGTCAGCCAGCCAGTCAGGGAAAAGCTTCACAGAACGCCTGAGATTCAGTGTGAAGTAGACGTGTGTCGGTTCCTGGTTTCTCACTCTTGTGCTATGTCTTTGATGAGCTGTTCTGCTTTCTTGTCTATAAGGTGATCACAGTTCCTACCATCCTGTCTTCCTGCGGGTTCTAAGGACAGCTTGGGAAGGGACTTACGCAGCCCAGTGAGAAGCGACTGCTTGTGTTACCACACTGGGCTGTCTGCGTCACGTCTTAGGTTCGACTTCGTCATTTTTTAGCATCGTGGGGGTCCTAAGCCCAGGGACATGATCCATCAGCAGCCACGGCACTGGCCAGAGCCATGGCACCGCCTGTGGATGCTGGTAAATGCTTAGGGGTAGGTTAGTGGTTGACTCTTAGGGGAATTAAGCCCTTCACTCTACAATGGTGGTAATGTTCTAAGTAAATCTTCCTGCACTTGAGAAAATTTATCTTCGCTTGAGAAAATCCCTCCCATTACACTTTCCTGTGTCGGAAAAACAACAGCTAGTTTTAATGCAGAGACAACTAGCGAAGTGTCAACTGTTAAGCATAGCCAAGACGAGAGGATCGGTTCCTGTTTCTCATGAGCTCGAATCCCTCCTCACCATGCTCATGGGTTCTGTGTGCTTTGACGAAGTTTTCCTCTAATCTTTGCCTTCCGGTATAAGTGGTCAGTTAGACTTAGGATACTAATGTGTCCTATCTGGCCCTTGGACTATTGGGTGTCCTCTTTTGCCGTCTGAGAGGGCGTAATTTGAGTTTGAAAGCGCGCATGCCCTTTTCCAGTCTGTAGAGAATATATGTGTTATATCTCTGCGTGGGCAAGAAAGCACACGCTGTTTTAGGTGATAAGGATTTCCCTGCTGCCCGAGGCAGAATTACCATCTTCTCGAATAGTTTTAGAGCCTGATAATTAAAGAAACTGGAGCCAAGACAACGGGTCATAGTGGGAGAAGGTAAGGACAAGATCCCAACGCCAGCCCGGAGCTGTTTGCCCTAGCCCCCGGGCACGCTCTGCTTTGTGTGGGTTATTTAATAAATTCATTTCACAACCCATAGAGCGCAGTAGGAAACAATGCAATTACTGAACCATAGGAACACACAGCTGCCAACATCTTGTTGATTCAGAATTGTCCAAACACTTCCATGTGGGGGCGGGACTGATGCGATTTGCTGGTTCAACAGTTGACATTGATAAATTGGAGTTTCGTTTCCTCTGCCTTCTGTTGGAGGTACTAATGAGCATTGAAAGGCTGGAGAAACGGAGAGGGAAGGGAGGCGCTCGCCTCATCTGCATACTAAGTAATTGAGCCCAGGAAACTCGACACCAGGAGGTAATAGGTGGACATATTTGAAGCCACTAATAAAAGCCAAATAAAATTAGGCTTGTGAAATATTGATTCTACTTGCACATTGTGTGGTCTGGAGTCTTTATCCTTAGGGGAGAGTATGGCTTTTCCTTATATTCTTTCATATGTTTCCTGAAATGTTCTTTTTTGTTAAATGGGGCACTATGCCAAGATTCCTTGGCTTCTGGAAAATGGTCTTTTAAGGTCTCTCCCAAGCTCTGTTTTTTTTTTTTTTTTTTCCACTTCTGTGGCATAAGAATTTGGCTGAGACAATCTGCACCCCCCACCCCCACCCCCTGGGCCAGGCCTCTGTTTTGTACAACATTCAGCTTCTCCTTCGTTCAACAAGTGTATGATGTGCCAGAAATAAAGGAGATGGCCATCTGGAGCATCCCCGGGCCGGGTCTCAAGAGCTGCCATTGCTAGGTGATGTGCTAGAGGAGCACAGGGTAGGACCAAAGCCCAGAGGAAGGAAGCCATTTACTAATGTGGGGACCGCCACGGGCGGCTGCTGGCAGCTTGCAGCGTTTGTAGGTAGATTCCCGAAATAGAACAGTAGAGGCTGGCCACAGGAGGAAGAGGCTGGGAAAACCAAGCTGTGTCCCTCACAGGTAGAGGCTGGCTACGGGAAGAGCCCCCAGAGAATTGTGTTGTGTGCTTTGCAGGCTTCCTGAGCTCTTTTCAGTATGGGGGGGGATTGCGAGTGTGTCCTAAAATATGGGGTTTGCTAAGATGAGAAACATGGAGAGAAAAGGAGTGATTGACAGAGGCTGGGAGCAAACGAGATTGACACAGATCTGACATGCAAGGCTTAAAATGTTTAAATGGAAAAAAAATATTTTTTAAAATCTAATTTTATATTTTCCTTCATAAATAAGAGGCTTTGGGGCACTAATGAACTTCTAAGCACACCTTCATGGAATCAGCCATTTTAATCAAATTGTTAAAACTATGGAGCAGGTTTTCTGTTCTCATCATTTCCCCATGAGGTAATTGATATCCACAGATCCGGGTTTGTGTTTCTCTCCTAACTAATTTGGGCTGGGGTGGAGCTCAGTGCGGGAGAGCTGGGCTCTCCATCTCTGTAGGTTCCTACCTGTCTCTAGAAAGCTTCTCTGTGCTCATGGCACTCTCTTGTCTTCATTATCTGCCAGCCCCTAATTTGTGCCTTGAGTTTCTGTCATGTTACTTGCGGTCTTCTTACCTCCCAGCTTCCTTCAGTCATTTTGATTTTTTTTTTAATCCAGCAAATCTTATGTTCACAAAGGCTCAAGTGTGAAGATTCACCTGGCTTTAAAGGATGAAATCTTCTGGGATAAAGTCCCTCTGTGATCTGAGTTTATTCTCACTTTCCAAAACTCTCCATAAATCCGGATATATCCCGGCAAGAGATTTCTTCTTTGAGTTTATTCTCACTTTCCAAAACTCTCCATAAATCCGGATATATCCCGGCAAGAGATTTCTTCTTTGAGTTTATTCTCACTTTCCAAAACTCTCCATAAATCCGGATATATCCCAGCAAGAGATTTCTTCTCCTCTCTTTTTCTCACAAAGGCAAATCCCTGCTGAACATGAACAAAGAGGTGTGTGGTGATCTTTTCTTTATAGGAACGGTCTCTGGGCTGTGGCTAGGATGTCCTCAGGTGAAAGGAATAAGGTGTATAATTTTGTTTTAATATTTTTTATCTGTCAGCTCATTCATTCACAAACAGATAATTAAAATATCTATTGCATTTTACCTATCTATCTATCATCTATCTATCTATCTATCTATCTATCTATCTATCTATCTATCTATCTATCTATCTGAATGTGATTATATTGCCCAAGCTAGCCTTAAATTTGGCTCAGTGATCTCCCTGATTCCACTTTCTAAATAGTTGGATTATAGGATTTTGCTACCATGCCTGCCTCATGGTTTGAAAGTAAACCAGATCCATGTTGATGTGATTTTAATTAAAGTTGCAGCCTGTTCTAAAGAGAATTTCAAAGTAATCTTGACTTTATCTTAAATGTGTTTTGTTAAAGCCATTTGGGAAAACTTAGGGTATTCAGTTTGGAACTTCAGATATGAAAATTGGCTTTTTAATTTTGAATGCATACTTACAATGTGTCAGCTATGACTCCTTTCACACTGTTACACCCTGTCATAGCGGCGGGGTAGAGACTTCTGAGAAGCAGCAGGCGGCTGGATGTGGCCATCAGTGCGATGGCCAGACTTCCCTGGGAAGGATTTAGATTTTCACACAGACGGTCATCTCAGCACTCTATCAGTTGACTCAGGGTATCGGAGCCCTGGCTGAAAAAATTAAGAGAGGACTTTTGTCTGCTCTTGACTCTGGAACTTACTAGCCACGTGACCTGCAGTTACAGACTCCATGGCCTTCCGGGTTCTCATCTGTAGGAGAAAGCCATTAGCCAAGATGCTTTGTGGGTGAATGGGAGTGAGGCACTCCTGCCTTCAGATTTAGCCCTTACAAAAAGCAAAACAAAACAAAACAAAACAAAACAAAACAAAAAAAAAACCATAAAACATAGGGGGTTACCCACAGCCACAGGTCAAAGTGCTGGCTCATCAGGGATGCTCCAGTCTTTATCCCATTTTTGTTCCTCTCCTTTTCGTGACCTTTCTGTGACTGGGAGAGCACCTTCTGTGCCTCGGACTTTATTGTCACCAATCCCAAGTCCTTGCCTTGGCTTTTTAGTCTGTTAGGATAACATCTAGGTAGGTATTCCAAAGATGTATCAAGAGACATATCAAGAAGAAGTCCATTCGCAAGTCTCCATTCTGGTTCTGAATTCTCTTTTGCGCTGTCAAGGCTGGTGTGTGAGCTGGGTGTGGTGTCTCCTCACACCTGTAATCCCAGCCCTGGGAGCCAACTGCTTAACCTTCCCAAGTCTGAGACCCTTTAATACAGTTAGTTCTTCATGTTACCCCCAACCATAAAATTATTTCGTTGCTACTTCATAACTGTAATTTTGCTACTGTGATGAATCATAATATAAATACTGATATGCAGGATATCTCATATGTGATTGCTGTGAAGGGGTCATTTGATCCCCAAGGGGGCCTCGACCCAGCAGTTGAGAACTGCTGACTTGGAGGCTGAATCAGGAAGACTGCTATGAGTTTGAGGCGAGTCTGTGCCAACAAACCCTGCTGTAAGATGGTCTTCCTGCACGCTATGAATATGTGTTGCTCTCATTGGTTGGTAAATAAAGCTATTTTGCCAATGGCAAGACAGAATAAGGTTAGGTGGTACATTCAAACTGAAGATGGAGATGAAGATGGGTGGAATCAGAGAGACATGATCCAGCTGTCAGAGAGATATGATCCAGCTGCCCAAGGAGGAGCAAGATGCCTGGTAACACCATGGCCACATGGCAAAATATAGATTAATAGAGATGGGTTAATTTAAGATGTAATCGTTAGCTAGCAATAAGCCTGAGCCATAAACAAAAGTTTGTAATTAATATTATGCTTCTGACTGGTTATTTGGGTATTGGCAGGTGGGGAGAGAAACTTCTGTCTACAAAACCCTGTCCAAAAGAAAAGAAAAAAAAAAAAAAAGACTTCTGGCATCCATGAGCTCTTAAATACATACACTGAGGCCCACATATGAACACATAAAATAAAACAATTTTTAAAACAAAGAGTAAATGACTCTAGGATGTCCTGAACTTTCCTCTTCAACTAAATTTAGAACTCACTTCTATCAAGAGCAAGGAGTTTAGGTATATCCACTACCCACTTTCTCCTGGACCAGTACTGTTTCGGTTTTTTGGCACATGTCATTTGTTTCTTGGTAGGTTTATATCTAGAAACGTGGATAGTAAATTGAAAAATGAGATTACATATTCCCAGGTAAAAGCATTGCCAGTGATGCCTAGACTCACAGCGGCCACTGTTTTGCAAGTGAATAATAATGCCATCTTAACCCAGACATAGGGAACTAGAAGCTACCTGTGAGGACGGGAAAGGGAGAAGAGAGAAACTGAAAAAAATCATCCGAGTATCTCTGTGACGTTCAGTGCGTCCTGTCTACCTCTCCCATCCTCTGGCCTCTTAGCTGGTGTCCCGCCTTGATACCAGTTCATTTCCAGATGCTCAATTCCGATTCCATAAACTTCCCCACCAGGGCAGGTGTTCTCTGCTGCTGTGAGAGTGTTACACTCCAGTTGAACACATTTGGGGGATTAAATGGTAATTAGCATTTTAACTTCCACGAGACAACTTTCCATTTTCTTAATTGTGGACTTAATTGGTAGGATTTCAGGCAAGATGAGGGGGGTAAAACCAGAAAAGTCAGCTTAAAAAAAAAAAAAAGAAATCTCATCTGCAGGCTTAATCCTCCTGGCTTGCCAGTGGGTTCTCAGTGTCTTTCATTTCGGGACCTCTGGCCTGTGAAAGGTTGGGTGGCTCTGTGGTCTCCTCGGGCAGCTGTGGGGCTGGGGGGAGGACTGTGAGGAATGGGAGGGGGCAGGGTGGAAAGTCCACACGACTCACTGATGTGAGCTGGCTGTGAGCCAGTGTTTTCTTTGGAGTCAGAGACTTGGGCTCAAACACCAGATCCACAGAAGGCGTGACTTGAGTGACCATTTAGCCTCAAGCGTGTCCCATTTCTTCACATCAACAGGGCTGTCATGAAGATGATGGTAATATAAAAATACCCTGTGGGCCCTAAGTAGGTGGGTGGTCAATAAGAGTTCAGGAATGGACAAACAGTGACAGTAATATCTGGGGCCAGCAGTGTCATCCAGAGAGACGTGCGTGCGTTGTTACTTGCAGGGCACATGTTGGGGGACTCATCCTTTGTCCAGTGCCTCGGTGGGTGGGGGTGGACAGCAGGTGGTGGAGATTGGATATGGCTCTCTCCGTATGTGCAAATACAGCCAAAGGAGCTGGTTAAAGGATGGTGGGCTTTGCCTGGGCAGCCTGGGGCAGGATGCTGGAGGGAGACCTGCTGTTTCGAGACATGCACACTCTTATCGGCAGCCATGCGTGGTCTGGCTGAGGTGACAATCAGTACCAGAAGGGAAAGGTGATATATCCTTCATCACTTGAAGATGGCTGTAAATCTAGTGCCTATTCTTGTCTTTCTAACCACTCCAAAGAAAGTTTCAGTGTGTCCTGCCCCTGCAGCACCAGGCATCATCTCTGGATTCGGAAGACCTCTTTGAAGAGGTCTGAAATGACCATTTCAGGAGTCAGGACCAGGTCAGGAGTCTGGGTCTGCTCCGTTTCATATGGTATCAGGTACACAGCATCAGTTAGATGGCTCTGTTTTCTGAGGGACAGTGGGACAGTGTGTTCACTAGCCTGCCTGAGTGTTAGAGAAACAATCTGTCAGAAGAGTCTGCACTTTAGACCATGGGTCTGACTTCTACAAATACTTTTTTGTTTTTTTTTTTTTTTTTTTTTTTTTTTTTTTGTTTTTCGAGACAAGGTTTCTCGAGACAGGATCTCTCTGTGTAGCTTTGCACCTTTCCTGGAACTCACTCTGTAGCCCAGGCTGGCCTCAAACTCACAGAGATCTGCCTGTCTCTGCCTCCTGAGTGCTGAGATTAAAGGTGTGTGCCACCACCGCCCGGCTACAAATATATTTTTAATAGTTGTATTTTTTAAATGGAAAAATTCAACAAAGTTAGTCCTAGGAAAGAAAGTGTGGATAGAATTCAGCCACTTGAACTTTGGCAAGAGCCTTATGTTTTTGCTGAGTGCTGTTCTTGCAGAATGTACTCGGGGTCTAATGGGTCAGTGTCCACTTAGAGCTGGGGATATGGCTTGATGCTAGAACTCTTGCCTAGCATGCTCAAGACCCTAGGTTCAATCTCTAAAGCCATCACAAAAGAATTAATAAACATTTATTTTAAATCCTGACACACTGGATAGGTTGTAAAATACCCTTATATAGGAAGAGCTATCATGCGCATCTACATCTTTATCTTGGGGATGACTTTTTAAGTCATCAAGACTACATTAGCTAATCATAATTTTTTAATGTATACCCACTATGTCCGAGACACAAAGAGCCAGCTTTCTATCATCTAATTATTCGCCAGTCTCTTTCTAAAGCATCTTTGTGCCTCAGGCGTTGAATTCCAAGAGTGGCTTCTTGGGTGGCCCCTGTGTCACATCCCCTCTCTTCTCATTCATTTCATACCCGTTTTCCTCATGTCCTTCTTTTCCTGGGGTCCCAGCCGTATTATTTTTCTACACCACTTACAACCAACCAGCAACAACTTCCTGCTTGGTGCTCCACCTTAATTAGCAACATGCTGGCCTTATTTACATACACTGTCATTATTGATTTATTGTTGATTTCTGTTTCGCACTGGATGTGGAAGTGAGGACTTGGCACCCAGCAGGCAAGTTCTCCACCAGTGAGCTTTGTTCCTGTTTTATTTTTATTTCGAGACAGAGTCACACTAAAATGCCCAGGCAGGCCTTGAACTAGCGTTCCTCGTGGCCAGCTTCCTGACCCATGCCAACCATCTTGACCAAATTAATTTTTTTAAAGAAGATCTGTGTCTATGTGTATGTCTTTATGTAGATACATGTACCTGTGGGCAGGTGCCTGAATGGGCCACAAGAAGGTGTCAGATCCTCTGGAGTTGGGCTTATAGGGTGGTTGTGAGCTGCCAGTGTGGGTGCTGAAAAATGAAATTAGCTCACCCTGGAAGAGCGGTATTGGCTTTGAACAGCTAAACCTTCTCTCCAGCCAGCCCAGATTGTTATTTTTTTTAAACACAGCATCTCTCTCCCATTCTCCCAACACAATCACATGTTTTATTCATAGACTCTTGCAAGTCAGAGAACATGCCAGCCCATTTAGTCCGGGCAGTTAATTGGCAGTTAAAGAAGCAGAGGAGTGTGTAGGAGAAGGGCCACCACTCCTGGTAGGGCCTGGCTGGGCCCCAGGTGTCTCACCTGGGCTTGTCTGTAGAGCACTGGCTGAAGGGCCTGTGTGCCAGATGCTGGGCTCTGCCTTGGAATGTCTGGATATGGGTAGAAGTAGTTGAACAAGGGAGGAGAGTTGGCCAGAAGAAAGTCTTTTAGAAAGTCCTGATGTGATTAGGGGTAGGGAATTTGGGGAACCTCCTCCCACAGTGCTCTGTGTAGGGTAGATCTTTTGTAAGTAGCATTGATGTGGTTTTCTGCTGAAGGCCAGCCATGGGCAGAATGAGGAAGTAGTTAGCTTGGTATGATGCGGTGATTTGCAAACTGATTTCTCTGGGAAAGGAAAAGAAAGAAGGGGGGGAGAACAGAGGGAGGGAGAGGGAGAGAGGGAGAGAGGGAGGGAGGGAGGGAGGAAGGGAGAGAGAGAGAGAGAGAGAGAGAGAGAGAGAGAGAGAGAGAGAGAGAGAGAGACCGACTGTGGGGCTCCAACTTCAAATGGACACCACCTCAGGGGAAGCCCGTGGTATCACAGTTGGGAGTGGGTGAGGTGCCCAGATTGTAAGCGGTGCAGCTCGGATGGAAGGGTATCCTGGCAGTAGGGAGCCAAGGAGTACCACAAAGTCACCTTAAGTGTAGCAGCTACAGCCCTGCTCCAGGGAAAGGTCTTCACCAGTGTAACAGCTCTGCCCCAGCAGGGGAGGGGTTTCCCCAGAGAAGTTGTTACAGCTCTGCTCACCCAGCAGAAAGTTTCCCCGGCAAGGTTGTTACCGCTGGGCTCTCCTGTGGCGAAAATGTCACACCGCACAACAATCCTCACTTGAGATTTATCGAGAAGGAAAAATCCAGGAGGGTGGCTGCCTCCGGTGACAAATGGCAGCCAAGTGTACAGGGTACAGAGTTTATATAGGGTTTTTTGGGGGGTAATGGTGGAGCTTTACAGGGTGGCTTGGGATTGGTGGATTTTTGTGGCCTGATTCTGGGTCAGGCTCAGGGATTGGTGGCATTTTGAGCTCAGGGACCTCAGGGATGGGTGGGATTCTGTGCTCAGGGATTGGTGAAATTCTGCAGCCAGACTCTGGGGCGAATTCTGTGCTCAGGGATTGGTGGGATTTCAGTCCCTGGTCCTTGGGTTGAGTCAGAGTTAGGGTGTTTTTCCTTGGCCCCTTTTTTATCATACATTCCCTCTTTTTTGTTTCTTATTAAACAATGGGGGATTGGAAGGGGAGATGAGGTTATTATTAGACTATTACTGCCAGGCTACTTTTCCATCCAGACTGCAATGTCTGCATTTCATCTTCTGCATCCATCCTCATTCAGCTGACTCCATGGGAGGCCTGTTTGGAAACCATATTGCTGTATAAAGCCAGTGTTCTAGATTCAGAACTCTTGTTCCTTAGGCAAACTCCATAACCATGAAGCCCAACTTTCTTCAAGCTAAGGGTCAAATAGGAGACTTTTGTATGCACTGTCAGATGATGTATAATACGCCTGAGCCATGCAAAGTACACTGTAAGCTCCTCCATGGCCAGGTGGTAGCGTCACAGGCCTTTAATCTCAGCACTTGGGAGGCAGAGGCAGGTAGATCTCTGTGAGTTCGAGGCCAGTCTGGTCCATAGAGAGAATTCCAGGACAGCCAGGGCTGTTACACAGAGAAACCTTGTCTCAAAAAACCAAATAAATAAATAAATAAATAAATAAATAAATAAATAAATAAAAATAAATAAATAAAACAAAACAAAACTAACCTCTCTGCCTTTTCTTCATCTCTCTGCTCACCTGCCTTCTTCAGGAGCCTGGGGTGGGAGGGTAGTGAGTTGCTCTGGCACCAGCACTCTGCCAACACTGAGCTCTCCAGGGAAACTCAGAACCACAGGGTGTCCCTGCTAGCTTGGGTTAGTCTGTCTGGCTCAAGGTCATTCCCTCAGGAAGCTAGAGCTTCTAGCAGAGAGGCTCAGTCCCCAACCCCAGCTGCCCTGCCCAACCCACAGGCAAGGGAATTTCATGAGGCCATGAAGGAAGGGGGTTAGCCTTCTGTCCTTGCTGTGTGGAGTGTCACCCAGGCATTTATGCAAAAAATACAGTGGGCACATGTGCTGATGTCCTCCTGTTCTGCAAACTTGTATTCCCAAACCATTGTCACTTGTTGGAAAGATGGGACCGTGGGCAGTGGTCCCAAAACTGTTGAACTTAGAGCCAGAAAACTGGCAAAAGCAATCAGCAGTACTAACAAATAAATATCACCACACCAACATAGAACTTTACCTTTAAAAAGTGGTTGAAGGTTCGGGAGGGCAGACACAGTTGGATCTTTGTAAGTTCAAGACCAGGTCTATGCATTGAGTTCTTGGCCTAGTCAGAATTACATACTATGATCCTGTCTTTAGTACACAGGCACACAGGCACACACACACTCATACATGCACGCACACACACACACACACACACACACACACACACACACACACACAACACACGCACGCACGCATGCATGCACGCACACACGCACGCATGCACACAGAATTTCCATACACTAAGGATTGTTGGGAAAAGATGTAGATGTTGGAATTTGGTGACAAGGATAAAATGCAGGAAAACCGCAGAATGAATAGAAAGGGAATCCGTTCCCTGAGCATCGCGTGCAGTCTGGCTAGGGGACCATGGGAGTCACTTTCTGGGGTGCTGTGTTCTGCTGTGTCTGAGTGCGTTTTGTTTACTGTTATTCCTTGGTTGTACAAAATAGCAGCGTTTTGAGAAAGTTACGTATGGAGCAGCCGTCCTTGAAGTGTGTTCGCTTAACTCCCCAGCTCTCCAGTCCTGTACACGTCAGTGCATGTAACAAGACAGGCTGTTTGTAGAACACAGTGACCAACTCCTAAGAACACAGGGACACAGAACAGAAGTCTCCATCCTGATGACTTCCATGGTTTTTCCACACTGCAAATCTCATAAACTACCATCCTACATCAAGTACTGTGCATGGAGAGAAGGGGGGTAGATGGCTAGGAGGCAAAGGCCGTTAAAGCGGGTAGAGTTGGCATGATTTCGGTAGTCAAGGATGCGGGGCAAAACAAAAAGTAAAACAAGAGTGTGAGAAGAAAAATGGGGGGGGGGGGTCAACTACCCAAGCCAGTGTTTGATTGGGTGGCGTGTTTTGGGGGAGCCCTTTCTGGGACAGGAACTCATGGGGGAACATAAGGAGCAGTCTAGACAAGGGACGAAGTGAGATTGGCCTGGTTGTGGGAGGTCTTGGCTGCAGGGATGGGGGCACCGCCAGAGGACTTGATGCAGGCTACGGACGTGAGCGGAGCCTGTCCTTAAGAAGCCCCGTTGTGGATGATGCCAACTAGGAGGCATTGCTACTGCCCCTGGGGACGTGTGAGGTCCTAGCCGGTTGGTGACGGGGACACCCATCAATAGTGGTGTCTGTGGGGAAGACCAGACGTTTCAGAGACAGGATGTCAAATGGTTGACATCTGAATTGATGGTGTCCGGCTCTGATGTACCCACCTAGTGAGGACAGGTGTGCTGTTTTCAGCAGTGACATATGACTGGGAAGCTAGCTGGATTCAAATACTTCAGAAGCTTGTGAAGGAGGCAGATGCTGGGCACACCTGATGCCTGCAGCTGGTCTGTATTGGGCAGGACAGGCAGTTCCCAGGCCACTGTTGGGTGCTGTCTTGAAGCAGAATGGAGGAAGTGCCTTGTTCTTGGCCCCAGGTGGGGAGGAGGTGTTACCTGGAGCTCCATTCCCTGCTCAAGTGCTGGTTTAAGGACAGGGTGTGTTTTTTAGGTAGGAAATTAGGTGCAGTGTTTTGGCCACGTAAAGTCAGTGAGCAGGATACAGCTAAGACCCGCTAAGTAATGTCTGGTTTTTCCTTCCTCATTTCCTTCTCTTTCCTTCTTTTCCTCTTTCTCCCTCTTCATCTTCGTTGGAAGATAGGGCTCACTTCCAACCTAAATCCTGGCAGCCTTCTGCCCCCCCTCACCGCCTCGCCCCAGGGCTGTGATGTCCAGTGTGGGCGACCAGGCCCAGCTGATTGTTTCTTCTTACAGGGAGCCTTCTCATTATTTTTAAGTCTTAATTTATTCCTTCCCTTCTCCGACCTTATTTTGACCTCATCCCTAGGTATTACTCCTCTAGACAGAGTGAAGGAGGAAATGGATGGCCAAGCCTGCCCTTGTCATAGTGAGTTGCTGGAAGGTTAAGGTCGCAGCCTGAGGTTATTGTTCTGGTATCTTTCTGTCACGTCACACAGTTAATGCTAAATTCTGTGGCTGTGCTCTTCTGGGGTTCCTCGGAGTGTAGTCCTTGACTGGCAGCCTCTGCCGCCTGGGAAATTACTAGAAATGTAAATTATCCAGACCCGCCAAAGCAGATAGTACAGGGCAGGCCCAGCAAGTCAGATCTTAACAAATTCTCCAGCACAACCACGTGGCATAAGCCAGAGCTCACGCCGCGGAAGGGAAGGGAATTGATTGAAGAGATAGAAAAAAAAGTTAATATATATACTGAAAAGAACCCCACATGTTCAGCTCATGCTAAAAGTCAGTGTTGCTAATTGACCCAGAGTGATTTGAATGGAATCGCATTCTACAAAGAAATTTCTATTTTCCCAGTTCTAGAGATGGTACTGGGAGCTTTATGTACCTTTCAGTCAAGTCTGGCAGGAGCCATGTGGCATGGGTGGTATTATCCCCGTTTTTTTGAGAAATGACGTTTCAGAAGCCAGTAATGGCTAGGGAGAAGCCAGTAATGTGCTTTGCACCCACAGAGCTGAGTCCAGATCCCCTGCACCCATGTAGAAAATCAGGTGTGGCTGGCTGCACATCTCTAACTCCAGCACTGGGGAGCCACAGACAGGTGGGTCCCGGGAGCTCACCAGCCAGCTGATGGGTTAAGTCCATAGAGAGCAGGAGAACCCTGTCTCAACGGATTTAAGGTGGAGAGTGCCTGGGGAGAATACCTGACATTAACCTCTGCCATCCACACATGTGCACCTGCACACACAGTAACCCCCCACACATGCACCTGCATACACAGTAACCCCCCCACACATGCACCTGCACACACAGCCTCCACACATGTACCTGCACACACAGTAACCCCCACACATGCACCTGCACACACAGTAACCCCCACACATGCACCTGCACACACAGTAGCCCCCACACACATGCACCTGCACACACAGTAGCCCCCATACACATGCACCTGCACACACAGCCTCCACACATGTACCTGCACACACAGTAACCCCCACACATGCACCTGCACACACAGTAGCCTCCACACACATGCACCTGCACACACACAGCCCCACACACATGCACTGCACACACAGCCCCCCCCACATGCACCTGCACACACAGTAGCCTCCACACACATGCACCTGCACACACAGTAGTCCACACACATGCACCTGCACACACAGCTCCCACACACATGCACCTGCACACACAGTAGCCTCCACACACATGCACCTGCACGCACAGTAGCCTCCACACACATACACCTGCACACACACAGCCCCACACACATGCACTGCACACACAGCCCCCCACACATGCACCTGCACACACAGTAGCCCCCACACAATGCAGTCAAATAGCTTATCCAAATGCTGCAAAGCTCCTAAATTGTGAGGCTTGTCTGTATTCCTGAATTCAGAACATATGGATGACACCATCTCCGTTATCTGTTGGGCATCTTCCCTTGGTCCCTTTTCGTCCCGATACTGTGGAGTTTTATCAGTGATGTGTGACGTCCCATTAAAGAGGGGTTGCTGCAAACTTAATGCAGGTGTCAGGGATTCACCAGCACGAAGCAGTGTCCTGACCGATTTTCAAAGTAAAATCAGGTATGAATTCTACAAAATTATGTCAAACCTTCAGGCATTTTTAGGCTCCTCTTCATTGGGTTTAAGCCTGTACAACTCGAAGGATAAGTTAGGAAGGGGTGCCCTCCAGTGGAGAGTAAGGAAAATGCGCCCTCCGGTGGCTAGAACAAGAATTGTCAGTGTTTTTTTTTTTTGCTGGCGGATTTCTCATCAGCCCCTTTCCTCTCCCTTTCAAGACCGAAAATTTCAAGAGTGAGTTTTTATCTGTAACTTTTATAAAAGACTTGGATCTGGGTCATTTTGTCACTGTCTTGGAAATTGGATTTCTGCATCGCAATTAGACCACACCAGGGGTTTTGTCCTTCAGTGACTTTTCTCAACCCTGTTACCATTTTCCTACTTCACTGTAAAATCTAATCTGAATAGGCTTTTTGAAAGGTATGCGGTGTGAAGTTGCATGCCTGTGTTTAATCCTGTGGGTCAAAAATCCAGCTCCTGGGCTGCTGATAGCTTTGGAAATTAGACCCATGTGGATCTAGATGACTCAAACCGTGGCGTGTTTGGTTTCAGGGTTGGCACTGTAACTGCTATCGCCACAGGCCATCACTGCGCTGCCAATCCACACACTTGATCCTCCTTGACCCACCTACAGGGTGGAGTGTTTTGCCAGTTCTCTTGGAGGACTCTCGGCGCAAGCACTCCGTCCAGGCGTAAGAGGGGTGTGCCACTCTCCGGTTGGTGAAGGAGATAAAGATGCGAACAACTAAGCATCAGAGCAGTGTTAGCAAAATACTTTTTTTTTTCTTTTAAGGTGAAATGGATACTTGGGAAATTAGCGATAGGAGTGAGTTGCGATGAATGAAACATGTTCTGTTTTTCCTGAAACGTTGTAATCTCACAATGCTCTATTTTTCCTGAAACGTTGTAATCACAGTTGTGCTTCCAAAAGTCTCACTTAAACTGTACCTCCCGTAATGCAAAGAGTCACTGCTCTGCTCTTGCAGACTTTAGAATTTTCCGGTAGGAAACCCAGTCTTGATTCTGTATAGTGAAACTTTGACTTAAAGTTGGGGGAGAAATCTCAATATTGACAGTTTGAAACATGCAGTTTCCTCGAAGGTTATGTTTCTGCGCTTTGGAGGTGAGACCCAGAGACTCAAAAGTTTTACACACATGACCGGACGCACGCGCACGCACACACACACACACACACACACACACACACACACACACAGAGCTGAACAGTGCCCTGGGTTGTGAAGGTCAAGATCTCTGGGTCGCAAATCAGAGAGACTCTGGAATTCTGCTCCCAGCACCCTTTGCTCTGTGCTTCTGCGCTCTGATCTGTATGGTGACAGGTGCCGTAATACCGAAGTTTGGTTCTGTAAACATGACTCGTCCAGTCTTGGTGTGGACGACACACCTGTATATTAAGCTTCATTCCCCGGATCTCCAGCGTTTGTTGGGTTTTCGGATGACAGGAGTATCAAAGGGGCAGTGGGTACTTGCTCCTCTCCCAGCCACTGATGGTTGGCATCTAGCCGAAACGGTGGCCGCAGCTCTTCATCCATTGGGGAGCAGGGCAGAGAAGCTAATGTCTAATGCCACCTCCCATGTAAATATCAGGAGGGTGGCCGTCGAGTTGGCCTTTGCTTTCATGGGGCAGGTGTGGATTTGAGATACAGCAATCCATCGCCTTCTTCAGACGATCTCCCCGCGCCTCTAACCTGCACGGCTGCACCTCCGTAGGGGGCGTGGCTCTTGTTTCCTGCAGTCTTACATCCTTTGATGCAAACAAGCATCCTCAAGCTCCAACAGTGGAGTATGTCTTGTTACTGGTATTGAACATAATTGTCAGGTGGCTGATTCTGTCGTGAGAAGAATGATTCTGTTCTTCGTTATCAGTCTGAAGGCAGGCACCTTTTCCTGTGACTGCTTGCCTCGGGAGCTGGTCTGACCATCCCCCGCTTAGCTTGCAGTTGCGGGTGTGCGTGGACTAGTGTGAACTTAAGTATGGCGCATTCCAGCTTTATCCAGTGGAGAATCCTGAAGCACATTCACATAGTCAGTTTTGTTTTCAAATAGCAGGAACTTAGGATACTGTTTTGTTTAGAAATAAATAGAGAATATTAGTATTTGAGATATTACTAAATGAAAGTAAAGCGGGGTATTTGTTAATAAATCATATGGAAACCATTAAATATATGATTATTAGCACTTAAAACCAGCCACCCCGCCAGGAGTGATGTGTGTTTATTTCCCTGGGTAATAAGGACTTGTTGGCACGCTGTATACACAGTCTAGACATAACTGAAACCCTTTGTTTGCCCTCTGTAGATGCCCCCTGGTACCTTTTTTAACCTTTGAACCCAAGCATTGTAAAACACACACTGGCAACTTGGTGAGAAACCCAGATGACGTATTCTTCCTTCCTTCTTTCACAATAATGATGGAGACCACAGTGTTTTCAGTCTGAGGTCAAAGAGCTGGGTGAGCGCGCTTGCCCTGGCCTTCCCACACAGCCGCCAGGAGCTCGGTGTGGACCACACTGTTCTCCCATAGGCCCAGAGCACAAGTGGGAAGGTCCCAGCCAGTCGAGTCATACAGTAGTCATCTTACTATGATTGACTGAAGCCTGATTAGCAAATTCATTTCTCCCTTGATGTCATCTGGGCTCCTAAAAATCTTATCATCACAGCCCGCTGGCTGCTCCTCCTTTCTCAGAATCCTGTTCTTCTCCTGGCATGTGAAACTTAATTCATTCCTTTTTGCTTTTTAAATCGCAGTTTCAGCAAATGGGAGCTGACAGCCCATATTCTGCAACAGGGCTTTAAAACACCTCGGAAATCCATTCTCTAGCATGCTGCCGCTCTGGGTAGAGCTTTCCTTAGCCTCGGGTCTGTGTGGATGGAGCTGTGTGCTTCACACTAGGCTTTTCTTTTCTCTGTTGTAAAGGTCAAGTTACAAATCAGAAGGCATCTAGAACAGGGGTTCTCAACATTCCTAATGGTGGGACCCTTTATTACAGTCCCTCATGTCGTGGTGACCCCCAGCCATAAAATTATTTTCATTGCCGATTCATAACTGTAACCTTGCTACTGTTATGGATCATAATGCAGATATCTGTGTTTTCTCGTGGTCTCAGGTGACCCCGGTGAAAGGGTCATTTGACCTTTAAGGGGGTCACAACCCACAGGTTGAGAACCACAGATCTAGAGTCTCTAGTAGTGCATAGGTCGAGGGTGATGGTTTCAGCGTGACCTACAGAGGCATCTGCTGCTGCGAAACTTCTGATGGCCTACAGCTTTTCCTTTAGGATCTGATGATTTGGGAGCCCTGCTTAGTAAGTGGATGGATGGAGTGTGGATGCCACCTGTTGGTGGTTACTGGGAATTCCAAATTCGATCGCCTGTAACCATCCATCACTTTCTCTCCTATCTCCTTGCTAGGACTGATGGTTGTGAATTGGTGATTTGGAATGTGCTAGAGTGAGTTTCATCAGAGAACAAGAGGTAGAACCTCTGTGGCTGTACCCTGTTTCATAGTCTCTCCATTAATGGACTTCGCTCACCTGTCTTCTGCCTTTGCTTGGGGATATGGATGAAATGCAGTTCCTTACAAAGTGTGAAAATGACAGTGTGACGTAACAGATTGACACTGTCATCCTGTAGCATTTTACCCATCGATGCCATCCTCTGTAAAGACAGCTAATTCCAGGGAATATCTATTTATCCATGCAGTTTATATCTGCTGAACTTACATTGTTAGGAGATACACAGGTTACCAGTCAGAGGGGAGTCAACAGGTAATTGAATAATTAATAATTGATGTGAGAGAAAAATCACTGGATGGAGAGATGGAATGTGCATTTGGAATAGTTCACACAGTTCAGAGGAACAGGGATAGCTGATCCAAAATGGAAGCTGCCTCCTTTGTCTCTTGCATGCATGCACGCACGCACGCACGCACGCACGCACGCACGCACGCACACACGCAAACACACACACCCTGCAAGCCTCACTCTCCATGGTTCACCCCATACTTAAGAATGCCCTCCCCCACCATGGGCCTAAGACGTACATGAGACTTTTACCTAACGCATACACAAGACCCTTTCCTAAGGAGGACATGAGACCCATACCTAAGGAGGACACGAACCCCTCATGCTCTGAAAAAGATTCAGAAAAACCAGAAGTGTCTGTTGACTGGACAGCAGAATTAGATAAGCAACCGGGCAGTAAATAACTAGACAAGCTGCTAACTGTAAACAGGCTGAGCACACGCTCGCTGGTCTGAGAGCCCGGTGACCTTTGAGGGCAGTTTTTCTCAGATCTCATTTGATAAGGCATGCAGCAGGGAAGCATTCTCCATACTAACTAGATATAACAAGTAGCTCGTTATTGCCGGCCTGTATGACTGTTGTTATGGTCAGTGGGGCCTCTGAGGGGTGTCACTTTGTTGTGGCAGTATGAAGATCAGGGAACAGCTGAGCACTTGAGTCAGAGAATGAAGAGAAGCCAGCAGAGTTCTGGGTAAGCTGAAGAAGACAGGAGTTATCCTTTTTTTTTCTTTCTTTCATTTTTCTTTATTTAGAAAATTTCTACTCACTCCACATACTATCCACAGATCCCCTCTCCCTCCTCTCACCCTCCAGCCCTCTTTCCCAAGCCACCCCGCATCCCCAAATCGAGGGCTCCCATGGGGAGTCAGCAGAGCCCAGCACACTGAGCCTAGGCAGGTCCAAGCCCCTTCCCACTGCACCAAGGCTGTGCAAGGTGTCACACCACAGGCACCGGGTTCCAGAAGCCTGCCCATAGACCAGGGACGGATCCCGATCCCCGGCAGGAGTTTTCTTGTGGACCCTCTAGGAAGCTGTGGGGAACCCATCCTGGAATCACAGCTGGGACCTTTGCCCATAGGTTCCAGTCCTCTCTGGCGTGGGCAGAGGATGACTCCCAGGGTGCGCTTTCTACATGGACTCCCGAACTTTCTGGTGTCGTGGGAGATGGGAAGGTGTCAAGCTGCAGGAATTGCCTGTCATATCTGTAGATGAACTGGGGAGCTTAATGGGGACACAGCAGGGCATCAGGAGCCTGCCCCCTCCCCCAATACCATGTCTTGTCTTTACATGCATATTGGGAAAAAGTAAAATCAAGTTAAGTTTGTTGGGTGTGTTTGAGTGAGAACACTGGGTACAGTATTCCAAGGCGATTCATTATCCATTAGATGTCTTGAAGTGTTCGTGGGTGAAATTATATGACATTTGGGCTATTGTAGAAGAAAAATCGGATAATAACTGATATTGGCACATACAATTCTGGAAACATTCTTCACCGTTGTATATATTTGGAAATGTCCTATGTAAACTGATATTAAGGTAGGGTCTTTCGACTAGCCAATGGTGGTTTTAAATTTCTTTAGAGGACCCCTTCCTTCCCAACCCCAAACTCATGTGACCTGTATAAGTGTTACAGCTCTGGGGGGAAAGGTGTCCTGACTTGTCGAGAAGTCAGGCTCTACCTGAAGCTGGGGTCTGAGAGAGGATGATCTCCTCTCAGGATGTGGCAATCCTGTTCCTCACTGGTAACAGCTGAGCTCTGCTTTATCCCACTAAGGGAGTTTCCCAGCAGAGAAACTTGGTTTCTCAGCTCAGGCCCAAGATGCTACTTCTCCTGCTTCGCTCTGGTGAGGGGAGACTCCTGCAGAATTGTAGCAGTCTGCTCCAGCTCAGCAAAAAGTTGTTGCTTCTGCTGGCTCCCAATCAGTTGCTTCTTCTGCTCGGCTCCCCTAAGGGAGTCTCCCAGGAGAGATTCTGCACCCCATGCCAGCCAAAAAAGAACTTCACCTAAAACTCCTCCAAGAGATTTATTTTGGAAGGAGGAATCCAGGAGAGTGGCTGGCTCTGCCGGGTGGAGAAGGACGGCTGCCCCCTGAACAGGCAAAGGGGCCTTGTTGTATAGGACTTCTTAGGGGCAGGGTTGTTGCAAGGAAAAAATTTTCAGGAAGGGAATTGGTCAGATTTCGATCCCCGTGGGCTTGGAAAAGCTCTGATTGGCTAGATTTTGTGTTCAGGGATTGGTTGGTTTTCTTCTCAGGGATTGGTTGGTTTCATGTTCAGTTGGTCATGGGCAGAGTTAGCTCGGTTTCAGGGCCAAAATGTGTTTCTTTCACTGGCCCTTTTTAGCCTGTTGGCTCTAGTTTCAGGGCCAGGATGTGTTTCTTTCCACTGGCTCTGGTTCCAGGGCCAAAGTGTGTTTCTTTGGCTCTGGTTTCAGGGTCAGGGTGTGTTTCTTTGACTGGCCCTCTTACCCTATGACCTGGAACTTAAAAGTTTACTGACCTGAGCATTTCCTGAACCACAGCTACAACAAGATGACTTTTGGATGAACTGTGACCTCTTTGCCTAGGCAGTGTGGGATATCATAGATACATGTTTCCTCTTCTTTTCTTCTCCATCTCCTCCTAGTGTTTGTGTGGCTTGGTTTCCTTCACAGGACTTGGGAGACCTCATCTTTTTCTTTTCCTCAGTGGACCTGAGAGGGATTGTGTGTTTAAGTGAGACTGTGTTAGATACTGTTCATGGAGGAACGAAGCCACCTTCCGGAGCTGGGCAGGGCTTCTGTGTGGTTAGTGCTTTTCTTAATCAGATACCTGGTCCAGCTCTTTAACCAGGGTGTGGAAGCTTGGGGAAGGAGGCGGATCTTTCTTATGATGCCTGACTCAGTTGCCTCATATTCTTTATTTTCTCGGCATAGCTAATGTTGTTTTACAAAATTAGGTGTAGAAGCGATTCCTTTATTTTTTTTGCCTTCCTGTTTTTAGAAAAGCAATCTTCTCACTATGGTATCATTTTAAAAGGCTTGAACGTATGAGTATTTCATTCCTCTCTGAGAGGGTTAGGTCGAAAGTAGGGTGGGATAAGGAGAGTGGGGAGTCGACTTGGGTTTGAATCCCAGCTCTCCTCTTCTAACCAGGGAGAGTTTTCTCCGTTGTTGTTCATCTTGATTTCCCTGGCTGTAAAGAGGGGGCCGCCGCCCACTCGGAAGCCCCGGGAGGGAGGACTGCTGAGATGATGAAGGTGAAGTGTTCATCCCGTACCTTCGTGCCCAGCTGTGCCCATCACTGCAGTATCCGTCCCAGCCTGCATACTTCGGGAAGATGAGCTACACACATTCGGTATGCCACCCCGCCCGCCGCCGCCCCCCTTTGCTGTAGTAAAATGTGCTCCGTCTTTAAAATTGGCAAGGTGGCTTGGAGGGTGTGGCAACAGCTTGGCTGCAGAATACAAGTGACACCCCAAAGCCCACAAGAGAGCAGCACAGAGTACCCAAGCACTTGACCACCATGCTCCCTGGATATTTTACTGCTGCGGTTACTGGGGCTGCACTAGGCCAGCCAAGGGCTGTTGGCGTCTCCATTGTCGTCTGTGTTTAGGAGCGGGCTCTTTAGTAGCAGACACATCTCCCCTGCCTCCATCACGTGCTGTCATTTTTAGTATTCATCTTCGCTGAACATGGTGACTGGCCATCCCTTGAAGAGCACACTGCTTTCAGGGCTGGCAGGATGGTTAGGAAACTGTGGTCATCCCCTGAAGAGCACACTGCTTTCAGGGCTGGCAGGATGGTTAGGAAATTGTGCCTGGTGAAGATGCATTCCATGTATGGTAGGCTTGCTTTTTATCCCTGTACCCTCTACATACCAGAATGACAGGTAAAGCTCATTTCTTCTTTCTTAGCACAATTCATCAGTTATTAGAAGGAATCCCTGGGCCTTCTTGAATGGTCCATTCCCCAGGGCAAACATCTTTCCCTCCTCCTCCTCTTTCTCTTGTGTGCTAGTACTCTTATTCATTTCCTTTCGTGTTTTTAATTTCAACTTACAATTTTATGTTCATTATGTGTGATTATGTATGCTGTTTGCCAAATAAATATTCCTGGCCCTCTCCCATCCCAGCATGTGGGAAGGGTGTGCTTCCTTCCCTGCAGTTGGCTGGGACAATGTACTAGTTTGGGATACTGATTTGTGAACGAAATGATGCACCGTCTCTGGCCAACGTTCTCACTTCCGTGACAAAACTCCATCTTCTAAGAGCTTTCTCTTACCCCACGCAGTCGAGGGGCTGCGAAAGTTCTGAGTAGTCTTTCTCCCTCCACTTTTGCCCTGGGTGGAGGGAAGGAGAGCCCTCCGTTGACCCCCGGCAGTCCTATCACGTGAACAGAACGTGAAACACTGTTCAAGTCTCTGAGATGTTCGGTTCACTGTTCAGCACAGTCTCCTGATGGACACAGCCAGCATCTGGCTTCCCTGCAAAACCATAAGCATTATGCCTGGGAGACCATTTCTCTTCACCTGGGTATCCCCGGTGCCTGTGGGTGGAAATACTTAACATCCCATGCATGGATGAATTCAACAAGTTTTGAGGCCTTTTCCTTCCCCAGTAAGCTCAACTTTCAGAGTGATTAACTAGTTTGTATATACAACCCCAAATGAGAAAACAATAGCAACCAGCCTCCTGGGTCTTAGGCAGAGGTGGCTGGACTTGGCCAAGTCTGCAGGTCTCTGTGTTTTTGACTGTTCTGCGTGTGGCCTCCGACTCATCTTCCTATTCTTATCATGGCCACTTGGCCCCACACTGGCACTGGCTCTTGGTTCCACTGTCCTTGCCGTTGAGGAAGTGAGCGGTCTTCTTTCTCCAACGTGGCTGTGTGGAGCCGAGACGCACAGTCTGGCCAGTAACTTGTTCTGAGTTACAGAAACTTTGTGTGTATCTTCCAAAGGGAGCTCCGTATTCCTGAGTGGGAAACGTGTTGCTAACGTGTGCCCTTGTACAAGTCTGGACTCCCAGGGTACTGATGACTGACAACTAAAGCAACCGATCACTCACTGCAAGATGTGCGCTTTGCAATTCACCATGGCTGCCTTACATACTCAGAGCTGGTACTCTGCAGTTTTAAGAAAAGCGAGGCATAGAGTTCTTAGTCATGTTCATTGTACACCTACAGACTTGAAAACCTCATGTCTACAACAGCTTAGTAGTCTCTGAAAAGGCCACTGACTTTTAGAACTTCAGTTTGAAAGGGAAATAATGAACTAGCGAGGCTTTTTGTTCCCCTTACCCTACTTGACTTTTTGACAAGTACACCATTTTATACTTGTATGCTGCCAGCCCTTCTGTGATCCATGGTATAGCTAAACGAGGTTTTGTTTTATTTTGTTTTTTTGTTTTGAGACAGTTTTTTTTTTTTTTTTCCTGTAGCTTTGGAGCCTGTCCTGGAACTCGCTCTGTTGATCATACTGGCCTCAAACTCACAGAGAGCCTCCTGCCTCTGCCTCCCGAGTGCTGGGATTAAAGATGTGTGTCACCACCGCCCGGCAGCTAATGAGGTTTTAACCCTGATTGAAACACATGATACTTTGCACAGACTGTTGCCTTCCGATCCCAAAGTCCGTCTAGACACGGGAAAATAAGACCTTGACTACAAGGCGTTGCTGGACTTGGCGATGACGTAGCTTTCGTGGGCAGAGCCTCTGGTGATTTCTGTGCCATGTTCATTTTGTTATTACCTGATTTAGGAACGAGAGAACCCCTCAAAGCCGGCATGCCACTGTCGTAGGTGGTAAAAAGGGCCATCATTCATCCAGGTCAAGGCCCCCAAGGAGCTGCTGAAGCTCCTCAGTCCACACATCCTAGGGACTGGTGGAATCCAGCTTGCCCTCTCTTTGCCAAACTGTGTGTACACCAACATGCTGCCACCCAGGGACATGGTCCTGGTCCAACAGAAGTCTTGTTATAGCCAGAGGAGAGGCTACGCTATCCATTTCATTTCATCTAGTGTTTTGGGTGTCTTGAATGTGCTGGAGGCTTTTGTTCGGTTGCTTTATTTGAGCTTCCAAACCACTCTCTGGCGTGAGTCTGGTTTGCAATGTAGGCTGATAGGTGGTGGGAAGGGACGCACATAAGAGTAAAGTGAATTATGTCTGTTATATGCTTAGATAGTTGGTATCAACTCTGTGATGATGGTTTATTTATTTGCTTAAATAAAGAATTGGAAGCTCAGGAAGCTTCAGTATCTTATCAGGCTCATCTAAATTGTAAATGGCAAACCCAGGACACCTTCCCAGGCCTCTTATTCTGGTCCCAGCGCTCATGTATATTGATCAGGGTCAAAAATGGCAAAGACCAAGGACGTTCTTTGAGGGGACACCTTTGAGTTATTCCTACTCTTGTATACACACTACTGAATAGTTATGACCATGACCATGCCTGGATTGTTAATCAGATTTTCAGTGTGTTAAATAAAACTCTGTGCAGTTGTCTAAGCAGTTATACAGAATAACACTGACTCATTGGCTTTTTAAAATCTTACCACAATGTGAACATGAATGGTGACTAGGAGATCGTTGGACAGCTAGAAGGCTCCACCAGTACCCTCTGTGTTTCCAGCATTGTGCATTCTATTTATTTGGGAACATTAAGTGGCATTTTTCAAGGCCAGTTGGGTCCATTCTTTCTTGATAACTGTAGGTAACTAGATATGATCTGTTACTGGTCCAAGGTCACAGTCCAGCTTCCAGCAACAAAAATACAAAGCCAGCGCTTTGCCTGGAGAGCCTGGCTGCTTCCTTTCCAAGCCATTTTGCATTCCCATTAAGCTGGGTCCTTGTCACAGAGAGAGCAGTGTGTAGGTGGCACTCTGACCTCTGCAGGCATGTATGAGAAGAGGGCAGTGGTCTTGGTGATGTCACTAAAGCTGTGTGGCCTCAGTGAGTCATTTCTCGGAATCTTAGGTGTTTCTTTTTGTACATCACACACATACACACACACACACACACACACACACACACACACACACACACGGAGAGAGGGAGGGAGGGAGGGAGGGAGGGAGAGAGAGAGAGAGAGAGAGAGAGAGAGAGAGAGAGAGAGAGAGAGAGAGAGAGAGAGAGAGAGAGAGATACTCCAGACAGATGATTTTCTGGATATGAGTGAGGGATGCCAAAACCAACAAATTGGGCCATTAAGAATTCTTTGCATGGTGATGATGTTCTTAGAAAAAGATAGCTCTGCCTACATCTAAGGATGCTTCTTGGGATCTTGAGTGTGACAAAGGCATTTCTTCCTGCAAAGTAAAAGCCATGGTATCTTTACAGCCCAGGGCACTATCACCCTAGAGGGTGTATCCGAGTCACAGAGGACTTTTTCACTGTCATCCCACACTGTGCGCATCATTATGGATCACTGCTGGAATAAAGCTCTGTTTGTTAATTGTGTGTGTCACGAGAGTTGAAGCCAAGAAAGTGGTAGCACACTTACCAATATTCTGAGATCACACAAAGATACTTGTATACCTAACCAAAGATGATTTATCTAATGTAACTAGAGTTACAAGACATTAAAACTTTACAACTCTTTCTCCAGCATTGTGTGTGTGTGTGTGTGTGTGTGTGTGTGTGTGTGTGTGTGTGTGTATGTTTAAAGGGACTCTACATAGTCTCTACATAGACACTGATACCACTAACTTACCTAGTATTTATTAAATGGGGGCTTTGAAGATAGGATGTGTGTGTCTTACGCTATGATGGAGTTAGTTTGGTTTCAGGGTACAGTTTCAACAGGTGCCATTCTGAACTGATTCATTTCTTAAAGTAGTGTGGTGTGGCAAATGGTATCCACTGGGACTTAGGGAGACGGGCATACCTCTGTTCTTTTACTTGATGTTCTGAAGATCCACAAAGTAGTAAGGGGTGATATGGAGCTTATTCCCTAAACTTGAGGCCCCCCATGTCTATAAAGAGTAAGATTAAGGTCTTCGTCAATAGTATCTACTCCGTAAGACAAAATCAAAGCATAGAGCAAACCTCTATCTCCAAAAAAATATTTAGATTATGATTCATAACAGCAAAATTACAGTTATGAAGTAGCAACAAAAAATAACTTGATGGTTGGAGTCACCAGGACCTGAGGAACTGTATTAAAGGGTTGCAACATTGGGAAAGTTGAGAACCACTGGTCTAGAGGAATATGGGAAGATGGCCTTGTTGTAGAGTTTCTTAGGACAAATAGAAGCCAGCGTTTCTGGGGAGAGCAGACTAGGGCTGCTGTCTGTTCTTCCTTTTGTTTCTGCTGGTGAGCTCTGCCGGCTGGAGCCTCCTCTGGTGCTCTGCTCCTGAGGTCAGATGTGACTGAGAGCAAAAGGGAGTCCGTTCAGAGGCACACTTGTTGCAACGAACCCTGCATCCACAGGTGCAGTGAACTCCTCCGCCCCTCTGTGTCCATGCACAGCCCCTGGTAATCCATCTGCCACGATAGCCAATATCAGCTCACCTTGGCTTAAACTTAAGCCGGACACTTTGGCAAAGAGGATGTCTGGGGGTGGATAGAGTTGGGGAAGGCTCCGATTTGTCATCACAGTTTTATAAAAATGCAAGCTAGCAGTCTCAAGAGGGCTTAGATGGAAGTGCGGGCATCCCAGGATGAGTGTCGTCTTAGCAAGTGAGTTCTCAGCTTCTACGAGGATAGAGAGTGAAGCCCCATGCTCACTAGGCTGCTGAAGTTCTGCACTTTTTGAGAGAAGCAGTGTTCAAAACCAGCCTAACTCCTGAATTCTAGAATTTGGCCAAGCACCTTATATTGGCTCCTTGGAAAGAAAAGTTAGTTTTAACTAAGCGTGGAAACAGCTGTTGGAAGGAAAGACTACTATGTTTCAGGCAGGGACGGCTCCGGTTCCTTTTATGCAGCTGGTAAAAGCTGCTACTTCCCCAGTTCAGCAGAGGGCGAAAGGGAGATGTTTAGCTTACCATGCTTCCGCTTCCCAACCCCCAGGGATCTGTACACCAAGTGCAAGTGGCCACAGCTTCTCCAGCCGGCAGAAGGAGAAGGGAGCTTTTAGCTATTTTTCACGCAAGTCTGCCTAAAGAAAACTGTTAGAATCCAAAGCAGAGTTCATCACAGACTTTGAAATCAGAAGGCTCAATCTGATTCTTTCATAGCTCAATCCTGGGTTAAGTCGTCTTACATTACAAAAAGAAGAGGCTGACATTGAAACATGGTAACAGCGAGATGGGGGTATTTATCTACCTGTTGCTGATTTGGCTGTCTTCAACCATATGCAAAGGAAGTGAAATTCCTCTGTGTGGTTTCTAGCGAAGCCCATGCTTACCTGGGTAGTGTGTAGTGTCACAGCTGAGCGTCCTCAGCCTGTGCTGGCCTGGGTAGTGTGTAGTGTCACAGCTGGGCGTCCTCAGCCTGTGCTGGCCTGGGTAGGGTGCGGTGTCACAGCTGGAAGTCCTCAGAAGCAGCCTCTGAGATAGAGTCAGGGATATTTACTGAAGAACATTCCAGTTCCACACCCCTGGGAGGGAGCCCAGGAAGGGCAGGTAGAAGTCGAGACACAGCTCATTCCCAGAGTGCTTTTCCTGAAGTTAGCCTCCATTCTTGAGTGTGAGGCAGAGGAAGTCTGTGATTGAGTCTGCTTGCCACACCGAAGATGAGAAAAGGAGTCTTTCTAGTTGGTCAGAGAGGGAGATTTAATAAAACCACCCATTTTTCTTCATCAAGGATTTTTGTTCTTTAAAAACTGTTAGTGTATTTATTGTACAGTACAGTATGATCTTTTTATACACACATATAATATATATTTATATAATATATATAATATATATATATATTAACCTCTTTCCCTTACCCTTCTTCCTCCTCTCCTTCTGAACCATTTATTTCCAAATCATGAAGGATTTCATAAGTGAGATTTGATTTTTGCTCATTTATTCTTTTATTCATGTGCTTGTAGTGCTGGGAACCAAACCCGGGGCCTTGCACATGCTTAGGCAAAGCCCTCAATCCCTGAGCTACACCCCCAACCTTCAGCTTATTATTCTTAGCGACAATAGCACATGGCAGTGGTTCAGAACCATCGGCCACCGGCACTGTTTCAGAACACTGCCTCGACTTACCCCCTAAATCACCCATAGCTGCACATGCTTTTGTAACTCCAGGCCACGGCCAAACAGAAAGGTCAGATGATGTGCCAGAGTGAGGATCACATTGTCCTTTGAAAGCCTCTGCAGTCACATTGAGAACTTCCGGTCCAGAGAAATACTCACGCTGGGAGAAGAAGCTGGGCGAGCGAGCCGGGCTTGGCAAAACACTAGGCTGACTTCACGTGATTGGCACCAGCGTGGAGAGCCAGGGACGGCAGTGAGAGACACACACTCACACAGAGGGCATTGGGATGAGATGTGGATGAGTTTTGGCGGTACAAGGTCAGGAAGAGTTGGAGCATATGGAGGCTCTCAGACTGAATGACTGAGTGTGTGTGAGGACTCTCCTACTCAAGGGGAGGCCTGGGAGGAGGAGGCTTAGTTGATGGTGAACGTGATACTGCTTTTCACACTAATGATCTATCAGAGTCCCTCCCCCTGAGCAAGGGCAGACCCTCAGCAGTGTTGTTAGCTGGGTCTGTGCAGCGCCTGAGATCTGGTTTCCGGCTGGCGCCTTTCATTGTTGGAGGTCCGAGCTTTCCACAGTAACTCACATGGCCGTGTGCTTCCTGTAATAGTGTTTTCCCTTTTTGTTCCTAGGCATGGTGCAGAAATTAGATCAAAAGCTCCCTGTGGCTAACGAGTACCTGTTGCTCTCTGGAGGAGTCCGAGAAGGGGTGGTGGACCTGGACCTCGATGAGCTGAACGTCTATGCCCGCGGCACTGACTACGACATGGACTTTACGCTTCTGGTGCCGGCCCTCAAGCTGCATGACCGTAATCAGCCTGTGACACTCGATATGCGCCACTCAGCCCTGTGCCACTCCTGGCTGAGCCTGCGGCTCTTTGACGAGGGGACCATCAGCAAGTGGAAAGATTGCTGCACCATCGCAGACCACATCAATGGCGCCACCAACTACTTCTTCTCCCCCACCAAAGTGGCCGACTGGTTCTACGACTCCATCAGCATCGTCCTTTCGGAGATCCAGAAGAAACCCCAGCGAGGGATGCCAAAGGTGGAGAAGGTAGAAAAAAACGGGACCATCATCTCCATCATCCTGGGCGTGGGGAGCAGCCGCATGTTGTACGACATTGTCCCCGTGGTGTCCTTCAAAGGTTGGCCCGCCGTGGCCCAGAGCTGGCTCATGGAGAACCACTTTTGGGATGGGAAGATCACTGAGGAAGAGGTCATCAGTGGCTTTTACTTGGTGCCAGCTTGCTCCTACAAGGGTAAGAAGGACAATGAGTGGCGACTGTCCTTTGCCAGGAGCGAGGTGCAGTTGAAGAAGTGCATCTCGGGCAGTCTCATGCAGGCCTACCAGGCCTGCAAAGCCATCATCATCAAACTCCTGTCCAGGCCCAAGGCTATCAGCCCCTATCACCTGCGGAGCATGATGCTCTGGGCCTGCGACCGACTCCCCGCCAGCTACCTGGCTCAGGAAGACTATGCAGCCCACTTTTTGCTGGGCCTCATTGACGACCTGCAGCACTGTCTGGTCAACAAGATGTGCCCTAATTATTTCATCCCCCAGTGCAACATGCTGGAGCACCTGTCCGAGGAGACGGTCATGCTCCACGCCCGGAAGCTGTCCTCCGTGCGCTCAGATCCCGCCGAGCACCTGCGCACCGCCATCGAGCACGTGAAGGCGGCCAATCGGCTGACGCTGAAGCTGCAGCGGCGGGGCAGCGCCACCAGCATCCCCTCCCCGCAGTCGGATGGAGGGGACCCCAATCAGCCTGACGACCGCCTGGCAAAAAAACTGCAGCAGCTAGTGACTGAGAACCCAGGGAAGTCCATCTCGGTCTTTATTAACCCCGACGACGTCACGAGGCCCCACTTCAGAATCGACGATAAATTTTTCTGAGGGATTTGTTGACCTTTTCTTTTTCTTCTCCTTCTTGGTTCTAAGACTTAGGTAGCGTGTAGTGTGGTGTGCGATTTCTGTCCTTCTGTTTTTTACATATCCAGCTGACATTGGATTTGTTAAGGACATATTTTTAAGTTTCCTGGTTCCGCAGGATGGTGCAGGCTCTGAAACAGTATTATTACTATTTCATATTCTGCCTGATTTTGCTGTTTGTTTTCTGGTTTATTGTCGCATATTTTTTTTTTATGGTGTTCATTTTTAAGGAGAACTTGAGCCATATAGACGACACTGCCCATGAATCCTCTTTCTTGTTTTCTCTCTCACACCCAGTGTAGATTTGTTGGTGCGTTTGGGGGAACACATTTCATTCTTACGTATCCGAACTCTCTTCTGCTTCCGTTCTGTTTTTTGACCTTGTTCTGAGTTTTCACTGAGATGGGTATCTGAGAGTCCTAAGAACCTTGGAGGCTCTGTGCATGCCGGCTGCATTTTTTCCTTTGGACCAGCGATCGGAATGATTTCCCGTTTCTACCGGACGGAAACTTCGAGAGAAAGAATGATGATATACATCGTGTTCTGAGCAACCTCATTGAATGTAATTGTCCTTGAATCAGCAAGCATTGGATGGTTTGGAGGGAGGGTTTGATAGCTTTCCAAACAGAATTAAGGTTTCCAAATGTTAGTTTTAGTGTTTGTAATTATTTGAAGCCTTATTTAAATCCTATCAAGGAGCACACCATTCTAATTGTTATTTGCACTAATGAAGTCTTTGCCATTGTTAGAGCTGCAATGTGTGTATTCAGTGTACATTAACATCCGTTCTGGAAATACCGTCTATTTTCATTTAGTCCTGTTCTCTCGGTCAGTAGAATGAGTCTCTGCATTTGTCTAGTTCTCCTTTAATTGTGGGTCCTGTTTTGCCCTCTTTGATAGGTCTGGTTCCTGCCTTACTGAGGGAAGTTTTTAAAGCTTTATACCTGTTCAGTGACTAGCTAAAGCTTGGGAAGATAATACTTGACAAAGTGGGTGTCTTTGTATTTATTTTTTGGGGGGAGGTCTAGAGATTTTTCTCTTCCCCTTTCCTTTTATAAAGTGTCTTTATTTCTCCTGAGACCTTGATGGAAAACAGACAGGCAGAATTATCCCCAAATTGAAGATATCGTACCTGGTCAAAGCAGGTTTCACCGTAGAGCAGGAACCAGGAAATAACCTGAGTGGCTGTGTTGGGATAAAGGAGTCCTATTTTCTGACTGAAACGATTTGCCAGATTTAGGTGCTGTGGGATTTAGGTGCTGGGGGGTGGCGCTGGCCCGATTTGGTGTGAACGGAATGAGGCAGACAGTGGTGCTGGAGTCATTGATGGGCTTGCTGGTCTAGATGACCCATGATGTCTGCTAACGGAAAAGCCAAGCAACATGGTGGTTTGGGTCTTGAACGTCCAGACTCATAGGTTGGGTTTTGACCAATTGAAATCAGACATATGTGGTCTTGGAGTTTTGCATGGGAATTAATGTAATGCTTATAAATCATTCAACAATCTCAAACACAAAAATAAAAAAGAAACATACTGGCCTTGGAATTTTTGTTGTCATTATTGCGTTGTAATCTCCAAGTTTCTTCCCCTCCCCCCTTCTTTCCTCCCATTTTCACTGTGTCGCCCCTTACTTTTAGCCTGGAACTCTAGATCTTTCAGCCTGAGCTCGGAGTGCTGAGATTTCAAGTATGTATCACTACACCCAGCTTTGAAATTGTTTTCTTCTTAGCAATGCGGCAGTGGTCAGTAAAGTACAGCCTCTGCCTTTAGAAGTCTACATAGTGAGCAGCCTGTGTTCTTTCCTCCCATGTTCCTGGTGGTATATACTTATCCTCCATACAAAGTATGACTCATTAAACAACTGGTTCCCAGATCCAGAGGTGCCTCCTGATTAGAAAAGCCAGGAGATACAAACCTATTTTTCCTTGGTCACAAACATGAAGGAGTGTCATCCAATCCCAGTTCTTCCAGCTGGGGACGTACCCCATGGAGAGCCGGAAGAGAAGCACATACTCCTCCTGAATATGGAGGAGGAAGCATTCGGTTATATTGGTACTGACAACTATCACCCAGTCATGGCAGCTGACATCAGATGGCATTGTGGGAGATAGAAATGAAACCGTGAGTCCTCAGAATCCCAAGCCCAAGGCTTCTTCTGTTATGTGGACTTCCTCATCACCAGTATTTTAATTAGTTTTGAGTTTGGTTCAGTTCATCATCATAGTTAAACAAATACGCCAAGCTGAGCCGTTTTGGTTGGTGTGTGTACCTTATCTTTCTAGAATAGCTATGAAGGATTCATATCCTTGTATCCGTATATTTAGAGCTGGTATATGCTGATTTCATTGATTCCTGTCTAGTCTATATAACTATTTTAGCCATTTTGTTAATTGGATAGGTTAAAACAAAGATATATGATTGATGTGGGCAAATATATTCAAAAAACCATTGCTCTAAAGTCTGTTGTACTGTCAGAACATATCCAGAACCAACGTCTCAAATACAATTAGCTTCATTTTCCACATCTAGTCATGGTGGAGAGCGCAATATTTAAATTTCACATGGAAATGTGAAAAGACTTCTGGGTGTTGGTAATTGTAGCACCCATTGTTTAATCTCCAGAATTCCTGTCCAGGCCACAAACCTAAGACACTCTGAGGTCAAGGGTAAAAGTATGGGATGTTGCCTAGTGCCTTTTCCTCAAACATATTCCACTGAGTTCTCACCAGGCTGTCCTACAGCCCAGAAGATTGCTTTATACAGGTAGTTATGAGTCACCTGATATTGGCTATTGGGGTATGACCTTGTGTCTTAGGGTTTCTGTTGCTATAAAGAGACAGCATGACCACGGCAACTCTTATAAAGGAAAACATTTAATTGGGCTGGCTTACAGTTCAGAGGTTTAGTCCATTATCATCATGGCAGGAAGCATGGCAGCATGCAGGCAGGCAGACATGGTGCTGGAGAGGTAGCTGAGAGTTCTGCATCTGGATCATCAGGAAGAGAGTGAGACCACACTCTACATTTCAGAAAGGCCAGGAAGTACTCAGTACTGTTAACCATTGGACTCTCTACCACTCCCAAAGTGTAAGGTGTGTGTGTGTGTGTGTGTGTGTGTGTGTGTGTGTGTGTGTGTGTACATACATGTGTGTGTGATAGAATAGTTACAGAAGTTAAAGAGGCCACAGCAGAGTTCAGGAAATCCCAAAAAGGCCTCACTCAGAAGCAGAAACAGGATGCTGAGGGATGAAAGGCAGATATCATGGGACTAGGGGAGCTCATAATTAACTCTGGTGGGAGGGCTGTTGCATGTGCTGTTGCAAGGGAAAAATCAGTAGCTATCTTGAGGGATGCTTCCCCCTCCCCTCCTCAAAGGCATTTGCTGACCAGCAGTTTTAGAAGTGATCAGAAATTGAACTTATAAGGCTGGGATAATAAATCTATGCATCCTGGACTTGGCAAAACAAGGTATGGGGAGTAATGGTCTCAACTGACCAGAAGATGACCTTAGAGGAGTGTAGGACTGCAACAATAAATCTGAATGTGTCAACAAAAGCAGGACATAGGGAATAAAAATTTATGTCTCTATAGATACCCTGAATCCTGTTAGCCATCAGTAACCTTATGCTTCCCCCCCCCCCCCCGTCCAATCCCAAGCTGCATGTAAACTTTTCCTATATAAACCCCTTAAAGTGAATGCTTAGGGCGTTCTCCTCCACCTGCTGTGGTGGATGGTGGATGGTGGACCAAGCTTGCTTGTTTTGTTAATAAAAACCTCTGTGTGCTTGCATTGGATAATGGCTCTGTGGTGGTCTTGCTTGGGGGTCTTGCGACCTGGGCACTACACTGTAAAATCAAGTTGTAGTGCCAAACTAAGCTGAGCCTCAGACTTGAGTCAAGCTGCAGATGAGCTCCCATGCAGGTATCAGTAGTGGGGACTGAGCAGAGCTGAAGCTGGGACAGGTGAGATATGTCAGTCCTTGAAGCACACACTAAGTGTTGACAGGTCAGTTGGGTCCTTCATCATGGTTTTGAGTGTCCTCTGGGGTCCAGATGAGAGAGGTGGAAACTTTTCCTTGGTCTGGCTTGTTGAGTAAGTTCTCAAGCCTGGTTTCCCTGACAGGATTTTAATGTGCCCATGTGCCCCTCCAGTCTGACTCTCTGTGAGAAGTGTATAGTTGCCTCCCTTCCACTTTCAAGAATAAGTTATTTACCATCCTGTGCCTCGAGGGTGGTGCTGGATGGTATTCACATATCCACAGTGTAGAGTTTCCCTGCCTCTGCATATTCACTTAAAATGGAGTCACCTAAGGCAAGGCACAGCTTGAACAACCACCGTTTTACACAATACTGTAGGGTAGCACATCCCCCAATAGCCACAGTCACCCAGAAGTATGGTGGTCTGGCTGTTTGGCATCCTTGAACCCCATCTGTGTGTTCATTATTAAGGAACTAAGAGATCCCACACTCCCTATAGTAAGTTGGAGGCCACCTTTTGTCTGTATGAGGCCCTTTCTCAAGACAACTAGAGATCACAACAAAAGACTCATTATCACGCAGAGACCCTTAAAGACGTAGTTCTTTAGTGTCTATGCTGCCCGGGTTCTCCCCCTCTCTGCCTAGGATCCATGGACTGTTAATGGGGCTTTAGTAAGGATTCCATGATCTAATTTTCCTTGCCGTCAGCGCCATCACTTAATTAAGGAAAAGAGGGTTAAATGTGAGAACGTAAAACCAACTGTAAAATTTCATTTTGCTTTCATGTCTGTCAAATAACAGATTTGAGACTCTTATTTTTCTCCTCCCTGGCTTTGACTAGCTAGCTAAAATTGCTTCAGTCTCCAAAGAAATCTCAATTTTAGATCTATAGAGCCAGTTCTTTAAAAGTTTGAAGTCTTTGCTTTCCCAGCACTTTTTGTTGTTGTTGTTGTTAAGAATCTCATTAAGGCCGGGCGTTGGTGGCGCACGCCTTTAATTCCAGCACTCGGGAGGCAGAGGCAGGCGGACTCTGTGAGTTCGAGGCAGCCTGGGCTACCAAGTGAGCTCCAGGAAAGGCGCAAAGCTACATGAAAAACCCTGTTCGGAAAAAAAAAAAAAAAAAAAAAAAAGAATTTCATTAAGTTGCAGCAATATGTCCAAAGTGGGCAGCATGGGCACTTCCAGGACACCTGGTATGGCAGTTCTTGTTTGATCCTTGGCATTTGTGAGCCTGTTTAATCATCACGAACCTCTAAACACTCTGTCTCAATAATAAGTCAAATTAGGTTTCAGATAATTAAGGAAGAGTCAGGGCTTGAACCCATTTTTCTGTTTTAGAAATTTAAAAATTTTGGGGCTGAGGAGATGGCTTAGTGCTTAAGAGCATGTACTGCTCTTGTAGAGGACCAGAATTCAGTGTCCACTACCCACATTGGTGGTTCACAATGCCTGTGTGCCAGCTCTAGCGGATCCAATGCCTCTGACTTCCTCAGATATCTTCACTTTGAACACCCAACTACCCTACCACTCACATATACATAATTAAAAATAAATCTTTCTAAAAAGAAATTTAAAACTTCCTGTGTCATGTTGCCTCTGGGGTCTGATTCTAATCTTACTATTTAGGATACATTTGCTTATATAATTCATAAGGATCTGCATTCAGATAGCACAAGTCTTGGGCAAACTTTCAGAGTGTGTCCATCAGCATATCAGATGGGTGTCTGGAGAAATTTATCACTGAGTGATTCAAGGAGAAGAGAAGTAACCACTTGCATGAAGTTTTTGGTTGATGGAAGGAAAATGGTCAAAGTGACCATACTGTCACTGGTTCCTGAACTGAGAGCCAGAGGAAGTGAAATAAAGAAGGTTACTATCCACAAAACATTACTCCTTTCAAGATGTAATGGGAGAGGCTCTTTTGAAGAAAAGGTGTAGTTGAGGGTCTTAGTTATACCTAAGAACTGAGTACAGCCAACAACATGATATAAAAAATGAAAGATAGTATTTTTTAAATTGTGTATAATTTTAAGGCTTAAAAATAGGATGTTTAATAATTTGAAAGCATTTAGTAAAAACATTGAGAGAGAATACACACTCTAAATTCTTTGCCTTTACACATTATACATCTATATTTTTTTACATTCATAACTTTAAAAATTGGAATGGGATCCTAATCCAAATTAAAGACTGAGATACAGTTTTAATGGCAGCATACGTGCCTGATCTACGGGAGAGTTGACCTTCCTTATGGTGACCATTGCTATCTTGAAAAACAGAACTTTGTTCGTTAACTTTTGTCCTATGGTCCTCCCCACAACCTCTTCTTGGAAGGCTTAAGCAAATACCTGTTATATGAAGCCAAACTTTTCCTTGCTTAAGGGACTAAAATGCAAAGAAACTTCCCATTTCACTATGTAAAATAAGATAGAACACATCAGATCCTTTGTGGTTGATGGGCAGATACTTCCAAAATATTTTCTTACATTTCCCAGATCAGAGTTCTGAGAATAGGAAGCTGATGAAAGAAGAGACTTCTTCAGTATCCTGGAAGGTCAGGGAAGATGGCCCTGTGCTCACTACAGGGCAGATGAGCTGGGCCACCTGGATCACGGGTTGTTCCTTCCTTTGAGGAAATCATTTCCCATTTCTAGGACTCACTTGCTCTTTGTAAACTGAGGGGTGAGATTTGTGGACCTCTAAAAAAAATCCCCTTTCGATGGATAACTGTTGGCTGTAGAGGGAAAATAGTTACCTGGACAGAAGATGAGCACAGAGAAGATTAAGCAGTAACAGTCTATGTAGGAGAGATGGCTGGGATTTGCAGACTCAGGCATGGACTCTAGGTGAACTGAGAAGGAAGGACGTGGCAAGTACCCCTTGGATAGGATAGAGCAATGAGCAGACACTGCTCCAGTCTTTTTCCATGGTGACATATGGTTTGAGAGCTCCCCAGAGTCAGGCTTATTGTCACAGATACAGATCTTTCTGTATATTCCACGTAGCTGTTTGTGACACTTTACAAGCCATTGCTTACAAAAGGATTTTTACTGGCAAACTGAAGGCTTTGCAGCTCTTAAATCATTAAAATAATGCTAAAGCATTGACCTTGACTAATTCACACGTCACTTTTGTTCAGTTTTATATGGGAATGGAAAAAAAAAAGGTGTTATTTGGGATCATGTGACAGTGACTAGATTGTATATATAATTTACTTAAATTTGATCTTTACCTCCCATGTGTTCACCTTGTGGTGGAAACCTTTGGGGACAATGTCTCCCATCAAAACCCTGTGACTCTGACAGGATCACAGCGTGAGTCCAGCGAGGACAGACCTTCCTCTGGGTCACATTCACCTTCTGGCCTTCTCCTCTATGCTAATGTCTTTGGGAGGAAACCTACAAAGTACAGCAGAAGAATAAAGAGCCGGGCAGGTCTGAGGATGGCTTTACAAGGACGTTCTCAGCCTGGACTCATCCTGAACTTTAGCCCTAGTTGTCCATTACTTCCCTAAATCTATGCCCAGTCTCAACCTTTATAGTATTTTTAGGTAATAGTCATACAGGCATGGGTGAATTAGCAGGCCCTTCTCAAGGCTGTCTGTGAAATTACTTGTTTCCTTTTTCTTAATAGCCTGAAATCTTTTGACAGATCTCAAACCCTCACATTTCAACTTCCCGATTCTTTTATATATTCCCAACCCCCCCAGTTTCCCATGACTTCTTAGAAAAATTTGCTTTCTAAGCATTCCCATTATCCCGCCAAAATTATCTTGGCAAGCTCTCTAAGTTTGTATAAGAAAACTGCAGGTGCTAGAGTTTTCAATGAATGTACAGACTGTTTTCACACTCTCTGTACTCCTGCTTCCAAATGCCACTATGCAGCAGCCCATGTAACCAACAGTCAGTCACCTGTGTGGAAGAGCGGCAAGTCACTAGTGAAGGGAATTTCTGAATTTCGTTTGCTCAATCAGTGGTTCTCAACATGAAAGTTGCAACCCCTTTGAGGTTGAATGACCCTTTCACTGGGGTCACATATCAGATATTTACCATTCCTAACAGTAGAAAAATTAGTTGTGAGGTAGCAACAAAATACTTTTATTGTTGGGTGTCACCACAACATGAGGAAACGTATTAAAGGGTCGTAGCATTAGGAAGGTTGAATCACTTAAACCATTGGCTTAAAGTGGTTCTTAGAACAGGATGCCTTGGAAAAAAATGATGCAAGAACTGTCTAGTTTATTCATATACTGTGTTCCAGCCTTGAATGAATTTCTGGAAAGGGATTGGAGCCTTGTGGAACATTTTTCCTGTTGAAAGGTGTGTGGATGCAGGGGAAAACATCAGCCTTAGGAAATAGTCCACTATACAGAAGTCTTTAGCCACATGTACATAAGAGGTAGTGTGACATTATCTTATTTCAACAAAATAGGAGCCTTTGTCCTGTATTTGTGTTTCAGAGTACTTCATAGATGAAAGCAGCCAGCTTGCCCTGACTAACCATGTAACTCATCTGTCTCTTTGTTCTTTAGTTCAGTTTTGCTCATGAATATTTTAGTGTGTTCCTTTTCAGTCCTGGGGCACAGGGTCCCCCACAGGGTGCTGCTGGTGTCCTTTGGCTCATGAAGCACTACATTTATTTGCCTTACATATGAGAACTTCCCATAGGGACTTTTTGAGAAAAACCTCATAACTTTCAATGACCATTAAAAAGCATGCGATGAGATGATCTTTAAAGGTATTTATTCTAGCCAGGAGAGATGGTGCTGGCCGGTAATCCCAGTTGCTCTGGAGGCTGAGGAGGGAGGATCAAAAGTTCATGGCCATTCTAGGTTACTGAATGGGTAACTTGTTTCCAAATAAAAAGTAAAAAGAGAACTTGGGATGAGGCTCAGTGCTAGCATGCTTGCACAGTAGGTAAGAGGACCCTAGAATTCTAGAATGCAAATGTCAAATCAGTATATTGGAGAATATACTGGATATAGATAATATATTGGAGTGTGCTAATTCTTCAATACTTTAATTATTCACCTGACAAATATTTAGAGCACCTCTCTAAAAAAAAAAAAACCTGGGAGTCTTAAAGTAGAGAACTGGTTTCCAGTCTCTTGGAGCTTTTGGTCTACTGCAATGGGAAACAAGCATTAGTCCCAGACGCCCAGATACAAAAATAGCAGTCATGCGAAAGTTTCATAACTTGAAAGACACTTATCACCTGACCCTGGCATGCCAGCTTAGGGTATCTCACATTTGCTTCTGCTGATACTTCAAGCCAAGCATCTCTTCACTGTGAATGATGGCCCTGCACATTTACTGTGCTCTCTGCAGCTTCTCTTGCCTGGACTACCACATGTCAGTAGCATCCTACACATTCCACATGAATCCAAAAAAAGTATCCCCAAGCATTGCCAACTGCCCTTTGGGGGATAAGATTGCCCATAGTTGAAAGCTACTGCAGTAAATAATTCTAACTTACCTTTTATTTCCTTAGGGTAGAAACGGTTTTAGCTTCATGTCTATCCTAGCTAAAGTGAGCACAAGTCTAGTAAATGCTTGTTGGATTGCATTTACGAATGTTGAAGTATCCTGAGCCCTTTTATGGAACCTCATTTAGAGCTGCCAAAATGGTTGTCAGCCGTTAATCAAACAACAGTTTTCAATGGTGCAAATATTACCCGTAGGGGATGTGATCCATACTCATCAGGAAGTAGCTTTTCAGGAAGTGGGGTGGGAGATTTAGTGGCTGAGGCGCTTGCCACACAAGCAGGAGGGCCTGACTTTGGATTCTCAGACTTCACACAATGCTGGGTGTGGTAGCACATGTCTGTAATCCTTGTGCTCCTGTGGTAAGATGTGTGGCAGAGCAGGGGAAACTCTAAAAGCTCTTAGGCCACCTAACATGGGGGATGCAGCTGTGAGCAAGAGATCCTGCTTCAAATGAGGTAGAAGGTGAGGTGTCCTCTGACCTCCATGTGTACATGATGGCATGTGTGCACCCTCACGCATGCATATACATGTATGCACCCCCATATGTACATGCACACCCATCACACACACATATAATTTGTGTATGTACACATGTACAGACACATATAAAGATGTAGCTTTTTCTTCAAGAGAACTTAAAGTATATAAATGGAGGTATTAATTATGAATTTGGAAATATAGTAAGTATCAAAAGGACTATTCTGAAAGGTTCAAAGAAAAAGTAAGTATCAGTTATTATCAAAGTTGAACTTAGTGTTGGGCTCAGATATGTAGGGAAGGCTTTGGAGGCTAATGGGGCTAAACTGTCGAGACGGTTAGGAAAGATTTGCACAGTGAGGACTTTAGAGGGAACACGAGGGGGGAGGAGAATGGGGTAGGAAATGGAGGTACACTCATCTTTTACAGGTGGAGGTCTGAAGTATGCTGCTTCAGCAGCAATCCCAGCTTTGTGAATACAACTGCAGCAACGTGTGGAGATGGAGTCTCACTTAGCTTAGCTTTTAATGAATGGGACATTTATAACGCAGCGTGGCCGCACTTGAGATTCAGATGTTAGTTGTCATTGAAATGACTTTACTGCTGAGTCAGGTGCACATATGAGAGCTGTTTTGCTGTATTATTTTTGGTTGGATTCATTAAAGAAACATCAAATCTATAAAAAAGGTTAATTTCCAAAGCCATTCAAGGTCTAATAATATTCACAGAGGGCAATTCTCATTCAGAAAAATTTCAGTCTTAGCCTATGCCAAAACCATTACATAAACAAAAACATTTTTTACAGTTACTATGTTACCAGTCTTCTGTGTGGTTGTGAAATTAAGAACATCCACTATAGAGTCTGAGGCAGGAGGATCATAAATGCAAGGCCAGCGTAAGCAACTTTATTGGTGAAATTATTAAGACCACTCCACGTAGTTAAAAGGGAGGTTTATTTTGTGAAGTAACTTACAAGTGAAGGGATAGTTTACAGGGTCTGGGAAAGGTGTGCGCAGTCCAGTGGTGTTCTCTGGAGAACTCTGCTCTGTCTACCTCCAGTGTCCAGGGTCCAGGAACCATGAGAGCGTGCTCTCCCATCCAGATCTGGGGTCTCCAGGTGCCTCCCCTGGCCCCGCCTCGTAGGCGTGACAGTTGCCAGAGTCTCAATGGGGGTTGGAACTTCCAGATCCAAGCTGGAATGGCTACCCACTACACAACTTATCCCCAAAATAATACAACACAACACAACATACTACAATACAACACAATACATAAAATACAACACAACACAAATCAATACAATGCAATACATACAACAACACAACACAATACATACAATGCAACACAACACAATTCAATACAACACAATACATATAGTACAACACAACTCAACATGTAATACAGTGATGGGCTGAGGATATGGATCAGTGGATAAAGTGCTGATTGGGCAAGTATGGAGACTGGCGTGGGGATCCACAGTACCCGTACAAAAGCTCTGCATGGTAGTTGTGTCTGTAACCCCAGAGCTGTGGGATCAGGACCAGAGATAGGAGGATTCCTGAAGCTTGCTGGCTAGCCAGTATATCTGAAGTGGTGAGTTCTTGCTTTAGGGACAGAGTATTCCACAAAAGAAATTGGAGGAATATACATGAAGTCTACTCTGATCTCTACAAGTTCATACACAGGTAAGTGTACCTCCCTACACACACATGCATACACATACACACATACACACACTATACACATGTACACACACACACTATACACATACACCCCACATACCACACACACCCATATACACACATTATTAATTGTTACACATTTTGGCAGATTCTACCTGAGATTATACAGATAGAATTTTTCTCAAGTTCTTTGAATATGTTCCCACTTTAGTGATTGTACACGCACTTGTGGAGGCCAATGCTTTCATCACACCACTGTCAGTTCCTTGAATCAGCAACTGAATGATGTTGGTAGCACCTGCCCGTGCTCAGCAGCTGTGTGGATTCGTTTTGTCAACTTGACACCGGGGTAGAACTGGGAAGAGGGAATGTCAGTTGAGGAATTGCCTCCATCATATTGGCATGTTGTCATGTTTTTGGGAGTATTTTCTTGATTGCTAATTAATGTGTGAGGATCCAGCCCGCTGTGGGTAGTACAGCTCCTGTACAGCTCCTGGCCAGGTAAGTCGGGGATGTATAAGAAAGGTAGTTGAGGAAGCAGGGGGAAAGCAAACCAGTAAGCAGTGTTCCTCCTGGTTCCTGCTTGGAGCTTCCACGGTCACTTGTTGCCTAGGTTCTGTAGGTGACAAACTGTAACCTATGGGCCAAGTTGCTTTTGGTCCACAGTGTTTCTCACAGCAACAGAAAGCAAACTAGGAAACTGGCCAAGAACAGAAGCTGAAAGCCATTGGTTGAAACTGACCATTGATGTATGGCCCCGGGTGCCATTTTGTCTTCATTTTTTACCTCTTCCCATGTGTTTTGTATCTCTTTAACTTTAAAATTCCATCTTAGAGCATGTTAGGCAATGGGAATCCTGAGAAGTTTTTGCCAGGTATCTGGAATCTCTTTTACTCTCTTTTTTAAAAATTAATGTTTAGACAGCATAATGTTTAAACAGAAATAATGGATTTCATAATGACATTTTCAAATATGTAGATACATGCAAATACATATTATGTGCATAGCATTATTGCACTTTGCTCACTTCCTCCCCCTCTTCTTCCTCCTGGTCCATTCCCCCCTCTCAGTACTTTACTTTCTGCTTTTCATATCATAACATAGATAATTATATGTCTGTCATTAAATTCTACAGGTAAAAGAAAATGTGATATTTGCCTTTTATCTCATTTCAATATATGTAAATCTTTTTTATTTGAGGAGGGTTTTGCTTTGTATCACTTCTTCTTTTCTGAGACTTTATTATTTATTATACATCACACTTTATTCCCATGGCCAGGCTTTTATTTCTGTCATTTCTTTACATCCTTTTCTTCCTTAATTTCTTTTTTTTTTTTTTTTTTTTTTTTTTTTTTTTTTTTTTTGGTTTTTTCGAGACAGGGTTTCTCTGTGTAGCTTTGCGCCTTTCCTGGGGCTCACTTGGTAGCCCAGGCTGGCCTCGAACTCACAGAGATCCGCCTGGCTCTGCCTCCCGAGTGCTGGGATTAAAGGCGTGCGCCACCAACGCCCGGCCCTTAATTTCTTAGTATCGTGTTTTCTATCAAAATCAAAGAATTTACATCGATGTGTTTGATTCTCTTACACTCACATTGCACTCAAATTTGTGCAAGTCTGTTAATAACAGAGGCACAATCAGACTGATGTGGACTATTATGTTCCATCAGTCTCCTGCTGTCTGGTGCAATGCATCAGTCTTTGCTTTTAGGCCCTTGACACCATTGAAGGTTACTAGCTAGTTCTTTTACAGAATGTTACTTGATTTGGCCTAGTTGATGTTTTTCTACAACTTTACTATTAGCTTCTGCATCTTACACAGCAACAACCTTGTATCTAGACTGACTTTTAAAAAAGTAACTACATTGTTTAGATTTTTCTCACCTAAGATCTTATCCACCCCTCTCCATGAGGAGGCTTATTTTCCTTCCCTGACTATTTTGTGATGAGCTATCTTCAAAGTGTGTAAATGTTCTGTTCTTCATCACAATATCAGTTCCTTTCTGTATTATGTCAGGATGGGTTTAATGGGCCATGACTCTAGTTTAGTGATCAAGCCCTCCCCAACTTTGTCCAGTGGGGGCTTCTTCAAAAAATGGCTTCTGTGTCCTCTTGAGCTAATCTTGCCTCTCTTCCAGAACTTTCTACTTTCAAGCATAAGATGTCTCAGGCCCATATTGTGGTTTTGTGGCCTGGGATCAAGAGTTATTTCATCAAGAGAATCTGACTTATAAGCCGGGCGGTGGTGGCGCACGCCTTTAATCCCAGCACTCGGGAGGCAGAGGCAGGCGGATCTCTGTGAGTTCGAGGCCAGCCTGGGCTACAGAGCGAGATCCAGGAAAGGCACAAAGCTACACAGGGAGACCCTGTCTCAAAAAAAAAACACAACAAACAAACAAACAAAAAAAGAATTATGCATGCATGCATGCATGGGAAACCCCGAGCTGGCCAGACCAGGGTATCCCACTTGTGCAGGGAACCATGCTGGCATGCTGGGCATGGCGGTGGTACAACAGATGAACATTCACAACCCAGATGCTACATCCATGTGGAAATGGCTTATTATAATGGACAGATGAAAAGAAGATAGGAGAGAGAGAAGGAAAGATAGGAAGGGGGCTTGAAGGGTGCACACCTCTTCAAGGGAGAGTGAAGGAGAGAGAGAGAGGGAGGGGAGAGGTGGAGTTTTTCTTAAGAAGAGGCTTTTACATCAGGAGGCAAGGCAGCCCCAAGGGGTGGATCAGAATATTAACATTCCTCCATTTTGATTATTATAAGAAGAGGTGAGTTTTGGGAGCAAGTGGGGGAACAAGGATTTGAATTCTCGAGGCTACTTCAAGCTGGTGAGGGGCAAAGTGGGGAGGGGGAAAGCCAGGAGTCCACTCATGGTAGGAGGTGTGAGTGAAGAAGCATAGTTAGCTGTCATTGTGGAAATCTCTGGTGTGGAGATCTCAGGGTGTCTGTTCCTTGAGGTTGCTATGAGAAAAAAATAAATTGTTATCATTGGCCTTATGAGTTGTGCTAGCCATGGGTAGAGTGATAACTGCCAGAAAGAATGGAACAGGGAAGTGCCCTGGTTGTACAGAAGAGGCAAGAGCAAATGAGTGAGACACAAGAGCAGGTATGCCATTCATTGGGACATCTTGGAAAACCAGGTTCCAGTTGCTGGGCAGGTGCCCGCCTGAGCCTGGAGAGGTGGTACCAGCAGTGAACTGAGGGATGTGTTCTTTAGGAGTGCAGGAGACATCACATCTGTCATTTCTCTGGAGGGGGGCATGCACCCATCCCAGTTGGCATCCTCAGTTGGGGGTTTGCATCCTCGGAGCTGCTGCCAGCTGGTGCAGGGGCTGGTGTATCTGGAGAGCCCCTTGGCCCAGGCAGGAGCAGGAAAACTGCAAAATAGTCTTGAAAATGGATAAGGTCAAAATGGGCTCTGGAGACTGTTAATTTTTATCAGACCAGATGTTTTGATGCAGTATCAGAACTTTTCCCAGGGACCTGTAGGTATCTGTAAGACAGCTGGAATAGATTTACACCATAGAAAAAGGGTTGAAAACCCATATAAATTTAAGAACTGTAAAGAATTGTTTGTAGTCAGTGTTATATCAGTTTATCAAAGCTGCATTCATCAATATTAAAATTTCGAACCTCTGGAGTTATATCTGAAACCAGTCTATCCTGTACCATGAAATCTGAATGAGGCATAGCTGTCTGTAATTTTAATAGGAAACTTATTAGTGAGCTGTCAGTAATCTTGGGATTGGGGCTGTCAAACTGATACACCTTAGTCATCAAACATCGTCAGATCTGAGAGGGGTAAATTTAAAAAATGAGACAGCTTTCCAGCTACCTAGGCAGCAATCTCAATTCTCTCTGTGGTCATTGTGGCAGGAGTTAGGGGTGGGCTGAAGCCCCAAAGAAAGCACTTGTTCAACTGATAAGCCCAGAAGATCTGACAGCTTTTTCAGTGGAGTAGAAATTTGAGAAGATCGACCTACCTGTCTCAGCAAGGCGGGCAATTGATCCCTGTTGCCCCAGTAATTCAGAGTCTGGATAGGATATCAGCTTTTCACTGCATGGCCAGCCTTGCCATAAGCTTCTGGGTGGGGGTTCTTTTGTGGCCATCCATTGTCTTGGAGAAGATACAGGATGCTGCTAGGAGCTGACATGTCTCTTTATCATAAAAAGCTTTTATATTAAATGCCACATTCTCATATCTCTACAGGTGTTTGAAGACTGGGGGAACAAAATCTGTTAGATGTATTTATAACTTTGAGAATATATATATATATATATATATATATATATATATATATATATATATGATTTAATTCTGAATATACAGGTTTCCCAGTTAGTTACAGCTTAATGAAGTTAGCAAGGACAAGGGGGCTGATCTTTGAGTACAGCCAGACTGTAATCTTGAATGACTTACATAGAAATAATTATTTTTTAAACTGTCTCCTGAGAAGGCAAAGAAGATTGACAGGGAAAGATCCCAAGGCTGAATAGAACAGGAGAAAAGGGGCTTGTGAGTCAGGGTGCAGCCCAACTCTGAGAAAAATACCTGCTTGGTGGACCAGAAACTCCATCCTAAATGATTTATATAGAAGTAATAATTCCTTAAGGTCATGCAATATCTCCCTGGTTCTGCGTAAAGAGGGTCAAGTGTCTTATCTTATTGCAGAACCATTTTAGTTAATAAATATCAATGGGCATTAGATAGCCAATCAGTCCTCTATGCCAGGGAGTTTCCTTTTGACCCAGCATTTCAACCTATTTTGAACAGGGAACATGGGACAATGCATTCTCTGGAACTGCTTCGAGTTGATGTTGGGGCATTGTTGTCAGGGCCCCCAAAAAGGTTGAAAGGCCAGTCAAAGGCTGGGTAATGGGGCATTTGTCAGAAGTGTGTGGTTGTCTGACCTGACTGTAGAGACAGGAGACAATTATGCTTGGCTGAGCTGGTCCACATCACATAGACAAGAATGTCTGCTGGCATCCGTGGCAGGGAAAGTACTGCAGGTTGTAGTCCACAACTGCTGCTCTGATGTTTCTGTCAGCCTGCTGAAATATATATAGATAAGAGTTAAAATTGTATGAATTTATTTGGAACCTCTTGGACCATGGTCTTAGTAATTGGGAAAGGAAGACCAGGAGAGAGAGAAATACCATTCTCAGGAATAGACAAGTGAAATTTTTTTAGATAAATTAGTATTATCAATCAGTACTGGAATCCAAATAATAGAAAAGCAGGTAATGAATAACGAAGGAAAATCCTTTTAAAATCCTGAGCTTGTGACCCAAAGTATATCAGAATTGTACTAGTGTTAAAATAAGAAATTTAAAATCTTAAGCATTAGTGCTGCTACCTATCCTGGCATACAAGCGTGCTGTGTCCACCCACATGAGCAGCTACAGAGGAATGAATCGCCACCTGACCATGCTGCCCCTAGTAAAGATGGTGTTTTGCCCTTAGCCAAGATGGTGGCTTGACCACATGGTTACCCTTATTTAAAATGGCTATGCCTGATCACATGATTTTCTTTATTTGAGATGGCAGCTTGAACAGATAAGGAACAGGTAAAGTGAAGCATTTAAAAGTTAGTCAGAAACAAGTTAATGAGGCCATCTCTCAAGTCCAGTAGTGGCAGCAGTAGAGGAAAGTCGAGCTGATGGAGGGAGGAGGGACTTGGCTCTGAGCAGTGGTAGAGCAGCCAGTGGGGTGGAACTCAGGGTTGTGCGCCAAAGTCCCAAGGGTGGAACAGGAGGTCCTGGCAACAGAGTTAAGGGACAGAGGGAAAAGATTTAAGAGATAAAATTACAGACAAGGATAGGAATTAGAGGCAAAGGACAGGCAGAGAGAGCAAGCTTTGCCTGGGGGGCAATTTTACATGTTGAGGAAAGGAACCTGGTGACAGGTGATGATGTAACTTCTTACCAGAGGCAGGAGGATCATGGGGGTGTGTGCGACAGAGAAGGAGCTTGGAGGAAGTAGGTGCATTTTCCCACAATGAGGTATAATAGCAAAATGAGACAGACCTCCATCATCCCAGAGAGTCAGAGAGAACTAACAGTGCAAGATAACCAATGGACCATCATCACAAAGGCTATGGGCCATGGAGGGCATAGGCCCGAGGGGCATAGAGCCCAAAAAACACATGGTGCCGGCACCATGATTGAGAGAGACGAGAGAATCCTCAGTTGTGGGAAAATGCCCAAAAGGGAGGCTTACCAAAGGGGGAGGCAGCTTACCGATTATGCCGGTGATGGATGAAGTGAGTGTTGAAGGTTCCAGGGCTCCTAGCGTGTCTCAGAATGCTGGCAGGCAGGGGAAACGTGCCAGGAGGGCCTCTGCTGAGTCACTAGCACCAATGTTATGAATTATACACTCCTGGGAAATCCCCAGCTGGCGGGACCAGGGTATCTCACTCATGCAGGGAACCATGCTGGCATGCTGGGCAGATGCAGTGGTGGCCTGGCTGGCGACCCTCTTCATGCGGGCATGGCAGCAGTGGGGCTGGCGGGTGGATATTCCCAACCCAGATGCTACTTCTGTGGGCGGAAATGATTTATTATAATAGAGAGACAAAGAGAAGATAGAAAAGAGAGAGAAAAGAGAGAGGGAGGGAGCGAGAGAGCGAGAGGAGCGAGAGGGAGAGCGAGAGGGAGAGCGAGAGGGAGAGCGAGAGGGAGAGCGAGAGCGAGAGCGAGAGCGAGAGCGAGAGCGAGAGCGAGAGCGAGAGCGAGAGCGAAGGCGGGTGGAAGTTTTCCTTAAGAAGAAGCTTCTATGTCGGGACGCAAGGCAGCCGCAAGGGGTGGGTCAGAATATTAACAGCAGGGGTTTTCTAGCTCTCACATTCTTCCTCCCCATCTTTGACAAGGTTCTGTAAGCCTTGCCTAGAGGGAGGTTGAAAGAGATGGATGATTCACCTGTGGCTGAGCACTGAGAGTCACTTATTCTTCGTGCTTGGACTAAGATGAATCTCTTCATTACCCACTACCCAGTGCAAAAAGAGGTTCCTCCGACGAAAGATAAAGGATGCACCAATGATGGGATACACACAAAGATTCAGAAGGCAGGTTGACAACACGACCATCTAGCAGAACAACAGTAGCTTCCTCCCCCTACGGCCCATCACCTTATCATCCGTGGATTTCGACCCCATTTTCAGTCCCAGGAATGAAATCTCTCCTGTGGAGCAGGCTGCAAACACAATCAAGAAGCCGCTGGTTACCTCCTTACCAGTCATGCCACTCTTGTCCCCGTGGGCATGTCTTGCCTGGTAGGTCACTCCTGTAGCCTTAAGACCACTGATGTCTATTGTTCCCTGAAGCTTGCATAGAACCATCCTGTGTACGACTATAAGATAGAATAAAAATATTTAAGGGCCCATTCTCACAGTTTTTCTTGTAATTTGTATTTATAGTGCTAATTTTTACCCCCAACCCCCCTTGTTTTGTTCCCCTTTTGAAGCAGGGTGTTTGAAAGAGCTCCTTGCTGGAAGGCAGGGGAAGTATGAAGAGTCAGCATCTTTCTGAGCTTGGAACTCGGTGACATTTTAGTGGTCTCACCATTAAAACCCGATTGGCCAGGACAGACCCACTGAGGTGCTCCTCCCAGGCTGCCTCCTGACTCCCCAAAGCGCTAATTATCTTTGCCTTTCTCCGTGAGCCTCATGCTTTGGAGGCTGCAGTGGTCAGGTAGTCCCCTGCTTCTACTTGAGAGTCAACTGGCCATACTTCCTTCTTACCTTCCTGGGTCTACATTTTACCAGGCATGGCAGCTCTTCTTTGCATGTACCTGACTCTGGGGCACGGCGTTTCCTAGTTTTGACGTGGGAAGTATTTTTAGCTTTCTCACACCTTCCCGTGTTGCTGTTGCCCTGCTGACCACCTAAAGGAGAATGGAGTGATTCAGAGATGGTCATCTTGCAGCTTTGTGCCTCATCCTTTCCGAGGTGTCTTAGCATTTGTTATAAAACAGAGTCATTGATACTTTTGCTGAAGCCTAGCGGCCTTTTCATTGATGATTTCTGATTGTGTAGTTACTATTATTCTGTTTTTCCTCTCAGGACTTATTTATGCCTGTCTTTCCCCCACCGGTGTGTAGTGCTGCAGAATGTATCACATTCTGAGGGAGACATCACATAGCTCAATGCGCTATCCCCTCTGATTTTTTTGTTGTTTATGGATTAGTAGTTAGTTACTGTATTTTGAATATATATGTATTTTAGTATATGAAAAAATTTGTTAGGTCATTGCTTTATTTTAATAGACCCCATCTTGACTACCTTAAATATTTACAATCTACTTTTTCAAATGAGTTAATTGATATTTTTATATCTTTTGATCCTTCTCAGAAACATGGAACACCTTTCTGCTATGTCAGTATTTCGGTAAAAATTTTCCATTTTTCTTCACAATTTTTATTACTGAAAAATGTGGCTTTCATTCTCATTCTATTATGTACTTTCTGCTAGTTATGACAGCTGTAGAGAGAAGTGTAATAGAGTGTAAGTCCAGCCTTGTGAAATTAATTGGATGGCCATTAAAAATTCATTTTCAACAGTTTAAATATTAAGAATGATCTGTTCCTTGAATACTTACAGGAATTTCCATTAGAGCCAACAGGACGGATGCCATGCTGTAGGAGGGCTACATTAGAATTTTTAGAAAATGTTTTAAATAGATTTGTAGGGAATCAGAGAGACAAAACCATCTACGGACTTCAGTCATTTCATAAGCATTTTAGCCAGCCCTGGGCAGTGCTGGTGTAGAAGAAGAGTTGTTCTTTGCTTCTCAGCTTATTTTAACTGATTAAATTGGCATATACTTTTGCCTAAATAATGATGAAACCCGTGAAACAGGTCAGGGTTAAACTCTTTTGACAAACCTTCCTTTGAGTTATCAACACATAAACTAATCCCTGTGGGCTGAATGCTGTAATCTTCATGGATCATTAATTAGCTTTATATCTGAGTCTCCACCATAATTTCTAGAGTAGCATTCTTTTTGATCTTTCTCCCCAGCTAGTCTACTCCAAGATCTTATGTAGTACCTCCAGTGCCGGTTGGTATAGTGGGGTAGCATGTGGGTAGTGTGGAGGTGGCCTGCTCTGATTCTCTGCTCACACCCCGCATGCTCTGTATGTTTGACAGATTACACTTCTGGAAGGCAGACCCTCACACAAGTCATGCACACAGCACATGTGTCCTTTTGTTGTATGCAATATGAACTCACAATTTTTTTTCATTTGCTTCTCAGATTATTCAAGCTTATACATAAAGCAAAACTTACTTGCTTCTTCTACAGTTGTCCACATTAGAATTGTCCCACTGTCTTTCCTGTGAAACAACCTGTTCAGAAAGCAAGCAAGGGGGCTGGAGAGATGGCTCAGCAGTTAAGAGCACTGGCTTCTCTTCCGGAGGGTCTGGGTTCAATTCCCAGCACCCACAGGCAGCCTGTAACTCCAGTTCCAGGGGTCTGGCTCCCTTCCTCACACAGACATACACACAGGCAAAACACCAATGCACATAAAATTTTAAAAAAAATTTCAAAAATCAAGCACAAAGTGTAACCTTGCCGCTTACTTTTAACATATCTGTGATGAAGTATACTCAGGTTTCACTACCTGGACCTGGAAGCAGGGCATGGCCAATAACTTACTATCATTCATGTGTTTTAAGTGTCTCTACTCTGTGACTTGCCTTTCTGGTCTCTTAAGGATGTGTTTTGCTAAGGAGACATTCTTGCTTTATTTGAACATAAAATACACAAATCCTTTCACTCTGTTTGGAAATTTCTTCCTGGACTCATGGTTGAAGCCTGTCTTCTACATATATTCCCTTGTAAAAGCACCAGGTTTTTTTTCAAGCTTGGCAACTGTGGTTCATCTGGGAACATTAGGGTTGTTTGTAGCCTTAGCCTATTTCAACAGTCTTTTATGGCTAAGAATAAAGCTGCTATGTACATTTTGTACATGCATTTATTGGACATATGCACTTTCCTCTCTTTGGTGTATATCTAGAAATGGAATGTGTGAGTCAGTGCACACTAAATAGTCCCCAACAGTGATCTTAAGTGTGGCACTGGTTTATATTCGGCCAGTGACAAATGAGACTTTCTTGTTGTATTACCTCATCCCATTGTATTGCTGACTATTATTTTTATTTTTTTGTTCGTTCGTGTGTGTGTGTGTGTGTGTGTGTGTGTGTGTGTGTGTGTGTGTGTGTGTGTGTGTGTGTGTGTGTGTGTGTGTGTGTGTACTCATGCATCTGCCACAAATATGTGTGGAGGTCAGAGGAAAACTTGTAGGAGACAATTCTCTCCTACCATTATGTGGATTTCAAGGACTGAACTCAAGGCCATCAAATTTGGCTGGCAGCAAGTTCCCTTACCACTTAGTTATCTCAGTGCCCTGTTTTTAATTTTAAAAATTGTTTTGGTAGATAATTTGGTGCTATGATTCTATTGCTGAAGACATCAGACCCTTTGATCTCAGGACATGTAGAAATCAAAGTGATACTGATCTGGAAGTTTCTTCCCCGCTGGCTAGGATACATGGTGCTGGAAGATGGTGTGAAGGCTCTGAGGGGAGAGAAACATACCTTTCCCCATCTGTGAATGCTGTGAGCTACAGTAATGACCAGACTGGCAGAATATGGCTATTAGTGCAAGGGTGTCTTGGAAGTCACCAATTGTCTTTTAATAGGATTTAAGGTCCATTCCAAGAACCACTGGCTGGGGAGATGGAGTAACCTAATACTATTCTTTTGCTAAATGGATGTAGTATCAGACTGCCTTCTTTAGGTTGTCTTTTTGACCCATAGGTTAGTGGGACCATCCACTAAAGCAAGAAAAACCCACCAGAGACCACAACCTAAAGAGTGACTCTCCTTCCCCTAGAATCCTACTGCCAGTAGCTCCTCAGCTGGGATTGGGAATTTGTGAGCCACTCGCCCTTGGGAAAACCCTCTTTCAAATATTGAAAGAACAAAACAAAACAAAAGGTAAGTCTTGAACTCTGGACATATAACTCCATCCTAAAATGTTCTTGGCTAGTCTAGGTTTTCTTTCATTTTCGTGTAAGTTTTAGAACTGATTACCAATTGTCCTGTATACACAAAGCTTACTTCAAGTGATCTAATGTCAATTGTCACAGTATGTAAAAGCTTCCTTGAATTGATTGGGATTTGTGTGTTAAGACTTAAGGTTATGAGACTGACTGAATCTACCAGGTTGAACTCAATCCCCCAGGGAATCTTTGCCCTGGACAAGGGAAAAAAGGTTAAGGTTAATTTGAGAAGAATATTTAATAGTCTGTGAAAGACACACAATTAAACAATGTGTTTTTCCAGTCTGAAGGCATGATGTTGTTCTTCATTTTCAGGATCTTAAGTTTCTGGCAGTTGGATTTGTAGTTTTAAGTTGGGGAGTAAACTGCTTAGAATTTGTCACTGTGACAGAAGTTAGCATCAGCTGGGAAGGGGAAATCTCATTTGGGCATGTGCCTCCACTGGCCTTTGGGTGTGTCTGTGGGGCATTTCCTTCATTTCTATTTAATGGAAAAGGATCCTGCCCACTATGGTCAATGCCATCTCTAGGCAGGTATGATTGAGTTGTGTAAGAGAAACATCTGAACAAGGAGGAAGCAAGGCAGTGTGCAGCACTTCTCCATGGCCTCTGCTTCAGCTCCTGCCTGCAGGTTTCTGCCTTGAGTTCCTGCCATGACTTTACTTGATGATGGCTTTTGCCTGTGATCTGAAGTAAACTCTCCTCTCCCCAAGTTGACTTGGACTAGTGTTTAATCATGGCGATGGAGAGTAAACTAATACAGATCGGTTGTACACATTTTGTTAGAGTTATTTCTGTATTAGAAAATTATGGTGCTATAAATAATATTTTAAATTTAATTACCAAGTTGTGATTTTAGTTTTCAGTTCAACTTATTATTTTGAGTTGGGTATGGTGGCACACACCTTTAATGCCAGTGCTCAGAAAATAAGGCAGGGAGATCTCTGTAAGTTCAAGGCCAGCCTGGTCTACAGAACAAGTTCCAGGCCAGTCAGGGCTACATAGTGAAATCCCATCTCAAAACAACAACAACAACAACAACAACAACAAAATTTATACTTTTGAGCATCTTAACAAATAGTTTGCTTTGAGATAGTTTTCTTTTCGTTCAGAGGTTCCATCCACTTTTAGCTCACTATTTTCTTTTTTCTGTGTATGCCTTTGTTGTGGGTTTTAACATTCCTTACTTGAAATCTTCTTTTATATCTGAAAATGTGTATGTAGCTATTTTAAATTTACACAAGACCGTTGGTCACAGTTTCCTCTGTCTTGTGGTTGTTTGGGTGGTACTTTTCACTAGCTGAATATGTTGATTCTTATCTTGTGCTTCCCCCTCATGGCTTTGTAAGTGCTATGCCAAACTGTTTATCTTTAAATGTAATAACCAATTTTTGTTGCCAACTTGATTGGATTAAGAGAAACCTAGGACATTAACGAGGGACAGTCTGATTGTGAGGGTTTTTCCAGGAGGTTTGGTTTAGGAGTAGGGACCCTAGATGCATGGATCCATTCTATGAGCTGTCATTCAGGATGAACAAAAAGTGAAAGGGAAGAAAAAGAGCAGAGTGCTCACATTCCCTTTCCTCGTCACAGAGATGTGAGCAAGCAGCCTCTCATTTCCCAAGCTGCGATTTCGGCCATGCTATGCTCTGCCTTCACATGGCCTGTACTTCCAAGCTATGACATACAATAAATCCTTCCTCTTGAGACTTACTTTTTGTCAGGAATATGATCATGGCAATTAGAAGGCTAATTAACATGTAGGCTTAGGAGGTTCCTTTTCCATACATGGCAAGGATGTGTATGAGTTATTCAGGGGTGAATGATGTTTCTTATTCCAAACGTGCTCCTTTTTATCCCTTTAGTTTAGCTTTATTAATATCCAACACTCTTTGGGGTAGGAAGTGAATTAGTATGGCTTCTAAATTTGTGACATTCTCATTTAAGTAAAACAAAACATAATCTTAGATTTGACCTATGATTTAAGAACATTCTTTCCCTATATACAGCCTCTTCAGTGAAAGCCACCTACACTAATTCAAAATTTAGATGACATCAAACTTAGGAGTGAATTTTTTCTTAGTTTTGGAATGTTAACATTACAAACCGGCTTCTCTGAGGCTTTACTGGGAATCTCTGGCATAAAAATGTCTCTACTTTATATACATTCCTTGGCTTCTATTTTTCTGTAATACTTATTGGAACATATTTATTTAAATCATATGGTTTTAGTGATAGTAATAGCCAAGGCCTTTGCAGCAACAGATCCTTTCATTGCAGAACTTTAGAATAGTTTATAGGCATTATCTGGTGGAAAATATTATTAGAAAGGGTCTAGCAACAGTTAAGCTTCTTTATAACTTCATCATGGCTGTCTGTGCTGAAAGAAAAAGTACAAGTTTAGAAAGACAGACAACTAATTTATATTTTATATATTTTAAGTTGTATTCCTTCTGGGATCAAGCATTATTTTAAAATGTTCGTAAACTGAAGGGAATTGTCCAGAGAATGACAAATAGCAGCCTCGACTTAAGGCAACACTCTGCAGAGTCTCACACGTGTGAGATTAGCTCCATACACAGGGAGTTTCAGCCTTGGGGATTAACCTCCTGTTGTGTCCATGGCCTACAACTGCTTCCAGAGACAAGCATCATTCTGTTCTTATAGATTTGCACCCTTGGAGGCTTCCTGGATCAAGTTTATTTCATTACAATAGCAAAACCTGCTGGTGTTCCCCAAGGTCCTCTAGGGGGCAGCAGAGTAGCAGTCGATGTCTTCCTTACTGAGTCTGAAGGTATACTGGGGTCCTGAATACTCCAATCCTAGATGATAATCAGAAGACAGAGGGGGAAAGTGTCATTATCAAGAAAATACAAAAATGTAAACATTAGGTTCCGGAAATATAATTGCAGTTTTGCCAAGAAGATTGAAGTTTGTGACAAGTCAATGAACAGAAAAGGGAACATTTAATTTTCTTTTCTGCTTTGTTGTTGAGACAGTGTCTCTCTGTGTAGCCTTGGCTCTCCTGGAATTCTCTTTGTAGACTAGGCCAGTCTTGAACCCTGAAATCTGCCTGCCTCTTCTTTCCCAGGGCTGGGATCAAAGGCATGCGCCACCACATCCGGCTAGGATCATTTATTTTTCATCAAATATTTCCTTCTTACTTGATATGGGGGCAGACACTTGAGGGGCATCTAATGAGGAGTTATCTGCTCAATATGCAAATTAATACATATAAACAAAGTGATTAAGTACAGTGTGGTTGGTGAGTGGAGAAGGTGCTGTGGGAATTCAGGAAGTTTGGGAGGGTGGGAGGTGGCCATGAGGTCAGCTGCAATTTGGAGTGACTTTGTTTCCTGGTTTAGAGACGGGGTTGTTGAAGGAAGAAAGTATCCTCCAGTACATATTGCACTTCAGCACGAGTGAGCTGTTCAGTCAAGCTGTTAGAAGTCAGGAGGACACAGAGTAAACACCTGGGTTTCTCATCCCGTGACCATCTGTTAGTGCACACAGAGGATGAAGGGGCTGAGTTCCCCTGAGCACCTTTATCAGCACCATAGCTCTTGGTGGTGGAGGTGGGGGATGATTTCTTTTCTTTTTTTTTAAAACTTTCTTTTTATTTATGCGATGTGTCTTTCACACCATACATCTTGATCCCATTCATTTCCTCTTCCTTCCTTCCTTCCTTCCTTCCTTCCTTCCTTCCTTCCTTCCTTCCTTCCTTCCTTCCTTCCTCCTCCTCCTCCCTCCCTCCCTTCCTCCCTCCCTCCCTCCCTCCCTTTCTTCCTCCCTCCCTTCCTTCCTTCGTTGCTTCCTCTCTTTCCCTCTCTCTCTTTGTAAAACTATTTACCAAAATATCTAGACCACGTTGCAGCAACAAAGCCAGCCAGCATCATGTCAGGATGGCACAGCACTATGGTGAGGGTGAGGGTTAGGTTATTTTGTGCACTAAATAAAGCAACAATTTCAAAACAAAAAATTTCATGTGATTTGTCGGTGAGATTTGCACTCCAGGCAAACTTGTTCATAGCAGCTTTTTTCACAACAGTGACGGTTACCTGAACTTGAAGAAGGCGTTTGCACTGTTGACACAGATCCACTAAAGGATAAAGGCAGCTCAGGCTCCAGAAGCATGCTACACAGCTCATGTGATGGCTGACGTACCAGAAGTGCGGACATGGAGTCCTGCCTTGTGAAGTTTCAGAGGGAAGCATAGGCCACCAGCGCTGTTCATATGATGCTTTGAATTGAGAAGCTGTGGTTTCTGGTCAGAGAGTGGTTGATGAGTCAGATATTATTAAAAAGAGACTAGTGGCAATGAAGTGAAATCTTTGTTCTACTGGAACAATTATTGATGGTTCTATGGGCTAAAAAATTACCAGTGATTTAAAGAGACCCATGTTATTTATGTACGTACGTATGTACGTATGTACATACGTACATATTTATTTATTTATTTATTTATTTATTTATTTATTTATTTATTTATTCAAGATAGGGTTTCACTGTAGTCCTGGCTGTCCAGGAACTCCCTTTGTAGACCAGGCTGGCCTTGAACTCACAGAGATCAGCCTGCCTCTGCCTCCTGAGTGCTGGGATTGAAGGCGTGTGTCATCACTGTCTGGCTGATTTCACTCTTTCTGGTGGAATCAAACTCCATTATGTATGTAGACAACATTTTCTTTCTCCATTCAACTGCTGATGGGAATCTGGTCTGATTTTACATATTAGCTATTGTGACTACTGTAGCAGTAAACATGATGTTTAAGTATCTTTATGTTATACTTAGAATTCTCCCTCTATATACTCAAGAGTGGTAGAGATGAACCACATGGTAGTTCTATATTTACTTCTTGAGGAAACTCCTATTGATCTCCACAGTGTCTGTTCTACTTGACATTCCCACCAGCAATGCATAAATATTCCTTTCCCCTGCATTTTTGCTTGCCTTTGTTGTTTGTTTTATTGGTGTTAGTAATTTTGACTGGAGTGAGATGTTGTCTCAGGGTAGTTTGGATTAGCATTTATCGAATGGTTAATGATGTTGGACATATTTTTGAATATTGGTCATTTGCATATTTTCTTTGGAAAAGTTTCTAATTTATCTGCTTCTTTACTCATTAGATGATTCTTTTTGGCAGTTAAATGTTTGCATTCTTCATATATTCCGAACACCAACCCCCTGTCTGATAAACAACTGGCAAAAACTTTCCCCCGTTCCATGGGACATCGTTTCACTCTGTTGATGACCTTGTATAGAGACTTGTTAATGTCATGTAATCCTGTTTTTTAACTCTTGGAGTCATTTTCTGAGGTATTAGAGTTCTTTCCAGAAAGTCCTTGCTTGTGCCTGAATCCTGAAATGTTCCTATGCTTTCCTCTAGTAGTTTTGGGGCTGGAGATAGTACATGAAAATCTTCAATCCATTCTGTATTGATTTTTGTGATAACTGAGAGACATGGATCTAGTTTCATTTATGTGTGGACATCCACTTTTCCCACCTTTTGTTGAAGGGACTTCCCCACCCCTTGTAATGCATTCTTTGACAATGTGTATTTTGTAGGTGGCTGTAAATGTGTGGGTTTCTGGATCTTCCATTCTTTCCCATTTATTTGTCTGTTTTTGTGTTGATACCATGCTAGTTTTGGTACTACAGCTCTGTATTCTAATTTGAGATCAAGTTCTGTAATTACAATAAACTAAACAATGACTTTGTTAATAGAAAATAGGAAAATGCTATGTTCTTTTGTGTTTGAAGTTTTTATACTTTTATTTTATGTTTTTAGAATTTCATATATGAACACTGAATCTACACCACTCCAACTGTTTTCTCTTCCCTTCCCTGTCCCCCATTCATGATCTCTTATTTAATTATTATTACATGCATACATATATTCATGCACACATACATATATTTACATACAGAGATACATACAGCTTACTGAGACCATTTCCCTTTGCTCACATGTATAAATGTCCAGGACTGATCACTTGGGATTAGACCACCAGTGTGGGAGCTTGTCCCTGGAGGAAACACATTCTTCCTGTCTCAGCAGCCACTGACCACCTGTAGTTCTTCATTTAGAGGTGGGACCAAATGGAATTTTCTGTCTTCACTGGCATGTTAACAACAATGCTGTTGTTATTAGGTTGGTCTTGTTTGGGTACCCATACTGTTGAGCATTCATGGGTGCATATTCCTAGTCATGTCTCACAGACACAACCCAACAGCAGGCATCCTGGGCATCTAGCTTTTACCATCTTTACCATCTTTCCAACACTTTTTCCACAGTTTTCCTTGAGCCTTAAATGTCACAGTTTCATTGCAGATGTATAAATGGGGTTGGGTACTCCAGTCACTTATTGTCTGCATTTTGACCAGCTCTGGATCTCTGCAATTGTCTCTGTCTGTCGCAAAAAGAAGCTTAGCTATTTTAAATTTACTTTCAACTGTTTCAAATATTTAGACGTCTATAGAGAAATAATGACCTTCAACTTTGCTATTTGCCTTTCCCAATTGTTTCTCATCAATGGCAGCCACCAAGGCATTGAAAAGACTAGGAAAGGGAGACACTGGTCAACGGGCTCAAAGTTAACACTTAAACAAGAGATAACTTTAGTGCCACATCATGAGTGACAGTAGCTGTCTTTAATAATGTTTCATGTATCTAAAAAGTTAGAAAACATTTTAAACGTTCTTAGCCAAAGAAATGAAAGTAATGGATTATAGTTAATTTAGATAAGTGTACTGTGCCAGGTACTTTCTGACACAAGCTAGTCACCTGGGAAGAAGAAACCTCAACTGAGAAATTGTGGCATGTCTGTGGGACATTTTCTTGATTAATGATTGATGTAGCAGGGCCCAGCCCAGTGTGGTTGTATAAGAAAGCAAGCTGAGCAAGTTATGAAAAGAAAGCTGGCAGTATTCCTCCACAGTTTCTGCTATAGCTCTTGCCTCTAGGTTCTTACCTTGGCTTGCTTACATAACAGACTATAATCTATAGCCCAAATATATATTTCCTTTCTAAAAGTTAATTTTGGTCAGTTGGTCTGTCTATCTATCTATCTATCTATCTATCTATCTATCTATCTATCTATCTATCTATCTATCATCTATCTGCCTGTCTCTCTGTCTCTCTATTTGTCTATCTCATCTATCACAGCAAGAGAAAGCAAACAAAATTTACCAGGAATGTGGGATGTTGCTGTGATTGACATAATATTTTGTTTTAAGGGGAAGGATGGCGAGAATATTTGGAACTTTGGGATGAAAGTATTCAGAGTTTAATGAGCTCTTGTGGGAACATAGAAGATAATTCTGCGAGCGATGCAAACATGGAGAACTGTCTTGTGAAGTTTCAGAAAGAAGCAGAGGCTACCAGGACTGTTCATATGATACTTTGAATCTATGTGTTGTAGGATACTGCCCATGTTTTCTTCTAGCACTTTTCCTGTTTCAAACTTAAAATTGAGGTCTTTGACTGACTTGAATATAATTTTTGCATAGAGGTATAGGTATGGGCTTAATTTAATTTTTCTGCATGCAGAAATCCAATTTTCCAAGCACTATTTATTGAAGATGCTGTCTTTTCTCCAGTGTATGTATTTTTTGTCTTTTTCTCAAATATGAGATGGCTGTAATTATGAGTACTCATGTTTGGGCCTTCTATTTTATTTTATTGGTTTACATGTCTGTGCCAGAACCATATTGTTTTTATTACTACGACTCTATAAAGTATATTGAAGTCTGAAACATCAATCAATACAGTATTCCTTTTGCTCAGGATTGCTTTAGCTATCTGGTGTTTTTTTTTTTTGGTTCCAAATGAAATTAAGAATGCTTTGGCAATGTTCATAGGCACCTTATTCACAATAACCAGGAAATGGAAACAACCTAAACATCCTTCAACAAATGACTGGATAATGAAAATGTGGTACATCTACACACACACACACACACACACACACACACACACACACACACACACACAATAATAAATACTATTTAGCTGCAAAGAAAACTTAAATCAGGAAATTTGCATACAAATAGATGGACTGGAAAAGATTATACTAAATTAAGTAACACATGCAAGGAACGACAAACACCACATGTCCTCTCTCACCTAAGGTTTCTAGCTCCAAATCCTAAGATGTGAGTATGTAACCTGGAGTAACCACAGAAACCAGGAAAGTATAAAGGGACCGTACATGTGGGGTTGTTGAGATGGAAATGTCAAAACACAGGTGATAGGAAGATAGAATTAGAAAAAAGGGGTGCTGTTTGAATCTTAGATGGTCTTTCAATAAAAAACCCAGAGCCAGATATTGGTGTGAAAGCTGAAAGATTAGAGAAGCAGAACAAGCCACAGCCACTACCTATTACCTCACCAACTCCATGAATCCTCTGACTGAAATCCTCTGAGTCTTCACCCAAAAGGGTCTCAGCTGAATTGCTTTAGTTCCTGTTCCCTCATGCCTTATATACCTTTCTCTGCCCAGCCATGTCGCTTCCTAGGATTAAAGGCCTGTGTGCTTCCCAGTACTAGGATTAAAGGTGAGTGCCACCACTGCCTGGCTTTGTTTCCAGTGTGGCCTTGAACTCATAGAGATCCAGATGGATCTCTGCCCACTCCCCCCCACCTGTGATAGAATTAAAGGTGTGCGCCACAACTGTCTCGTCTCTATGTGTAATCTAGTGGCTGGCTCTGTCCTCCACCCCCAGACAAGTTTATTAGGGTACACAATATATCACTATAGGAAGTGGGATCTAATTAGGGTGGGAGGTCAATACAGAAGGAGAATTAGGGATGAGGGACAAATAATACCAAAGTAGTTTGATAAAGCTTCAAAGAATCATATTATTTTATTTACCTAAAATATACAGAATACATGTGTGTATGCAATCTTAAAAGAAGTTAAGCCGCTTGGACAGGGCTGACAATGGTGCTCACAAGAACCATAGACTAGCAACAACAGCAGCAGCAGCAACCACAGCAGCAGCAACACCCAAGTGCCAGGCAAGAGAAACCTTTTGCATGGTTGGACAGGGTATTCCAGGTGATTCCTCAAACAATGTAGACTATTGCAGCCACTGGTTGCCTCTCAGGGGTTGAGGATGAGCCCCTACTGAAGATAGCAGCATACTTAAAATGAAGGACTTGGATGATTCCAGCTGACTCTGACCTGAAAGCCTCTTGCATGCAGCCTAGCCTCTACAGTTATAGAAAAAAATCTACCCAAGATGCCAAGGCATGGGAGCAATTGACCAGTCTAAACCAGCTGCAGTGCCATGGCAATGATCAGTATGGCAACATTTCCATAAAGGAGCAACAAGTGCCACTCATGTCAGTAGTAACCAAAGGTATCTAATTGGACTTAAGGCTCACTGGACAGAAGATAACCATTCCTGGTATTGGAAACTTAACCACCTTCTTGGGCCTAGTAAGGTCATGGACCTTAGAATAGAATCTACTACTCTCCTTTTGCTAGACCGGCATAATCCCTTGCTATATTCTAAATCTTATCTCTGTACAGATAAGTGTACACCAACAGATAAGTGTAGCTACCACCCTTTATCAAAGAAGCCTCTTTATAGCAAATGGAGGCCATAACAAAAAAAAAATCATAATTGGACACAATGAAAAGATTAATGGATCTTGAGAAGTCCAGCCTACATCATAGCTTCTGCACCTATGACTGAGGGAACACCACAGAAGAGGGCTGAAAGATTGTAAGAGCTAGAATTCCAGAAAATATGCTGTGATACAGTCTCTCCTAAAGTATCTGCACAAACAAGGCCAGAACAATGGTAATATCAACAGACATCTTAGCATGAAAGGGGGTAAATTTTGTGGGGGTCCCACCCCTAGACAAAGAACTACAGGGAACTAATAACTGCAGGGAAGAGAATTAACCTCTCCTAGGAATGAGCTCCCTTATTAGTTGTCCAGTGCAGAGTGGTCATCCCTGAAATTCTATTAACACAAACAACAAAAACGTACTTAGCAGGTTGTATTTATATATACTTGTTCATACACTTACATACAAGTATAGAAACATATATCTAATGATGATAATCAAAGAGGTTATCAACTCTAAAGAGAGGGGGAACATGAAAGGGGTTGGAGGGAGGAAAGAGAAGGAAGAAATGATTTAGTTTTACTATAATCTCATAAAATAAAAGTAGTAATAAAATATTAAAATTAAAAAATAAAATTCTACTCTATTTTATATTGTGATGTTAACACATGGTCTTGGGGATAAACAAAAGAAGAAAGGAAAAGTTATGGTGCAATTATAATGTGTTTGTGTGTCAAGTTGACAATATTGTCTGGGTGCTGGTTAGTTATTGTCAACTTGACATAAACTAGAGTCACCTGGGAAGAGGGAGCCTCAACGGAGGAACTGCCCCCATCAGACTGTCCTATTTGCACGTTTCTTGATTATTGTTTGATGTGGGAGGGTCTATTTCCCTGTGAGTGGCATCACTCTGGGGCAGCTCGTCACATGTTATATTAGAAAGCAAATTGAGCAAGCCATGGTGATTAAATCAGAGAGCCATATTCCCCCGGAGTCATAGTTTCTGCTTTAGTTCCTGCCTCCAGGTTCCTGCCTCCGCTTCCCTCCATGATGTCCTGTAACGCATAAGCCAATTAAGCCCTTTCCTTTGTTAAAGTTTGCTTTGGCCATTGTTTTATCACAGCAACAGAGAGCAAACTAGAACAGGAACCATTTCCTTTTCTAATTAGAAACAAATCATGTTTTTTATTTATCTGACTAATTTTATTTATCTGCCTGGGATATCTTTTTAGAATACTTGTTTGTTTGTTGTGGTACTTGAGATGAAACCCTGGGTATTTTATGTGCTAGGCTGTTGCTCTACCATTAATCTATGTAATCAGCTTTAATGTATCTTCTTTTCTTTTCTTTTATATGGTGGAGGAGTATGTTTATTGTATATAAAAGAAAGACATAGCCAGAGGCAGCGACTGGAAAAATCCAGAGTGGACATGACCCATGTGAGGAGAGTTGGGGAGGGGAAGGGATCGAGGAGAATCAGATGCAGAGGCAGGAGGCCTAAGGAGAGCAGGGAGGGGGTCTATGTTTTCTTTAAAGATAAACTTATTTGCTTTCTATTTAAAAATAAAACTAATGCATCTCATGTATTCTTATTAAAGTAGTAGGTGCCTATTCCACTTAGATTTATTTATATATAACACCTTATTTGTTCTTTGAGAATTTCACGCACGTATATAATGCATTTTATATAATATATAATACGTCACACATACTCTGCTGATGCTCTCATGTTTCTACAACCCCTAGAACCTCCCCACAACAGATCACCATTACAACTTTGTGTCATTTTCTTTCTTTAAAAAATAACCGAGTCAAATTAGTCTCATATGATCATGGGCAGCCTACCACTAGCTGCACTCCCTAAGAGAAATGATTCTCCTTTTATCCCTGTAGAGACCAACTGCTAATAGTTCCTCAAATAAGGATGGGCCCTCTTGAGTGCCTCTCCCACCCATTCTGTAATGTTGACTGGCTTGTCCTTATACAGGTAATCACAACTTCTATGATTTCATGACTGCAGTATTCATGTCATGTCTGGAAGACAGCATTTCACAACATCCCTCTCCATCCTCCTCCAAATCTTACATTTTTCAGGCTATCTTCCATAACATTTCCTGAGCCTTGAGGATGGGGGTTGGTGGTTGGTCTAAACGTCTCATCTAAGGTTGAACATTGAGGATGGGGGTTGGTGGCTGGTCTAAATATTCCATCTAAGGTTGAGCATTGAGTATGGGGGTTGATAAGTGTCTCATATAAGGTTGAGCATTGAGGATGGGGGTTGGTGGTTGTTCTAAATGTCTCTTATAAAGTTGAGCACTCATGGTCACTTATTCTCAGCTTTCTGGGCAGTTGAGTCTCTGCATTAACCCCTGCCCACTGAATAAAGAAGCTTTTTTAACTAAGGCTCAGAGCAGCACAAATCTGTGTGTACAAAGCCAAATATTTAAAATGCAGTTTGGCAACATAACCTATTCATCAAGACAGTAGGACCACCCACCCCACCTCCTTCCCACCACCCTGCATCCACCCAGGGCCTATGACTTCTGTGGCTAGGAGATTTTGACCACATTTCTAGTACCAGGCATGGGTTTCTTCCTGTGGAGCAGGCCTCAAATCCAATTAGAAAGTTGGTGTTTACCCCACAACAGTCATGCCATTATTGCATGAGTTGGCACGTCTTGCCTGAAAGATCAGTAATATAGCATGCAGGGACCAGTACTCAGCATGACCATCTTTCAGCACCGTGAACGCTAGTCAGCTGAGAGGAAGCTTCCCAGTCAGCTTGAGAGTTACCTCTCCATGTCTTGCAACTAACGTGTGTCAATTTTGTCAGCAATAGAGTCTTACCATTTAGTTATGGAGGTCAGCCAAGAGCAGTGTTGATGGCTTGTATCATTTAAGGGGCTTCTGGAGCTTCACAGAATGATAATTTATAGAGAGGTATCTCATGTCTTTCACACAGATTTTTGTTTTTGACATGAGATTAATGTTTTCTGGGGCTGTCTACACAGGCAGAGTATCTCTGTTCAAACTCATGCTGTAGGCTGCCTCTTTACTCCATTAACAATTTCTTTTGCTGTACAGAAGCTTTTTAATTTTATTAGGTTAAATTTGCTGATTATTGGCAAGAGACTTGAGAACTTGATACGCCATTAACAAAAGTGCTTTTAAGAATGGGAAATACAGTAATTGTTAGCTTCCATTTGAATAGGCAAAAGGAAGATTTAGTAAATGGCATATCATTGTTTACCACAAAATTCATATAAATCTGTGCTTGCCTACATTTCATAGCTAAAAATGATGCTTATACCTCAGTTGATTCACAAAAAAAAAATCAAGAGATAAGCGTTCCTCTGATGTTAAAATAGTATTTAATAGTTCTAGAAGGCATGGCTTATCCCTTGTAGTTATGTTATTTGTATTTAAGTGTATATACTAGAAAGATTTACTGTAGAAAGCTAAAGTTGTAAGGTTTTTCTCATAGGAAGCTATGCGTTTCGAGATTGTTGAAATTAACTTACTATGATACTTCATTGTGCTTTAATTTGATCAGTGTCACACTGCGATGTCTCTTAGATTGAGAAAATCTGGAGGTGCTGTCACCAGTAAATGGCCTTTTTGTGAATAAGAGAAACCGCTTTATCAAACTAACCTGAAAACATAATTTCTTAAAATGATTGATATTAACAAGGCAAGTAATCACCTCAACCTCTTGTTGAAAACAAGACAGTCTCAAGATTTCCCCCCTCTTGAGATAAACGTCCAGTGCCTGCCCTAGCTACAGTGAATTTGTGGCATATCTTAAAAATAAAAAGAAACAGGCTGTTGATTGACAGTACTTATCTGGAGTCTGTTTGACCTGTAAGAGGTGGATCCAAGTCAACTCCCCCCCCACAAGCTTACAAGAATTTTTTAAGTTTACAAAAGGAGATAAATGTTTTAGACATGTTAACATTACCACTGTTTGTAATCTGTATTGAAATCCACATTGTAGAGACAGCAGTAGACTCATGTCTTTGAGTAATGGACCTCAAAGTGATTCTGGGTTAAAAGCATTAACATTCTTTTCAGAGGCTTGGGGATACATATATTTTGAGCTTGTGACTTATGCTGTCAATGAACAGCATGTTTCCCACCTGCCTATTCCACTTATTCCTGAAGGTGGGGACCTCTCTTTCCCCTGGAGTTGGGACTCGTTTCCCCCAAGTACCAGGACTGTGGGCCTGGAAGTTTCAACTGTACACCCTGTATAAAAATTTCCCCCAAAGTCCTTAATGTTACCTTCTCTCCCTAATATATATCTGTTCCATCAGCTTTCCAATCAACGAAAGATTGCAAACTATGGCAAACTCACCAGCCCTAGGTGCTTCTGACAGAGTTTCCAACCAACCTGAGCCTCTACATCCTAGAAGGCTCCAAAGTAGCTATCCCCAAATGGTCCAGCCTCACAGATAGCTCCAAGATGGCCCTCCACATCGGCCCGCGACTTCCATTAGTCACCAGCGCCTGGCTGACTTCAACATGATGCTCACCAGGTCCAACTGAGGTGACAATTTAACATATCAAAGTGGACCTGGCCACAAGCTTCTCCAAGCATTCCTAAGTCCCTACCAGTTACAGGGTATGGCTAACACACTCCACCTCCCTTCCTAAACTTCTTCAGCCAGGGCCTGGGCTACCTTCCCCAGCTGCTCTTCCCTATATAATCCAGCCATTTTGGTTACTCAGCCCTCTTTGTCTGCCCTTCACCCTCCTGGCCTCTTGGTCTCCTGGCTCTCTGCTTTTCCATCTTCTCATATGGCCTAGCTCAGGGTCATGTTCACTCTGGACTCTTCCAGTTGTCTCTGCCTCTGATTATGCTCTCCTTAATATCTACAATAAACTTTCTCTTTTACCAAAGGAGAAGAAGAAGAAGAAGAAGAAGAAGAAGAAGAAGAAGAAGAAGAAGAGGAGGAGGAGGAGAGGAGGAGGAGGAGGAGGAGGAGGAGGAGGAGGAGAAGTAAAAGGAAGTTTGTATCTATTTTAAATAATTCAAAAGCACTTGATATTCATGATCTAATTCTGATCCTCCTTTTTTAATGGCTCTACTCTCAGGAGCTAACTATGTTTGTCTTCTTGGTACAGGGAAGTGGTGTTAGTCTCCTGATCTCCTTCTTAAACCATAGCAGCTATTAGCTGGTGGCTACTCAAACTCACACACCTCAGGAAAAGGAGTGTGTGTTGACAGAGAACAGAGTATTTCCATTCCAGCAGCAGCAGCACAGGCCTTCCTCTTGGCAGGGGCTGCTAGTTTACTTCTAGGTGGTCAGGAACAAAGAAACTGGAAATGCCTTCAACAGCATACATCCAAGAGAAAGCTTAGGAGGCAAATCATGGAGCGAGGTCAATGTATCATTAGTTATCATATTTTTGAGAATAAAACAAATATTTGCTACCTCACTTAAAACTAAAGGTATTGCCAGTGAAATTGAACAAATTAGTTGTACTATTCCACCATGGTGAGCCATTGTAAACGTATGGTGCATGGCTGTGAAGATGGTGTTATGGAGTGTTTTCTCAAGAGATTCATGCGGTGGAGGCTTAGTCATACTCCGTTGAATTATAAGAGTGCTGACTTTCTCAATTGGTCAGTCCATTCATGACTTGGTGGCTGAATGGACTGAGCAGGCAGTCCTAGTTGAAGGAAGTAGGCCAAGAAAGATAGGCTTTTGAGGGCTGTCTCTTGTTTCCGCTTCTTCAGCCACCCTAAGGTAAGCATCTCTGGGACAGCCTTCATTTTCTGCCATGTTGCTCTGCATCACCGCAGTACAGAAACAATGGGATAGCTGGATATTGACCGAAACTGCTCAAACAGACCAGTTTTATCGGTCTTTGTCAATCAATTAAAAGCTGACTAAACAACTGTGTTTCTAAGACACTAAATTAATTTTTTCTCAAAAACAAAACAAAACAAAACCGAGTAGCTGGTGGTCATTAACCATACTGGCATGTAAAATATGAGTAGAAATACGCTTGGGATTGGACTTCCCAGCAAGTTTGTGAGGCGCCACCACCGCCCGGCAAGAAATGGTTTCTTAAGACTGGCATCCTTCACCTGCATCCTTCATCATTTTCCTTATCAGTAGAACCATTGCATTTAGCGCTAGCTGACCCTAGACATTGACCCAAAATGTTTTGCTCAAGAGTCAGTCTCTTCTCTCAGGGTTATTTGACCTTTGATCTGAGAGCAGCGTCACTGTCTTGTCAGTAGGCTGTAAGGTCAGCATATAAAACTTTATTGATATTTCCAGGTATGTTTTCCAATGTTTGGAGAAAGCTGGCCAATGGAGGAGATGAAAAAAGCCATTCATAAAGAGAAGGAGAGAAGTAGACGGCAACCTGGAGACTCTCACACCCCTGATTTCAGATGTTTCTGAAGATTGCAATGGTTTTGTTATAGCACTATGTCACAGGATACATTCAATTTCCTTCAGTGAATTCTTGTTTTGCTTAAATGCCTGGGGCTTTGTCATTTATGTTAATCAGAACCTGACCAAGACATATTCCTTTTATGAACCCATGTCTTGTTCTTGACAATGTTTAATTGGTTAAATACTACACTCGTGATACCACTGTTCAGGACTCCCTGTCTCTGCAGAATGCCCTTCAGTTTGAGAATGAGACTTACAAAAAGTTGTCTAAAAATTACTTCCTATTTACCAAGAATTATTTTTTTAATTAAAAGTTGACTTGGAATACTGATGTAATTTTTTTAAATATAAGAAGAAATAAAGATAAGAATACATAAGTATATCTGCAATAGTTAAGTATGCCTCTAGGATGAATAAAACAGGAAGTAATTAGACTAGGGTTAATGATCTCTTTGAGCTTAATTTGTTCTTTTCATTTTTGCCCCAGATGAAAGAACTGAGATAAAGATGGAGAATTACAGTAATCAGCAATATTATTCTGCTTTCTTGAATTCTAGATCCATGGAATTCTGTGAGGATGGAAGAATTTTAACCCGTTGTATGACCTTTCCTGTGTGGGTCCCAGTGTGCCCTTTGTAAACTGAATGACCAATACCGTCTGATATCTGAGACTCATCATGGCTCTAATATTCTACGATTCAGCTCTATGCAAACATTGTGTATAGACTGTTCATATGTCAGAGTGCCTTGACTTAGTTTGAAGATTTGAGTCAAAGCTCTACTTCAGAAAGAAACATAGGTGACTAAGAAAGAGGAACCAAGTTAGGCCTAAAGGAGAAGAAACAAGCCAAACAAAGCGGCACAAATCAAGACCAATGTGTAACTGACATCTTTGCTCAGAGTTTGCAAGGTGACCCATCACAGTCTTTTTAGTAGCCATCTCACTGTTCATATCTGGCTTATAGAGACATTTTGCTGCTTACTTTTTGCCTTGAGTATAAGTTTTTTCAGATTAAAAATATATCAGAATCAGATTGAGGAAGTAACTCAGTGGTGAACACATGCACCTTCAGCATTGGGGGTGAACTGTGTTTATTCTAAAGGCCTTAGCCACAGTGCCACTATTGAATCACCGAGGTCTTAAAGTAAGTTAAATAGAGACTATTAACAATAAGGCATGTCTCAGTAAGGAAGAGATTCCCTTGGCATATTAACAAAGACAAATTCAAGCAGTTTTACTAAGAGGCATGTTTAAATAAAGAAGCTAATGTTTATTGTGTGTATGCTCACTCAGCCTAGGCCTCAAGTCCCCTTTCTATAGAATGGAGGTAGTATTTACACCTAATTCAAAAAAATTATTAATTATATTTAGTGAGATAGGATGTATAAAGGACTTACTGTGTTTGACATATAGAAAGTCTCTAAGGACTTCTTCTATGGCTGAATCTTGGAAAATGACATTGAACCTATAGATAGCATTGATACAAGGGAACATTATCAAGACAGACTCCATTTAGACTCAAGATAGACTACTATAAATAAGAACTTATTAAACAAACCACATGGGTCTTTAGCAATGAGTGGGGATATTTGATCAAAACACGGATTTTGTTTGTGGGGTTGAAACCGGGAGCCTGCTTTGCTATGTGAAGCTTGTATGGTTTATAGAGACATCTCTGATGCCAGTGGTAATTGTGTATAGAAACTAGTTGGCTAGAGATGAAATCTAGTATCACCAGCATGTTCATGCAACTTAGGCTTGAAACTGGATGAGACCTTAAGAGTACAGATACAAGTCAAGGCCAGGTGCCTGGTCCCTTGAACCTTAGGTCTCCCAAGCCGTGGAACGGCTATGTCAGATTTGGAGTTCATGACATACTTAGAAGTGGAATCCTCATTCTCCCTGAATTTTTATCCTAGACTGCTTTTTAAAACATGATTTTTTTTTTTGATTCTTTGAGACAAGGTTTTTCTGTGTAGCCCTGGCTGTCCTAGAACTCACTCTGTAGACCAGACTGGCCTTGAACTCACAGAGATCCACGAGATCCAGCTGCCTGTGCTTCCCAAGTGCTAGGATTAAAGGTGTGCACCACCATGCCTGGCAAGTCATGCATTTTTATATCATCAAATTAGTAGTTAATATTTATGCCAGTATATATGGTTGTCAGTACTGTCCTAAATAAATAAAAATATGTATGTATGTATATGTGTGTGTATGATGGAATTCAGTGTACATTAAATAATCATGTCATTACTTCCACTTTTTACATAGAAACGCTGATTTTGAAGCTTGATATTTACATGGCTGCTTACAGTGCATTAGGCTTCCTGGCCAGATGCGAGGGAAGAGGTAAAAACAAGCAAATGAACAAAGACTCTTCCACAGGTGCCCTTTCCATGTGTCTATGTCCCTTTCCTGAAATTATTTCTCCTGGGATGTAGTTCATAGATAGGGAGGGTGGTATTTTCCCGATTTTCGCCCCCTGACTTTGTTGCCAGATGGGGGATCTTGGAAAGAGTAACTTCCTATCCCAACATTGACCCTGTGGCTTTTGTATCTACTTCAGGCCGTTTCAGAAGCACCAGCCATCAACAATTCATGGAATAGCTCTAACCACAATATAATTGCGGTGATGCTCCTGTGAAACTTTTCCATCTGAGGAATACAAACAGTTCCATCGATTTTGCTAACACTCTAGAGGTAAGTGTGAGAGCTATGCGTGTGGGGTAGGATTTGGAGAAGGGATGGCATAATGACTCCTGAGTTGTTTCCTGACTTTGCCAAAAAGCATTACTGAGAAATAGAAAGTGGGCGTGGTCAATTCTCAGTACTTTAGAATGCCATTACAGGAAGTTATTTAGTCCGTAATTCTACATTTATGACTGAGAGCCCACCAGTCTACTTCAGAAAGAGGTACTAGCATTTTTTAGTGTCTCACGTCTAGTTGAGGACAGATCCAAGTGAAGAATTCAGATTTCCTGTTTCATACATGATCATTAGCTACAAAGACACTGCATTGTGGTCCCCCACAAAACAAAATTAACATATAAGAAACATGCAACCATGTGTAAGTACACAAATGTAGCCAGTCCCAGAAGTGGGATGTTAGCAGTCATGATCATTCACTCAAGCGGCTCTGTCTTCTTAGGTTTCTATTGCTATAATGAAGCACCACAACCCAAAGCAACTTGGGGAGGAAAGGATTTGTTTCAGATTAAAACTCTCAGGTCACTCTCCACCACTGAGGGAAGTCGGGGCAGGAACTGAAGCAGAGGCCATGGAGGAACACTGACTTGTTCCTCCTGGCTTGCTCAGCCGGCTTTCCTATTCACCCCAGGACAGCACTGATTCAGGGATGGCACTGATCACAGTGGGCTGGGTCCTCCCACATCGATTATCATTCAGAAAAATGCCCACAGGCAGATGAACTGATGCCGAGGCCATCAGACAGTGTACGGGTGGGACAGTGGCTGAGTTGTACAGAGTGGCCATTCTGCTGCTGCCTGAACTTAATCACTCGCCCAGGGCCCTGGAGTTGTTCACAGGACGTGCTTAGGTCTGCGTTGTGCAGGGTTCTGAGGAACAGAACCTCTAGTATTTGAAACAGGAGCAGAGTGCAGTCGTTTTAGGAATCCCACCAGCCAGTCTTGGCCAGTAGGTTGACCTCCAGCAAGGAGCCGACTTTTCTTGTTCTTTCTTTCTCCTCTCTTCTTGTGGGAAATTGGAGGTATCATTTGACCTATCAATGACCACACTCTATTTAAATACATAGGTTGTGACTTTCCTTACGGGATTCTGGACCAACACATCTGATATTCAGAGAGGCATCGCAGTCTCACTTACACTGCCTTTTTTGGAAGGACTCTCAATCGCACAGTGTTTTGTGCTAGCAGGGTGACTTCTGGGAACTGGGAATCACGGCTCTAGTTTCATCTTTGGTATCAATGTTCAGAGTGACCTTGGGAACGTGGCTTTTCGTTTCTAGTTCTGTTTCCTTATGTGGATAAGAGATTTGGAGCTGATGATCTCTGAGGCTCCATTTATGGTTAATATGGAACCAACTAAAAACAAGATGGTCAGGATGGTATGTTCGTTCATGGTTCATAGACAACTTTTAGCCATGGTGTACGTCCAAGCTTGCTGATATGCGAAGGACCAAATGGTGTCATTCTGCTGTGAAGAAGGTCAGAGAGAAGGGAAGTTCCTTGACCAAGGACCAGGACAAAGAAGGAATAATCCATAGCATCTGACTTCCTGTCCCCTGCCCCAGGTTCTTTTCACTCTGCCTTATGCATTACCAGTTTCAGAGGGTCATTGTTGGTGATTCCCAGAGAGGACACACTTGGGAATTGCTCCATGCCCACAAACATGTGAAGCTGAGTGCAAGGCCAGGTTCAGTAGCATTTTCTCTACATTTTTTTTTAAAAGTAGGGGGTCTTACTATGTTTCCCAGACTGACTTCAAACTCTTAAAATCAAGTAATTCTCCCTCCTTAGCCAGCTTCTGCAGTAGCTAAGCCTATAGCCACATGCTACTACACCTTGATATCTTGTATATTTTGACTATGCTATTTGGGGAGAAAGAACCAAATGATGCTTAAGCATTTGTTCATTAAGATAATGGTTTTACTTATTAACTAAGAAGGAACCATGAATGCAATCTCAGACACACAAAGAGGAGAGACATTCTTGCCCATAGTTTCTCCCCTAGTAAATGAACCTGGCATTCAAGGATATGTCACCTGTTTGTGACTTTCTATAGCGCTGGTCCTTTCTATACTTTCACAATCTAATTTCTTTCTCTTGTCTGTGGGGTCATCCAGCTGTTATAGCTTCCATAATTACCATTCTTTGATTTATCTTTTTTGCCTCAACAACTCCAATTCTCCCAGTGTTAATGGCTAGCATACATGCTGAACACTTTCTCTGAAGCTCCAACCAGTGGAAGCCAGTATTCCTTCTAACCTACAAGTCACTTGTTCAGCCTGTGGATGATGCAGAACATTTTTGACCTGGTGCTGTCATTCCCTGATGCATGTCTTTTCTGCCATCTCCTGACTGGGATTTTTAATGCCAGTGTATGTTAAACATACACTCTTTTCTCCCCCTCCACAAGAATGGTAACTGGTGAATTAAGAGCTTCATAAATGCCCGAATAAAGAATTAACATGATCTAATGCCTTGTCTAATGTAAGTCTATGATTTTAGAGTAATATAATGTTGCTCAAAAGTGAGTTTAACAGTCTATTTAGAAGCTTTTTTATAAATAAAATTTTAATTGATACTTATCTAATCAAAACCTAAATAATGTTGTCTGAATTCTTACTTTTTTAAAAAGAAATCTATTGGAGCATGGGTAATCTAAATTACTAAAAAAAACATATTCTGATTCTGTTAAGATATACATATGTATCTTAAAACATATTTTAATAATAAATCATTTTAAAGGTAGATGCCATTTGTAGAAAAAGAAAAAGTATTCACTGGAGATATTTCTAACGGTCAAGTTAATTTTGAGATCCTGTTGTACTTCCTGCTGGCCATGACACTGTAGACAAGTCATTTCATTCTTTTGAGTCCAGTTTCTTCAGCCAGAAGATAATGGTGTCTGTTAAGTGGAGTTGATGTGATAATGGGCTTGAAAGTGTTCTGCAAACTGAAAAGAACATCATGCATAATGGAGACTATTATTATCAGTATTATTGTTTTAGAAGTCATTCCATGGGATATAAATGCATAGCTCCTTTTGGTGCTTCTAAGTATATAGAGTGTTTACAAGTTTAACTCAAATTTACTATGAGGGTTACTTTTAATTGTCCACCTGACACAATCTAGAATCATCTGGAAAGGCATTTCAATAAGAGATTCAAATATGATTAGCTTGTAGGCATGTCTGTGGGAGATTATCTTTATTACATTAATGGAGGGGGGATACCTGCCCACTGTGGGTGGCACCATTCCTTAGACAGGAAATGTATCAGAATGAAGACATCAAGCTGCACAAAAGCATGTATGCATAACTTGTTGATCTCGCTTTTTAATATTATGTACGCAGTACACATATATAATATTAAATATATTATATATAAAATATAAATTTTAATATTATATACATGTCATACATATATATAATATTACCAGCTCTCTTCAGCTCTTCCCACTGTGACTTCTTCTCTGTGATGGACTGTGACCCGCAATTGTGACGTAAAGCAAACACTTTCTCTGCTCAGTTGCTTTTGTAAGGCTGTTTTATCTCAGCAATGGGAAATGAAACTAAGATGGCCTGAGATGAAGCATGGCAACCGATGCTAACAGCACTAGACCCTTATTTGGAGATCACCTTTCTTCTGTGGTCACAGATATTAGAGTTGGACCCACTGTTCCTCCAAGACTCACTGTATGCCCACTGTGCATCAGACAACATTTCAGACAAGTGTTCATGTCCTGCTTATGTTATGAGAAATGAAAGGTTCCTCAAAGCTGCGTGCTCAGATGAGGTGGAGGGCAGGAGTACAGCTTGGCGCTCAGGATGGGTGGTGGCCTATATTGTGCTATAAATAGTTGCTTCATGAGCTCTGAAGCCAGAACCTCTGCTTAGTGTTACCCATCACCACCCTCTGTGAAACCGGGCCTTTGCCATTCTGTGCCCTTAATGAGAACTTAATGTTAGAAGCCGAAAGGCACATTGTATGACCAGAGTTGCAGGGGTTCGATTTCTGAACTCTGCTGCTGACACTTGAGAAAGGAAAGTTTAAATCCAGCTATTGATTGAGAGAGATTCGTGCCTGTCCCCAGATGACACCTGCAGAGCCTGCACCTGCATGCAGACACATTCACAGGGCTACAATTTCCCTCTCATCCTCCTGAGACAACGGCCTCTTTCTTCCAAGTGGAGGATTTTTAAGGTTCTGAGATAAAAGCTCCCCTTTCATGTGCTTGTGACTCACTGAGCAGGGAGACCTGGGGATGTGCTGAGCCATTTTCAAAAGCTGTAGGGAATGCTATATATGTTTCCATTTGCAGCCTTGGAAGCTTTAAAACTTTTTTTCTAAAAAAGATTGATGAGTATTTTAATTATGTGTATGTGTGTGTCTGCCTGTGTGTAGGTATGTGCAGGTGAGTGCAGGTCCCGGCAGACCCCAGAGTTGTTGGATCCTTGAAGCTGAAGTTACAGGTGGTCATGAGCCTCCTGACAGGGGATCTAGCAACCGAACCTGGGTCCTCTGTAAGAGCAGTGCCATGTTCTTAACCACTGAGCCACCTCTCCATCCCATCAAACTCATTTTCTACCGAAGGTAATCACACCAAATCTCAAGTAGCATTATGGTCTTTTCCAGTCTGTTTAGTGTTCCATGTGTGTCCATGACTGCAGGACTGACCACTTGGGATTGGATAACCAACTAAGGGATTCCTCCCTGGGAAGGATGATTTCTCTTGCTCTCAGTGTTGCCTGTAGTTCTTTGTGCATGTGAGATTTTCCTCTTCCATGTCATCTTGTTTATTGGCGTACTTGTCCAGGTCTTGTTTAGGCAGCCATCTTATTAAGATAAGGTGAAGCTTCCCAGTCATTTCTAGGAGACACAATCTCTCAGCAGATTTCCTGGTCCCCTGGCTCTTGGAATCTTTCTACCCTCCTTTCTGTGATGTTCCCTAAGCCTTAGGTTCAGGAGTTTTGATGTAGATGTATCAGTTGGGACTGGGCACCCTACATCACTTAGTTGGAAGGTTTTTAATTACCAATTCTACCTCATCAGGTGTTTTGATTCTGTTTAAATACTTCTTTTAGTATTAATTCTATGTTAGTAGGTCGTATACATCTAGAAATTCATCCATTTTCCAGTTAAATAGAACATAAGGTTTTTAAAGTAGATCCTTGGGATTATCTAAATTTTCCTGGTATCTGCTGAAATCTCTCTCTTTTCATCTCTAGTTTTACTAATTTGGGTCTTCTGCCTTTCTTTTGGTTAATTTAGATAAACGTTTGTCAGTCTTGTTTATCTTTTCAAAGAACCAACTTTTAGTTTCATTGATTCTTTGCATTTTTTTTCATTTCTGTTTCATGTAGTTTAATGGAGTTGTTGGCAAGTGGTCACATTTCTTGAGGGATTATAGACAATGAGACAGACAGACAGAACTGTTGGATGATGAAAAACATACATCAATAATTAGAAGGAAACATGTGCTCAGCAAACAGTTTATGACAGAACATGTTTACCCAGGTTGTACTCTTCAAAGAGTAAAAAGGGTTTAGTGGGAAATCTCACTTGCTATATTTCTATAATGTGATATTTGAATTCTTTTGTAGCAAACTCAGAAGAATTTTTTTTTTGTTGGAAAAACTAATGACAAGATGGGACAGGAAGAATGTGTTCCAGATGTGAACTCTGTTCTGGAGGTAGGGATGTATAGGAGCAGATTTGGGCATCAGGAATGGCCCTGTGCAGACCTAGAGAGGACAACATCCACATGCTGCTGGAAGAGGCTCCTGAGGGTCACCTTGACAGCCAGCTCAACTTGTGTGTAATTGTATAGGCAATGCTGCAAGACACTGAAGTGCTATTTGGAGGCATTTAGTGATTGCCAAGTATAACCTAAATCTTTAGTCTATAATTACTAGTTCATAATTACTTAGCTTCCTGTATGTGATAGATTTCCTTGGGTAACTGGAAATCTAGTCTCTTATTTAGTGACATTGAATTTCCTAATACATGAAAGTACCCAAAAGACCTTCAGAAAATGCTTTTCCAAACTTTTGAGATTTGGTTTAAGTATTATGAATAATTTTTCTTGCTTTGGCAAAGGTGCCTCAGAAATTCAGTAAGTCCACTGAGCCATTAGATTTTTTTTTTGATAGATAATACATTGGCCTGGGTAAGAATAAAAAGGAAAGCAAAACCTTTCCCAGATCCCTTTTGAATTACAGTCCTTTGGATCATTGCTTCACCTTTACCCTTGATTTAACTATTAATACCATCCTATTTTTGTGTGTTATTTCATCTTATTCTTCATTCATGACCACAATAGTCTCAGTAATTTCAGATTTAGCTCATTTACCTAGTTGTCTCATATTTGTAAAAATACAGTTTTTAATTTTGTTTCTCTTTCAGATTCTTAACAAATTCATGAATCTAAACATGACTCTTTGTGGATGCCTATTTCACTCTCTCAGATCTGTCTTTTAAAATACAGAAAAAAAAATAGAAGATACAGGGACTCAGCTATCAAGCAGCTTTGTAATGGTGGGAAAGTCACACACCTGTTTTGGGCCTTGACTTCCCTTCAGAGAAAGTTCCCTACTTTCCTGCTATCTATTTCTCCTTGTTGACTACCTGTTGGGTGTGGTTGAATCTCGTACATACTGTGCATGCAGCTGTAGGTACTCTCCCTCAGACCAAAGGCTCCAGTGTAGGCTGTGGAATATTCCTTTATACTATGTGAATATATGTCCCTGTAAGTGATTTAATAAAGAAGCTGACTGGTCTATAGCTAGGCAGGAGAGATTGGGTAGGAGAGCCAGACTAGGAGAATTCTGGGCAGAAGAAGGGCAGAGTCAGAGGAGTTGCCAGGAGACACAGAGGGAGCAAGACATGCTGGAGGTCAGTTAAAACAATGAGCCATGTGGCAATACATAGGTGAATAGAAATGGGTTAATTTAAGTTGTAAGAGCTATTTAGTAATAAGCCTGAGCTATTGACTGAGCATTTATAATTTGTACAGAGTCTCCATGTTGGTTATTTGGTAACTGTCAGGCAGGAAAGAAATGTTTGCCTACAAATGGTGTTCCAACATGAAGCTAGAAATCCTACATAAAACCTAACGAGAAAAAAGGGTTCTAGATACACAGAAATGGAGCCAAGTGTGGCTTCCTAGACTCGTGTCTCTCATGCCCACTGTAGTACAGGGACATGTCTCACTGCTCACTGCCTGCAGGCTTGAGTCACCAGCGCACCATGAGATAAGCTGCATGGTGTGTTCCCACAGTCTCTCACACTGGCCACAGTACAAAAAAACCCTCCTGGTTTAAAGGCTCATGTCAGAAAAAGGTTACAGATATGCAGTAAAGACAGATTCACATAAAAAAAATGCAACCAAACTCTGAATGGGTTACAGTGTGTTTAAAGATATACATAGGGTTGGGAGAAAGAGTATATACAGTCTTAGACTAAAAAATATAGTTTTGAAATAATAAAGTTCTTAAAAAAGAATAGAGTATTAAAAATATAATCACAGACACATAAAGATTTATTAAAGACTTAATAAATACATGGGGAGTCTGGAGACTGTATGTTATTGTGTTGTCATTGAAGTTTTTGACTGCTGAGGAAGGAATGACAGGTTCTAAGACACATTGGATTATGAAAACTGCTGGATTAAACTAACCTATATATTTAAAAAATATCTTGACTTAAAAATGGAAGTCAAAAGATAACATTACTTTGGGGAAGAGGTTATGCTTTTATTTCCACAGAAAATGAAAGGCTGTGGATTCATTTAAAGTTAAAGATGATCAAGTTTGATTGAGGAAAACCCTCTGAAATCCTGACTGCTGACATAAAGAAATAAGCCTAAAAGAACTACAAGACACATGATATACATTTCACCTGATCAAACACATAACAAAAAGTCATTTTTGGCTGAATTATATGCATAATACAGTCTGCTGTGGGATAATGCTTTTGTACACTGGTTTAATAAAACGCTGATTGGCCAGTAGCCAGGCAGGAAGTATACATGGAACAAGCAGACAAGGAGAATTCTGGGAAGGAAAAACAGAACTGAGGAGTAGACACCAGCCCACCATCCAGGGAAGAGCATGTAATGACACACAGGTAAAGCCGCGGAACATGTGGCAACATATAGATTAACAGAAATGGGCTGAGTTTAAATGTAAGACCTAACTAGTGAGAAGCCTCAGCCAATAGGCCATACACTTCATAATTAATATAATCCTCTGTGTGTTCATTTGGATCTCAGTGGCTGTGGGACCATGAGGACATGGTAGCCGGGTAGGCTCAGAAAAGCCTCAGCTACAAATAGCACTCAATGGCTTGAGTTTCTATCTGAAACCTGAGAACACTTAATAAATAATTCTAAACTGAGCTAAAAACAGGTTCCTGCTTCATGTCTTATGTGGGCAGTGAGATGCCACAACATGCAGGCTTGAGGTACAGTATTTGTGGTATGTGGGCTTGACCTATGGCATGGCTGTGGATTCCTGCCATAGTACACAGAGGCATTTCCAAGCTGCACAGCGTGGTGCCTCGTAGGTTTACCTTTTGCTAGTACAAAAAGAAAAGAAAAAAGAAAAGGTTTCTGGGCTACATGCTGCTGGATGGAGGCATAGACCCACTGCTTCCCAGAGTTAGCGGTGAGCATGGTTCTCCCAGAGCTGGTGGTATATGTAGTTCTGCCATGATGGGAAGCTGAGTTGGGCAGAGTGAGCAGCTAAGGTTTCTGCTTCAGTACTAGCCTATGCAGTTTAAAGCAATAGATTCACAATAAGGCAGATTCAGATAAAATAAGACTTTAAATGGTTTACAATGTGTCTAAAAATGTACATAGACTTGGAAGAGAGAGGAAAAGGAACATAGACAGTTACATAATAAAATAGAAAGTTTTAAAAAATAAAGTCTTTAAAGGGACAGTAAAAGTAATATAAAAAATAAGTCACCTGAAGATGGATATTATACAGAGAATCTGGATTGTGCTGTCTTTGGGATTTTTAACTGCAGAAAGACATTTGATTGTAAAGGCTGCTCAGTTAAACCAATGTGTATATCTTTGGGGTATCTTGACTTCAAAATTTGGATTGGAAACCTGCTTTGGAAAGGGCATTCTGCTTTTGTTTCCACAAGAAGCAAGAGGCTGTGTTATAGATTAAGATACATCAGGTTTGACCAGCTAAAACCCCCTGAAAGGTCTCTGATGACACCATGGCCCAGATGATCCAACATCCAGAACGTTTTCAAGGCAAGTGGCTGAGATAGTCCAGTTTCAAAAACTATTCCAGCCAAAGCCTAACAATTATCCTGCTTTTCTCAAGGCTCTCCCAAAGATTACCAGTGCCCCCAAACAACAGGAAGCAGTCTGGAGAACAACACCTATTTTTCCAGAAAATGGGTTATAGATATTTATTATTATTTAAGGGGGGTGGTTACAAGTTGTTATTGGTAACAATCAGGAAAAAAGCTGAACAAAGGAGATTAGATTAAAGAATCTCTTTTTGAAAAGAAAAAGGGGGGCATAGAAATGATACAATAAAAGGATGAATCTACTTTAATCCAAAAAACAACCATTAATTTCAAAATATTTTAAATTGGTATGGATTTTAGTTTATTGACACAAATTTAAGGTTAATTGTGTTATGCTATATGTATGTAGGTATGTATGTTTCTACTTTCGTTTAGGTTATTGTGTTTATGAAGCTCATTTAAAAATGTAATGTATAATTAAGAAATATAGATTAATAGTCATCTATAATAATAATCAAACTTATAGTCATGTTAGGTATGTTTTCAAGGTCATACACAGATATATTTAGATAGGTAGATGGTCTTCAAACACTTGAAAGACCTACAGAATATGGCATTTAATATTTTTAATAACCTAAGGCTTTTCATGACAGTGAGACATGTTTGCTCCTGGCAGCACTGATCTACTTCAGAGAAGATGATGGATATTGAAGAAAATCTGTATGGAGTTTGCTTTTTTTATGGCAAAAGCTAGCCACTAGAGCAAAGAAACTGCTCTTGCTTCAATTACTGACAGTATACTGTCCAAAATGGACCAGCAGGATGCAAAAGAAAGTGACTGCCAAACTTTGCCAAGACAAAGTAGGACAGTCCTTCAAAATTCCCTGCTTCTCAGAAAAGTCTGTCAGATATACTATGCCTGTAGGCCAATGTTGGATGCCCCAACATTACAGAAGAACCTAGGGTGACTGTCCATGCAGCCAGATGTCCTTAGATAACATTTCACCCTTCTGGGGTCTTTGACAGAACTGAAGACTATTTAGTCATAGTTAAAGTTTTCCTTAGACTTGATAAAAGGTAAATTAGGTATAAAACTTTAGACTCACAAAGATGAAATAGATAATAAAATATTTTCTCTAATTTTTGCCAAATACAAATGGACTAGATATTGTAACTACAATTCTTACTTGATAACTGATTGTGTTGTATATAATCTTACATGTTAAAGTTGAAACCTTCCTTTTTAATTAGACAAAAGGGGGAAATGTGGAATATTCCTTTACACTGTGTGAACATATATTGCTGTTATTGGTTTAATAAAGAAGCTGACTGGCCTATAGCTAGGCAGGAGAGATTGGTTGGGAGAGCCAGAGTAGGAGAATTCTGGGCAGAACAAGGGCAGAGTTAGAGAGGTTGACAGAAAACACAGAGGGAACAAGACATGCTGGAGGTCAGATAAAGCCATGAGCCATGTGGCAATACATAGATGAATAGAAATGGGTTAATTTAAGTTGTAAGAGGTATTTAGTAATAAGCCTGAACTATCAGCTGAGTATTTATAATTTATATTAAGTCTCTGTGCTGGTTATTTGGGAACTGGTGAGCAGGAAAGAAACATCCACAGTAAGTAACATACAGTAAGTCATGAAACAGGAGTACTCAGGGGTTCTGTAGATCCCAAGATTAAGAACATTAAATGACACTATGGGACATAAAAATATTCCCAGATAAACTGGCATTTGTGTTAAATTTTGGATTTGTTGGAAAGAGAGGGGAGAAGGCATCTTTGCAGTCCAGGAGAGTGTGATCTGTCTTGCTGCACCTGAGAGGTCCAAGACTGGGTGTTGGAGAGACGCATAAGCTTGGGTAGATTTGTCATGTGGGACTGTGATGTAGCAGCAATGTGAAGGCCCTTTTAGGCCAAGCTAGTAATGATGATAGCTTGTAAATACAAGTGAAAAGTGTAATAAGGAAGCTTACTGTTTTATATAACTTGTATAATATAATTTAAAAGGAAAATAGAATAAAGCAGAAGACAAACATACTTGTAGACCTTAAAAATTTATTTTTGTTTTATGTGTTGGTGTTTTGCCTGTGTATGTGTGTCTGTGCACCATGTGTGCAGTACCTGTGGAGGCCAGAAGAGGGCTTTGGATCACCTGGAACTGGAATTACAGGTGGTTGTGAGCCAATGTGTGGGTTTTGAGCTCCAAACTGAGGTCCTCTGGAAGAGCAGCCAGTGATCTTAACCATTGAGCCATCTCTACAACCCCTATTCACAGATTTTAAAGATTGATAAAATAAGTATTGAAGAGTGCCTAACTTCTTACCAAATAGTCCTTTCTAATGTACATCACTAAACAAGCACTAACCTGGCATGATAACTGAACCAAAATTGATGAATAATGTCTCATCAAGTCAATGAATCATGTAAATGATGTTTCATGCTCTAAAACACTACAATTGTTCACTTAAATATTCACCATTTTGCTTTGATATTAATCTAAATATTAGCATATCTTTCACAATAACAGTTTATTCATGGTATTCAACCTGTTTTAGTTCCTGAGTTTAAATATTCAGGATATGCTCTGGTTTTTTGTTTTTTGGCACAATTTTATGAGCTTTCAAATTAAAATGGTTTGTAATGTTTATTGTAACATATTAAAGCCAAGGAGAAAAAATAAATGAAAGTAAGGTTTAAGTTTGAAATTGCAAGCAGAAAGAAGTGCTCAAATTAAATTCATCAATGGTTATTGAATTCATTCTCACGTCCAACTTGACAAATTTGGTGGCAAATCTTATGTGACTTACAGATTAGAAACAATACTTAATAAACTCAAAGATAATATATGCAAAATGTAGGGCTAGAGAGATGGCTTGCAGTTAACAGCATTTGCTGCTCTTCTGGAAAAACACAGTTTGGTTCCTAGCACCCACATCGAGTGTCTCACAAACACCTGTAACTCTAGCACTAGGGGATCCAACATGCTTTTCTGGTCTCCATGGGCACCTCGACACATATAGCACACACATACATACACAGAAATAAAAGTATGTCTTAACTACATTCATATACAGTATGTAGCATCTAGGGAAAATTATCAATCAGTTGTATGGGTTACTTCTCAGGTTCTGGGCCAGGAGGTATGGACCTCTCCTTCAGAGCATGGTAGAGAGAAGTAGTGAGCCAATGGGATTTCTGTGGACACAGAGACACCTCCAGGGTAGGACTGATTTTCTGAAGGTTGTTTAAGAGCTCAGAAAATTAAAGTGGGAAATAGAAGCATAGTTGGGAGGAAGGTATTATGCTGGTGCAGGTGGGGTGACAGGTAGGGGTGGGGGTGGGGATGGAAGCAGGTCAGATGTACAAGCTGGCAGAAAGAGAACCCATTGAACTGCTGAGTAGATGGGGCTGGAGCATGAGGAGATAGAGTTGCACTTGGTCCAGATTTCTTTTTTGCAGCCTCAGTAGCTTGGAAAATCAAGGTTAGGTCTTCAAGGAGACTCTGCTGGGAAAAGCAAGGTCTGGGGAAAGGACTGTGTAAGAGTTAGCACAGGGTTTAGCCTTGACAGCTGCTGTGGTTAGTGTTTTTTGTCAACTCAATGCAAGCTAGGGTCATCTGGGAAGAGAGAATTTCAATTGAGAAAAAATTTTCTGCCAGATTGTTCTGTAGGCAAATCTATGAGGCATTTTCTTAAGTGATGGTTGATGTGGGAAGGCCAGAGCACTGTGGGCAGTGCCATCCCTGGGTAGATGGTCCTGAGTGATATAAGAAAGAATGCTGAGAAAAAAAAATCAAAGAGAGCAAGCCAGGAGCATGGTCCATGGTTCTTCCATGGTCTTTTACTTCAGATTCTGCCTCTGGGGTCTTGCCTTGAGTTCATGCCCTGACTTTCCTTCATGATGGACAGTAAGCTGTAAGGTGAAATAAACCCTTTCCTCCCCAAGTTGCTTTAGGTCATGGTGTTTATCATAGCAATAGTGATCCTAAGTAAGACAAGAGTCAAGGAACTAAATAAAACAGAATAAGTAAACAAAAATAGTCAATACTTTGACAATTTGAGCCAAGGAGATGAAGTCAAAGGAGTCATCAGCAGTAATCATATTGCCTTGGAAGGTACCTTCACCTTGGCTCCTCCCCCTGGCAACTCTCCTGCTCTGATGTTATCACAAAGGTCCTAAGTGGTCAAACCCATTGGGACAGAAATTAGAATGGGCCCTTCAGATATGGTGCACTCCAGGTTCAACTAGACTCCCAGGGGGATCCAGGTCAGCACTATTTTCTACTCATCATCTTTCTACTGTAGAAACATGGTGCTAATTTATCTTCAATGTCCCCACACTCTCTCCACAGAGCCTTTGCCGCCGAGGTCTTAGCAAAGCATTCCCTCCTTGGGAAAGACCTCTGCATCCTTCATTGTCTCCTGGTCCTTTTTGTTTTTTTTTTGTCCTCCTCTCTCTCCCTTCCTCTCCCCCTCCCCTGTGCCCTACCCCAGTGGTGGTGGGACAATGCCTCACCTAACTATATATGTCTGTGAAGCATATTCAAAGGCTAAGCGTTACATTCTGTAAGTGATTAGTTGTACCTTGAAGCCCCAGTCCACGTGTTGTGTGCTTTGCACAAATAACATGTCTTCTCAGAGTCTCAGTCCCTTATAGTTCTTTTCATGGGGAATTACTAAGATAGTAGATATAAAGTAACTATACTTTAGATCAAAGTTAGGAAATTTGTTTATTTAATTTAGCATATGGAACTTAAAGTATCATGACCATAAGTGAAAACTAGAGGTATGCCTTGCATCTAAGAGAGAAGAAAGGTTTTCTAAATCAATTCTCTGAGACTGTACAAGAGTGAACCCTTCTTTTCTCTTGACAGTTATGCTATTTTAATCATTGTAGTGATACGATGGTGACATTTTAACTTTGTTTTGTAAACAATCCCTGATGAAAGTTGTTTGGGTTAATTTCATAGGCTGATTTGGCTTTCTGAGAGTTGTTTCTTCTGAATCCTGATGTTCTTTCTCCCTCACTCCATCTATTTTCTCCCAGCTCATCTGAAATCAGACGTTAGTGGTTCTCCATCCAAGGCTAATAATAATAATAATAATAGTAATAATAATAATAATAATATTCTTCATATTTTAAAACAATTCAAAACCACACATACATAAAAAAAGCCAAATGTAAAGAAGGTACCCTTGCTCCCGGCACTTCCCCTATCTCCGTCTCTGCTGCCTCAGAGTGTCTGCCCTCTATACTTAGGAGACATTAGTCTTTGGCTCTATTATCCACAGCAGATAATGCTCAATGTAATCACAGCAAATGATTTGGCGTGTGCATTGATATGGAAATGGGTTTCCAAATGCACAGTAATGTATCCTTCTAGAATGCATCATCCTTTTCAATGTGCTCCCTCAACATAGTTCCTTCCAATTGAGAAAACCTCACGGCCTCTATTGGAAAGCTGGAGTGCCTCTTTGAGTTCAAGCATGAGGACTCTTTATAGGTAGTTGCTATAGTTATTTATGGAAGCGAATATTTCTTTAAAGGAGGAAAAACACTGTATTTGGGGATAAGGAGAGAAGATTTGAGGTAGATGCTGTCTAGTTTTATGCCAACCTGATACAAGCTAGAGTCATCTGGGAGGAAGGAACCTTTTGGCTGAGAAAATGCCTCCATTGTACTATCATAATAAGTAATATAATATGATAATAATAAGATTGTACTATAGGCAAGCCTATAGGTCAGTTTCTTAATTAGCAATTGAAGGGGGAGGTCCCAGCCCATTATAGATACTGCCAACCCTGGGCTGGTGGTCCTGGGTTCTATAGGAAAAACAGGTTAAGTGAGCCACGAGGAGCAAGCCAGCAAGCAGCACTCCTCCATGGCTTATGCTTCTAGATCCTTGCCTTGCTTTAGTTCCTGCCCCTACTGCCTGAAGAACTGTTTTATGGAAGTACAAGTGAAATAAACATTTCTTCTCCAATTTTTTTTTTGACCATGGTGTTTTATCATAGCAATAGTAACCCTAACCAGGACAAGACATTTTTAGGTTTCCTGCTTAAAAGGGAAGTAATAATCGGACAAAACTAGAGGAAACGAGGAAGCTGAACATCCAGCGATATCCGTGGGCTCAGAATTTGAAAATAAAACGTAACTGTAGAGGTCCAGCTCTGACTTGTCGAAGGGTTCTTAGGGGGAGGAGAGAGGAATGAGGAAGTATTAGATAGAAATATAGATGGAGAAAAAGACAGAGACACAGGGTAGCTCAGGAGGGCCCTGGGTAAATACACAGTCACCCAGAGTTTTATTCTAATAGGCTTTTAATACACTACCAAGGGGAGAGGCAAAAGACCTCCCCCTTTCAGGATCAAAGCACAGTGTACAGCCAAGTGTAGACTCTTCAAAACACCTGGTAACCACGCCCGTGGTCAAATCATCCTTTTATGCAGACCTGTTGGGCAAAGCTAGCTCAGATTCTCTGACCTTGAGTAAGGTCTTACTGGGGAGCCTCTGTGGGCCCCCACACTTAACAGACTATCATGTATGAATCTTTTCACCTAAATGGTTCTTTTTCTTCTGCCAACATGAAGGTGATGGATCAGCTTCCAAAAGTCTCCGGAGACAAAGCAGGAGACTGTGAGGACTGTGTAAACAATGTTGATGGTGGGAGGAAGGTGAGCATTTCAGAATGTCAGAATCCCACGACCAGAGAGAAAGGAAAATATGGGTGGGAAAAAGCTCCAGCCAAAAACAACAATGAAAAACCCTCAAAGATCCCTTTCTGCAACTTGAAGATCCAGCGAGAAAGGAGCAAGAAGGAATCCAAGGAGTGGGCAACACCGACGCTCCTGGGGCAGACCCAGCATGGAGTCAGCCCTGCTGGTTCTTTCTCATCTGTCCTAGAATGTTACAAACGACTCAAACAGTTTGAAGGTGCCGAGTCAGCCCCACCTTTACTCATTCATCCATGTCCCCGCTGACTCACTGGGGAATCTGGAATTTGATTATGCCGTGATTACTCTGTGCTGCACTCTAAGTGGTGAGAATGCCAGCCTACTTGTCCTAGGACAGAACCTGGGGAACTTACAGATAACATCGATGCACTGCACACCAGCCTGGAATCCAGGAAGTCCAAGGTTAGGATGCTGGTAGAGTTGGTGGCTAGTGAGGGCCCCTTGCCTGGACTCTGGTCAGCTGTCTTGATGTAATTTCATTTTTTTTTTCAAGACAGGGTTTCCTCTGTGTAGTTTTTTGGTGCCTGTCCTGGATCTCACTCTGTAGAGAGGGGGCCAAGTAGCTCTCCAGGGTCCTGTTTATACAGATACTTGTACCATCCAGGAGAGAGCTGTGCCTTCAGGGCTTACTCACTCCTCAAAGTCCCCACATACAAACACCACAACACGGAGGATTAGATGTCAATATGAATTTTGGGGACCATAGGTATTCAACCTATAGCACTTCCTTCATCTAGAGGCAGATATATAAATGCATGGTAGACATGAATAAAAAGTACTGAAGATACTATTAAGATTCAGAGAAGGTTTCTCAGGAAATGCTTTACCTAGGTTTTGAAAGATAAGTAAGTGTTTCCTAGGTCGAAGGTGGAGTGAGTTGGAAGGGAAGCACAGGTTGTCTAAATCCTAACGCTCCATGAAACTGTCTGTCTTTTCTTCTTTACCACAGCCTGGATCACTTGTCAGTTCATGCAACTGGCACAACTTAGGAGGTAAAAATGAAAGATACAAGTGAAAGACGTAAAGAAGAAAGAGAGAGTGTGGCAGGGAAAAGCAGGGTTTGCATTTCTTAGTTCAGAGGTTGGGTGGATTACTCTGTCTTCATTCATTTTCTGTTCAACTACTTTGTATTTCATCCATGCACGGAACCTGCAGTGATAAAGAGATAAAAAAAAAGCTAGTTGTTACAGATACCGACTTTGGAATGATGCTCTTGCAAGCTCACATGCAAAAGTCCTCACCTCTCTGAGATGCAGGCATCTCGTGTAAAAGGAGGGCATTGGCTTAGAGGATACCTAGGGCCCCTTCTTGACTCTGACATTGATGCCAAAAGGAATGTGGTATTCTTGAATGATCATCAAGGAATGATGTTGTGGTCCAATGTTGAGCTCTCCAGCATGAGAGCTAGAAGGTATCTTAAAGACTTTTCTCCAAGTCTCTTCCTCTTATAGAAGAAAAATAGGAGCAGAGTCTTAACCCTCTCTGCTACATGTAATAACAGCTGTTAATTGTCTATGGTGATGTTTATCCAGAAAGCAGGAAAAATGTTTCTTGCATGAAGGAAAATCAATTCCATTTGGTATTTTAAACTGAAATAAATTTCAGGTGATGTAAAAAAAGACCTAGAACCATTAGCATCAGAATTCAGGGCCTGGAGATTGTAATGTCAGAGATGCTTCTGTGCAGAACAGCAATCTGGGTCCGTCTGTAACTCCAAGATGGGCTTTGATTCCTTAACAGGTAGCACAACAGAAACTCTTCTCACTAAACTGACAGTGAGAGATGAGAGAGAAGGAGAGAGAGACAGAGAGAGACACACACAGAGAGAGACACACAGAGAGACAGAAGAGAGAGAGGGAGGGAGAGAGGGAGGGAGAGAGGGAGGGATAAACACTTTTTGAAACATTAATTTTTAAAAAGATAGTAAATATGAAACACATTTTTTTTTAAAAAAATCACAAATATAAAAATCTAGTTGTCTTTTTATTTTTGGTCAGTTGTTTAATGTAGTATCATCACGATGTAGTTGGTCATGAACTTCCAAGTCCTTGCGAGTAATGGCCTTACATTAATGAGGCTGGGGATCCATTATGCTGGTGTATGCTCTTGCTGTTATTTAATTTCACTTGGCTGAAATTAATCATTAATTATTTCCTCACTTTTTAATAGCAGATTGCTTTTTTTTTTTTCACCAGCGACAAAGCTAATTGTTTTATTTCTACATCTCACTTTGCCCGTGTAGCCAAGGCCGCTGTGTGAATTGGGACTTGGACTTAAGTATGAACATGAACCAGGAAGGTTCCCACCAAAGAAGAACAAAGGTGATAATGAATAAGGCTTTGCTATCGCCCACCACGCAAACAGCATACTGTGTGTGTCAGCCAGGCAGCATGGAGAACACATTATGGAGGACGTTTGTTGCTTCGTAGTTACCATTTCCCAGGCCTTCACTAGAACTTCTGGTTGCGTTTGCTAAGTGAAAGGAGCAGAGCCCTGAAACAACTTACTGTGATGCAGACAGCCCAGCCCTCATGAAGGAATGCACACAAATGTGCGTTGCTGTCCTGAGGGTGGTAATGATGCAGGACACCGGGTAACTGAACTGAGAATCTTGCTTCTAAGTGGTTCCTTGTTCTAACTGGTTCCTTGACTTGAGGAAGCTTGTGCTGGACTCATTTATCACCTTTTTTTCTAATAAAAATTTAAACTGCAAGATTTATGGATTTTTTTTCTAGCTTTGAAACTACAATTTGAATGCCACTAACCCACAGACTGATAATATATTCTCTCCATTCCACATACTAGGTTATTAATAAATATTTAGCCCAGTATATGAATGACAGATACTGGTTATATTTGTTAGCTGTTTGGGACTGGATATCTAGTATATATGAAAATGTACACACACACACGTGTATATAATCAAAGTAGTAAACGTGTTGCTCTCTGGAATTTTGAAGGGAGAGAAATACAGGGTGAGGAGGAAATGGTTCTATTCAAATATCTATGTTCTTTTGAAGGCTGATTTTTTGATAGGATTCTTCAGGCTAAGACCAGATATACTTTTGTTCAGTTGTTACCACCAGAAACCAAGAGCTGAGCTGGTTGGTCTTCATAATGATCCCAAGTAAATTCAAGCTTATTTCCTTTGTATATTATTATTTTATCTCGTTATTTTTCATTACCACAGCAAAAAGGAACACTAAGCCGAAAAACATCACTTCTCCAGATCTTGTTTAGATTGATTATTTCAACCTATGTCAAGTTGAGACCTAAACATTAATGAGATTGACAGATCCCATTTTAAACAGGCATTATGCCAGGATAACAGATGGATCCTGGAACTGTCGGTTGATGGCTTGTGTATAATTCTCTCACATTGTCAAGTGGACATAGTCCTTAACAAGAAATGTCAAAAATGTTTGTCAGTTGGTTTCCAGATGCCTTACCCATGCATCATTACCCTACAGCAGTACTCTGCAAGTCTCTTCAGATTCCTACCAGTCCCCAGAGAAATCACCAATAAACCACATGGACAGGTAAATCATGCCTGGGTGACTTGCTTGCTTTCCTGCCTTGGCCAGCCTCTCATAGCCTATTCTTTACTAATGACCTGAACCATTTCTATGGCAACTACCATTCATCATTTTCTTCTTAGGGAGAGTGTTCTCACATTCTCATTCAAGGAAGAGAGAGTGGGAACCTTAGAAATAGTAAGTAATCAAAATGTGTTTCCTGTCTAAAAGGCCATCCCTATTGTTCCCAACTCTCTCTCTCTCTCTCTCTCTCTCTCTCTCTCTCTCTCTCTCTCTCTCTCTCTCTCTCCCTCTCTGTCATCTTCCCTATTCTTTCCTCTGCTGTAACTAACTTTTTCTAGCCTCAGGCTGTTTATGGAGGCATTGGCTGCTTAAAATGGACACTTGAATTCAGGCTCAGAGACACTTGAACCTAGACCTTAACATTTATGGTCTTTTCCTCATAATAAACCATGAGCACATTAATTAGCTATCCTCCTGCCTCATGGTGTTCTTGCTACCTCTGGCAGATTATTGAAAACTCAGTTTAGTTTATGCCATTAGGATTAGTGATTGATGCCTCCCATTTGCCAAGTAAATTGGCTTTATTGCTGTTAGAAAGCATTATCTCATTAAACTCATTATTTTATCATGAGGTAGTAAGTAAAACAATGTTATTGTTTGAATATGAAACATCCTTCATAGGCCCATGTATTAAAGTCATGGTTCTTGGATGCTGGTGCTATTTTAGAACATTCTGGAAACATTAACAAGTAGAATCCAGCTGGAAAAAGCAGGTCACTGGGTTCTTTCAGTCTCTGTCCCTCTGCTTCTTGTCTACCATGAAGATGTGAACTGCTACAGTACAAGCTCTTCCAGCCAGGATGTTCTGCCTAAGCACATGGGGCTAAGCAACCATGAGTCGAATGCCCTGAAACCATGAGCTAAAATAAGTCATTACCCCATCAGACTGTTTCAGGCAGGTATTACTTAAAAGATGATATAATGTACCTCATGTATAACACACTCTTCTAGAAGCTGGAGATACAATAGTGAGCAAACATGGCCTTAGGAAACTTACATGCTGGTAATGTGTGAAATTAACACTTTTAGTAGAGATAATGAATCGGACACTTCTTCCACCTTATGGTGAGTACCAATTTATAAGGATGAATATACTTCCTTAAGAAATGGCCAACTGTTGTTTATATTATTCAACTATAAAAGATGGATAGTAAGAAAATGATGGAGCACAAAGACCAGGCCATGAATCCTGTCCATTGATACTCAGCTCTCCCAGAAGCCTAGGATAAGTATATATAATAAACATATGTGGCTGGGAAATGGCTTAAAGTAACTATGAGGTAATGCATTGCTGTTAATGAATTCCAATTATGTGGATTATTTATGTATATTCTAGGAAGAAACAAAGTTATAAGCATGTAACTGCAGCAACTCTAAAGGCTGAGAGAAAGATCACAACTTCAAACCTGACTGTACAACAGTGGGAAGCCCTAGTATACACTAACTGACTAACTAACTAACCAATCAGCCAACCACCCAACTAACTAACTAAATAACCAAACAAACAAATAGTAAATAAATAAAACTGTGCTGTAGCAATGGATATAAATATAGATACCTTGGACAATGAGAATGCCAGAATGTCAGGTCAGTCTGAGAACAGGGAACCTAGTACTGTCTAGTCCTTGGCATTTGAAATAGCTAAGTGCTAGGGTACCAGTCCATGTCTATGTTTCAGGTTCTTCATCTATGAGTTTATCATAACTAGATCAAATGATATCTGATTAACACTTTCAGGAAGCATTTCTTTCTTGAAATATGTTCCCACAGTGTGGTGAGAAGATTAGCCCCTATTCTAGGAGAGAGGTGAGACTTGAAGGCTTCCAACCTTGATTTTCAATGCACACTAACCCAATACTACATTATTATGTAATAGTGAGTGAAATCTATTTGAATTACTGGTGGTGTAACGTATTTGTATTTATTATGGTCTCTGCCTCTTTCCCTGTCCCCTTTGTCACGGTAATTCACATCTTGTGGAAAAACCTTAGAAACAACAACAACTTCTTACATTCAAGAGTACTTTTGGCGTCTTGTGTGACCCCAGGTCTAGCCTTTCGAAGCTAAGGCCTCAACAGCTAGCTTGGTGTGTCTCCTGCAGGCAGCTTTCTTACCACCATCAGTCTTACGGGCTGCCAAGTCTTAGTTCTCCCATTTCACTGATGACAGCCTGTCTTATATCTTATAATATCTTTTAAATATCATTTCTGTTTCTATCATCTTTAAGAATTGCTATGCTTATATAAGGTAGATGTTATATTTTAGTAATACTTTATATTCTCTGTGTTTCAGGTTGTCAATCTTTAAGATAGATATAGTCATAGTACTAACCTCAGACAGTTTTGTGAAGGTAAAATTAATTCAAGCATTTGCAATCTTTATTATAGTGTACAGCACACAGTAGGTTCTTAGCATTAGCTCAGGAGTATTATCATTATTTGTAACCATGATGTCTTAGTCAATGTTATAAAATAAAGACACATAAGGACTTATATACCAAATACTGTTAATTCATCCAGTATGTTTTATTGGTCAAGAAACTCTGTTGACTTAAAAAATGACTCAGGAGACAGTTTTTGTATTTTGTGGTAAGAATAAGAAACAGAAAAGGGATATATACATAAATAATTATGATGCCCAATAAAAAATAAGAGAAGATAAAGATCCCCCCTATTCTCAATAGAGTATGTTCATAATTAGGGAATCAGGGAGGCTATAGGAATGAGACAAAATTTTAGTGAAGTTTTCAGAAAACTCTAAGATGTGGCTATATATGTGTTCAAGGTGCAGTAAAAGCATTCCAGTAATGACTATGTAACCTGCACAAAAGTAACATCTAAAGAGTTGTTGCTTAGTACCATGATAACTATGTTTAGAAACTAAGCTTGGAGATGAATGGAAAATTCCTGAATGTAGATTGTAGATTTTGCATTCCATTTGATTTATTTGGATTTAATAAGGCACCTTGTTGTTTAGAACAGTGAATAAAAGGAACAATGGATCATGAAGTAGGAGGCTGCTTTCACTTTTGTTCACTCTAGATGGGGGGGGGTGTACAAATGATCCCGCAGAAGACGGGTTGCCCCTGCTCTTAAGACAAGAGCTTGAAGCTTGCTTCTGTTCCACAGTGGAGCTCATAGGAAGTACCCACTGCCATTTGAGTTCCTTCACCTGTAACCAGGCCCCAGGTGGAGCTCCGGGAGTCCAATCGGTGAGAAAAAGGAGGGATTGTATGAGCAAGACCATGTATGTATTGTATGTTGAGACCATGATTGGAAAAAGCACAGGGACAAATAGCCCAGCTAGTGAAAACACATGAACTATGAACCAATAGCTGAGGAGCCCCCAACTGGATCAGGCCCTCTGGATAAGTGACACAGTTGATTAGCTTGATCTGTTTGGGAGGCCCCCAGGTAGTGGGACCAGGACCTGTCCTTAGTGCATGAGCTGGCTTTTTGGAGCCTGGGGCCTATGCTGGGACACTTTGCTCAGCCTGTGTGAAGGGAGGAGGGGACTAGACCTGCTTGGACTGAATCTACCAGGTTGAGCTGAATCCCCAGGGGAGACCTTGCCTTGGAGGAGATGGGAATGGGGAGTGGATTGGGGGGAAGGCAGGGGGAGAGCAGGAGGAAGGAGGACAGGGGAATCTGTGGCTGATATGTAAAATTAGATTAAATTATAAAATTAAAAAATAATAAAAAAAAGTCAAATAAATTTTGACTTGGGATTAGGACAAAATTTCAAGCCATGTCAGAAATGGCCCTAAATTTATTTTTACCATCTTGTACTATGTATTTTTTGGGAAGCATCATTCTCAGCATTGATCAATATAAAATCAAAGTATGGACAGATTCTGAAAAGCATTGAGGATACTCCCCATCCTGCAGTTTCAAATGGTCATCCAAGATCTAATTTTTATGTAAATAGTAAGCAACTCTATCTTGTTAGTATAGACATTTTCTAATGTCTTTAAAATTATATTATACAGAAGAACTGTTTTTGAAATAAATTTGTTTATGATTCAAAGAAAATAATCACCATTAAGGTCATCAGGTATAGCACTATTGGGGAAAATGTGAATTCATCCTACTACTATAGAGATCACTATGGATAGACTTCAAAAGATTAAACAATGGAATTACCATATGATCCAGGCAAACTATTCCCGAGTATACTCAAGGGAATAAAGTCTGAATACCATAAAGATATCAGCACATCCATGTTTATCACAGTAGTTGTTCACAGTCATCAAGTTACAGAATCAGCCTTGATATTTATCAGCAGATGAGTGGATAAGAAAACAGGGCCTATGTCAGGGATTCTTAAACTTTCTTGACATACAAACCCTTTTGCCCCAAAGTGTTTTTTGTTTTTTTATGTGAAACTAGGTATGTAAATAAAATAGGCAGACTAATCACATGTTTACTGGTAGCTATAAAGAAATTTGTTTTAAAATAATTCTTTGACATATATGTAATTTTATCACTAATGATGAAAGAAATTTTTCTTACTGTGATGGATGTCTATTTATTTTTAATCAGTAATATATCTTCATTTGTTTGTTTGTTTATTTATTTATATTTTTACATCCTGACCACAGTGTCTCCTCCCTCCTCTCTTCCCAGTCCCTCCCTCCCTTTACCTCCCCTCCTCAGTTTCTCTTCAGGGAAGGGCAGACCTCCCGAGGATATCCACCAGCCATGATACATCAAGTTGCAGTGAGACTAGTGCCTATGTATTTTTACACAAAGAATTAAATCTTGGCTGAATATTTAATGTCATGGGATGCAAAGCATCCTCAACAATTTTGGAGTCAATCAATATTTTGAATTTCTAATCATCAATCAATGCCGAGGATGCCACTTTGCACAAATTCCTAGTACAACATGACAGATGCATGTTCAGAAATTGTTAGAGATTCTGTCCTGATCCCACGTCAAAATTCATAAGATTTTTTTAAGGTTAAAGTCAAGTCATCAATTCAAATATTAATTTTAAAAATTAAGCATTCTAGGGCTGTAGCTGTAGCTCAGGAGTAGAGTGCTTGCCTCCCAAGTATAATGGATGCCCTAGGTTCAATTCCCCAGAACTTAAAAAAAAAATCATAACACAGTACAAATCAAAGAAATACTAATCTGAAGTTTGCATGCCAAGGGATGATGGTAGGAAAATATTAATTGTAGTCTGCTTACTGTAATTAAGGCTCGGATAATCAATATAACCACTGTGACTGAAAACAAGATTCTCAAACCTGAACCATGATGTTTCAGGTAGCGTCGGTTGATGTTTTGTGGCACAGTCAAGTGTACATGTGGTGTGTTTAGAACCAAGGCTTCATATTAGGGAAAATAAGCCAGAGGGAAAAGGACAAAGATCATGTTTTTTTTTTTTTTTTCCCCCTCATATTTAAAAATCTAGAATGGGGACTATTTACGGGTGGAGAAGGGCCTGATGGGAGGGGAAGAAGGGCCAGAGACAATGAGGAGTGTGGATGACTAATGTACAGAAATACTCTCTATGCTCTAAATATCTTTAAGGGATAAATACATTGTGAGGTACATATATCTTTGTGTGACATGCTCTTACAAAACAATGCCGATCTCACTCTGCTTCCTACACCCCTGAAACATTGAAAGCACACCTATGTTGTATAATTCTCCGAATCCTTGACCTAGGCATGTATTCAGAATCTACAGATTAGATAACATTAATTTGTGGTCTCTGTGGTCTGATGCTCTGGTGTTTGTTACATCCCAGGAAGTCACTCACAGGATAACTTCATGATGAGAGTCCTTGTCTTGTTGAGTCATGTGATGATAAAAATTGGTAGTCAGCTCAAGGCACTGGCAAACCTCAGGATCCCCTCTGAATCACTAAAATATTAAATTATAATCAGCCCCGTGTTCCTTGTTGGGAGTACATTTTATTTCCTTTCTGTGTTTTGGAAATTGGGGTGGAAATCTACTGCGGAAAGAGCCTCCTCTTAGTTGTGGGTGAGTAGTCCCTCTGTCTCCTTCCTTAGCTCTCGCAGGTATCTGAGTCTTCTGCGTTTGTTTTTATGCCCGAGAAAAAGATTGCCGTTTGGAGGAGTAATATTTTCTTAGGGAAATTTGGGCAATTAAAACATAGTCAGTATATAACATTTTCCCCAATTAAATATTTCATATACGAACAAAACACAGTGTAGGCTTGAGAACAGCATCCCGCGGTATTTTGGCCTTTTGAGCCTTCTCTACAGCCTGAAACAAGAAAAATGCATGCCTTGCCACTTCAAAAAAGGGGAGGGGCACATTTTTGCATTTCAAAATATATTATATCTATAAGGTGCCTTTCCACCCTTTGGGAACTTTCCTTCTTTGTAGATGTTGGAAAGAAGGTAAACAGAGCACCTTGGGACACCCCGGGCGGGCGGACGCTTTGTTTGAAGAACTTTAGAAACCTCGGAACCTGCAAGGAACATTGCTGGGGTGGAGGCCATAGGGGACACCCAGTCTGGATGGCACATAAAAGGAAGGATGCTAAAGTACCACAGCCCCGAACTCCTGCCACTCCACCTGAGAAGCAGAACAATCACGGGGGTGGAGGACGATGTCGGAAGTCTGTAGGGAGAAGAGGGGAGGCAGACACCTGAGAAGTTACTGCAGCAACCAAGAGAAGCCCACATCATGACCACTAAGCAGGATTCGTAAATCCCTCTGCTTTGGGGAGGGCAGCAGGCTCAGCTCAGACACCCCAGCCTCCTCTAGAGCTTCGGTAAGCAGTCCTGGAAAATCGGAAGGGATTGATGCGCCGTTCCAGTCCAATCCATTTTCTAGTTTGCAGGGAAAATCCGGTCCGGTGTTTATTTTTAGCAGCGCTTTCCTGTGACCGAATGCTACTGCTTTCGGACTGGGATACTGAGGACCTTATTGGGGAGAGAAGCCAGGGCGGGCGGGGGAGCGGGAGGCGGTGAAAAAGGGAGGGGGAAGACCTGCGCATGCGTGCCAGCGCCCATGCAAATCTGCTGTACATCCAGAGCAAAGTGGGATGATCTGTCACTACACCTGCAGCACCACGCTCCGAGGACAGCTCCTGCTTGCAGCTTCCAGACTCAGGTAAAAAAAAAAAAAAAAAATACAATTCCAAGCGGCCCTGTGAATGCTTTTCAGTAGCAGATATGCACAGCAACCTAACCCCTGTAGAAGCAATCTGCTGCTGCTAAGTGTCCTTTGGTAGCTGATCGCAGCTTCAAGGTTTAAGAAATCCCATCTTTCAGGAAGCCTGAAGGGAAAGAAGGAAGTACGGGGCGGCGAAATCATCAGACTGCCTTTCCAGATTTGGGGATCTGAAGCGGGCCCACATCTTCCTGCCAACTTCCATTGAACTTCCCAGCACTCTAAAGGGACCGAAATGGAGAGCAAAGGTATGTGACTGTCCCCATCGGGGCACTTCCCGCTGCATGTGCTTGTGTCCAGGGCAGCCCTCGGCGAGGGGACTGCAGTGCTCCGGGAGCGGGAGGAGCATCACACCAGGTCGATAGGAGGAGGATATGCTATGTCCGTTGCAGCAGCAGGAATGTGGCAAGAAGGCCACTAACTCCCACAGCGTGGAAGGCAATGTTTAATACTCCCATCAGTTGCGTAGTGAAGTAGGATGAGTTTCCCCCCCCCCGGGGGGGGCGGGTGAGATGGAGAAGATACCCTCCCAAAATGGAGGGGGAGGAAAGATGTGTTGGTAAAACGATTTCTTTTCTGTATAATGGATGGACTGGAATAAATCTATTCTGTTTGCTTTGGGATTTGCTGATGGGCACATTTATAGCTGATATCCAATAATGCATTGCTAAAAAAAATGTTTGAATTTCTCCACCCCACCCTACAAACATGGTGTTTCTGGGTGTGTATGACCACATTCGACTGCATTTTGAATGGGTAACAGATAAAAAAAATTGTGTCTTTTTGAAACGGCATGCACAGGAACTGACCTCTAAGAAGATCAGGGTACGGAAGTACTGCTTGGCTCTTTTGGGCGCGATGCCGTTCACTAGTTTTGGACCAGTACACATTAAAATTCCCCTCATAAGCAAATCTACAAAATGTACACCCACCAACTGCTACATGAACTGTGGTAATCAACTTCTGGTTGGCATACCTAATGCATATAAACAAAGCAACCATTAACATTGTAAGTTTGGATGTCATTTGGACTTTACCCCCATCTGTACAGGTCTCGTCCCCTCCTTAAAATGCCCACTAGGTTGTGAGGACGCTGAGTGATGTGGCCAGATACCCAGTAGGGATATAGGATGTATTTAATTCTGGTGAAACCAGAGAAATGATGTCAACTTTTATGAAACTATATTCATTACCCAGGACTGGAGAAGCTATATTTGAAGCAAGGTTTTATTTTTAACCAGAATGTCAGTCACTGTGGCAATGTACTTAGGCTCAGGGAGTGGTGTTGAACTACCTATTTCTGGGCTGATTAATGAAACTAGAGTGTTGATGATAGCAGCTATCTGTCCAGTACGGTTTTTTTTTGAGTATTTAATTAGTTTTATTTGAGTATTTGTATGTTTTATCATATTTGTATCCAGGGTAAGCATTGGCACTGTGGGAAGAACTGAAATGATGTGGATAAAGATGAGCTGGAAGCTTTCAGATGGGGCAGATTATTCTTGTGACTCGTTGGTGGGCATTTCCTTATGTGACAATGTACATATAGAGAAAAAAAATCCATTTCTCTAAATATACATAGCATATTACAAAATCTGTTTTAAAATGAAAATCCAATCTTTCTTAAACCATAGATTAATGTAATATTCCAGTTAGTTAAACATTTCTTGGACATAGAGTTAGCAGCAGAGAGTATCATTTTACTATGAAACTGTTTTTCTGCTTAGACGACACCTGGTATTTGGCCATTAAATCTGGTTATTTGGCAATGGTTCTTGGTAACATTCTTGCCTTTAATTTATACAGCAATTATTGGCCCATCGTAAAATGAAGATGTATCTCTCAGCAATGTATTGTATTTTCTTTTATTGCCTATAGGGAATGCTGCCTTCTTCTGAGAGTTCCGGGTGGTTTATATTGTCTAATAATAACAGTAGACTTCCAGCCTTGCTTCCAGTCTGGGGAATTCAGAAGGGAGACAGAATTTCAGAAATAGACCTGGGAGGAAGTGGGCCAAAAGTTCTATGTTAAGTCAGACAACAGTGATACCGTGGATCACAGCTCTGCTAAAAAGGCGACGATAACTCTCGCTAGGAGCCAATATTGTGGTCATTTTGCAGAGGGTTCATAATTACTTGTAACAAAGGAGCAAATGAAAGTCTTGATGAATTTTAATTCCTGGACTTTACAAAGCTGAGCTGCCCAATTATCAATCATGCTAACACTAATACTTTTTGAGTCAATGCAAGTGCCATACTAAAAACAAAACAAAACAAAAAAACCCCTGCAGCTAACTTTAAATGTTTTTTCTAGAAGGGGAAAGGAGCATATTAATGGGTAGTTGCATCTGTATACCATTCTAGTTGGAATATATTTTATTTTTTTATGCCATGTAACTTCTCCCCCCCAAATAAATTCAAGTATAATTATAGGAAAATATTATTAAACATAAGTATTGGAACTAATTTTGAAAAGAGTCAAAGAATCATCACAGGATTCATTTGACTGTGCAATCGTTTTCCATACCAGAAAACAGTCTAATGTCCCATTTAGACTTGAATCCTGTCACGAGCGTCAGGCAACCTTCACATTACCTTTGCTGTTTGAAAAGCAGACTAGCCACGCAGCTCTCTGAGTAACTCCCTTATTCACAAGTAAGATCATTTCTACTTCCTCCCTTACTACTTTACATCACTTCCTGTCATGCAGGACAAAGAGGAAAGTAGTTCAGTTCAGAGTCAACTTTAAGGATCTTTGTGTATCGTGGTAATTACATTGTCTCAAAGACTGAGTGTTTGGAGTAACTTTGATAGAAATTGTGCCTCACTATTTCCGAGGACTAGAGCCGCTCAAATAACGTAAACTGTTTTAACATTTAAACTTGTGGTTCAGAAACTTTTTTTGCACTCCAGAACCTCTTGGTATACTTCATAAACATTCTCATGCAGGGTCCTAGCCAAAACAGTTAATTAGAATGCTGGATTGGAACAAAGAGGTGCACTTTTTTTTTTTATTTTATTTTATTTTATTTTTATTTTTTTTAATGTCTCAGGTGCAATGTGTTTGAGAACCACTCATCTCAGTGCTGGATGATAAATCGTTGCTTGCAGTTACATTTAGAACTTCAGGAGGCTCATCTTTTTTTTTTTTTTTCTCTAGGCCTATTGAACAGACTGATTTCAATAAAACCCCAGGTAGTTTGTATTCAGGGTAAAGTTTCAGGAGCAACGATTTAAAGGTAGCTTGTGTTTCTCTTCTGTTTCCCCTTCTCCTGGTTGCATCACTTTTTTCTTTGCTTACATTCTCAACTTCATGCATGTTACCTATAAAAACACCTGTAGAACTTTTTTTTATATAGAGAGGCTTAGGCTGCACTCCTTGAGAATGAGCTTGACTGGTTGTGGGGAGGAATCTGTGCATAGTTCTTTAAAACAAAACAAAACAAAGTAAAATTACTCTGTCTTAGTTACTTTTCTATTGTCGTGAGGAGACATCAAGACAAAGACAGCTTACTAAAGCAATCACTTGATTGGGGCTTGCTTATGGTTTCAGAGGGTGAATCCATAATCATTACGACAGGGAGCTTGGCAACAGGGAGATATGATTCTGGAGCAGGAGCAGTGCGCATACACATAATTATTATCAAAGGCAAAAGAAAGGGCAAGAGAGAAGGGGGGCATGGACATGGAATGGCATGGGCTTTTGATACCTTATAGCCCATCTCCCCCAGTGACACACCTCCTCCAACAAGGCCACACCCCCTAATCCTTCCTGGATACTTCTACTAGCTGTGGACCAAGCATCCAACTATCTAAAAGTCTATGGGGGCCATTCTCATCCAAACCACTACACCCTCCAAGTGATGCTACTAGCCAGCCAATAACCATTGATCTCAGACCTCAGCACTGTTGGTCTACATTCCAGGCACATGAACATCACCCCAGAGCTTGTTAAAGATGCTGAATATCAGGCTTTCTCCAGATTTATAATTCAAACCTGGATTCCAGAAAAATTGTACGATCGTTTGTATGTGTGTTAAAGTCTCAGAACCATGTATCTCAATTGTGGAAAGCAGATTGTAACTGCAAGCATCTGCACACAGGGTAACTTAGTGGAGAAGCTTTGATTGAGACCATCCATTCTGTGTGGTCATTATGAGTGTGTGGCCAGGTCCTAGACCTCTGCTGGCTTTGGGAAAAAGTGGGAAAGAAAGCCTTTGGCTTGTGATTTGAATCCTAAACAGACTTACTTTTAAGAACCCTCTCTGTTTTTACTCTAGCCGTTTGCTTTCAGACTCCAGTTAATTTTGAACATTTATTCCCTAAGTTCACTTTGAACTCCTGTTACATTACTGCTATTACCCTCTGGTTAAATGATGGTACTAGACTGCTTAGGCCAGGATGCATCTTAGCAGAGTGCAGGATGCTTCCACTGTATTGCATCTTTGTTCCATTCTTTGATGCCACCGTTCTGCACTGTCTTTCCTGACCACTGTGTTTAATTGCTTTTTTTTAAATAGAGTGCTCTACACAGCTGAAATACCTTTAATATGGTGCATTCCTTACACCAGCAATCAAATGATATTTATTTAAACAAATATTTAATGAGTCCCTACTATGTGCCCACCATGCTTAGTTCTGAAAATCTAAAAGAAAACTAAGTTAAGTGTGGTAGCTCATAGCTGTAATTCCAGCATGCAGGGTATAGCGACAGGAGAATCAGGAGTTTGAGGATAGCCTCTACAATATAGTTAATTTGAGGGCAGCCTGGGCTACTTGAGACTCTGCCTAGGTAACAAAAACTAAGATGTAATCACTGACCTTACACACCTTGTTCTCCTACCCCATGTCTTTGCTAATAATAGATTGGTGAGCCTTCTTGAGCCTTTAACATTTCAGCAGGTACCCTGGAGACCACCTCAGGAAAAATGCTTTACTTTCCATGGCAGGGACGCTGGTTTTTACATGCTGAGTCAAACGGACAATAGTCTTAAGCACCACTTTCATGTGTTGAGATTATTATAACCTGGGAGAGAGAAAGCTGACATCTCACAAGGGCACCCCAAAGCATCAGTTTGATATGAGAGCACAGAAGGCAGGAAACCAACTCATTTTCCCAACAGAGACTTGCTCATGCCCTCTGGAGGAGAAAGGAAATGCTTTTGCAGTCCTTAGCTTAGCAGAACTGGAAAGTCATTTCGTGAAAAGTTGCTTCCTCATTAAATGTCAATAAGAACCAGAGAGATCATTGTGGTAGGAGAAGTCAAACCTAATATATAAGGTGGTGGAATAGGTACCGGGTGTAGGATGTACAGCTTCTTGCCCAGTTCTAGGGATGTTAACTTTGAACAGTTCTCTTTGCCTTTCTGGGACTCAAGATTTTTAAGTAGTATAGAGCGCCTGGCTCATTTGATTCAAATGCTTGCTGAATTGCCATGTTATTCCAGGTATATGGCTCAGTGCAGGGTTGGAGATGTGTGTCCTGACTCCCATTCTCTGCACTTGCAGCCGGGATCCACAAGCAGGCTCTGGAGTTGTTTATTTTAGACACGCTACTGCTCCATTCATCTTTCCGAGTCCTTGTAGGCTACCCAGGAGGCTAGAATGGGGAGTTCTATTGTAATTAGAGACCTTGAGAGAAGACTGAATGTTCCACCACTGTAATGCCTTCCTTTGGTTTCTACCTTGGTTTCTTCAAAAGAAAAGCCACTGTGTGGGAGAACATGTGAACACCAACTATGTTGTGTTCTCTTCTGAAAGTGGTTCCAGCTGACCAGCTGCCTAGCTGGGAATGGATTGTATGACTTAAGTAGTCTTTAGCAGATTTGTTATCTTCAGCAATTGTCCTGGGGTGCCCACTTTCTTAGCCCTACATTTTTATTCTTTCAAGCTTGTGAACTGCTGACACTATTAGATTGGTGTTATGTTATTATCTCTATCTATCTATCTATCTATCTATCTATCTATCTATCTATCTATCTATCCATCTATCTATCTACCTATCTATCTGTGTGTCTGTATGTGTGTGTGTATGCACATGTATGCTATGGTATATGTGCAGCTCAAAAGATAACTTGTCAGCCTTGGTGGCAAGTGCCCCTACCCTCTCAGATATATCTCCATCCCTAGCCAGGCTTCTTGTGCCCACTAAGTGACTAATAGTGACTTATCACATTTGTTACTATTGGTTTCTGAATTTAATGCATATTAATGGCTGTAAATAACATCATGAGACATTTTGTGGTTTGGCAAAGGTCTTTGTATGGTATCTGCTTTAGAGCTCCATGATTACATGTTTTCACTTCATTTCATAGACATAACAGAGCATCGGAAGTCTAGTTTGTTTCTTTATAAAACAAGACCCCATATACCCATCCTCACCTCCATCCCACAGTATCAGAATTATAAACTACAGTTTGTTGTTGTGGAGTTAGCAGCAAGTACACTGCATAGATATTTACCAAATAATCCTCACTGACTTCCATAAAGGCTTCATGTAGCAAAGGGGCTACTTTCCCACATATTCTACTTTATTTACTTAATGAATTCCATGTGTTTATCTAGGGTGTTTGGGATAGAACCCAGGGCTCACTCAAGCTAACCATGGGCCACCACTGAGCCACACACCCCAGTAATTTGGAATGTGAACTTTTCTGAAATACCTGAATTTGTGATTAAGTTACTATTGATGCTCTAGGACTTTGTTTTGGGGTAGTTATGTAACATTTTTGTGGGTTGGTTGTAGTTGGAGATACATGAGGTGGAATATCCATTGAATGGGTATAAAACTATGTGTAAATTCCGCACCAGCAGGTTTTCTCACCTAGTAGCCACAGGGCACCCAGGGTACGTGGCACTCAGCTGTTAATGAAGCACTCAGGAAGTTAGGAGTGTGATAGGGAAGTGGCATGGTGGTTCTTATGGAACTAGAGCCAGTAACTGTATTTAACCAGGAACACTGTAGGGCTCCTGCCTTGATTTTTTTAAAAATCATTCCTTAGCGTTAAAGAGAAGATGAACAGCAAAGAAAGATTTGCTTCTTCTGTTACAGGCTTGGGATAAAAAATAAATATGTAAAACAAATGACGAGAAACTGGGGCTAAGAAGACATGTCATTCACCTTATTAGTATCTTTGCTTACAGGACATGTTACAGTTTTTCTAGGACCTATGCATATAGACTAATTTTAATTTTTCTCATATCCCCAGTTACATTTTAAAGTTCCCCTTTTTTCTCCTCACAAATGTGAGGTTCTCACCTAGAGAAGTTAAGCTACTTAGCCTCTGTGATGCAACTGATTGATGCTACCTGGGCAGAAGTCCAAAAGGACACCTGTTGTCCTTTCTTACATCTTTTCCTTTTTCACTAACGTGTAACCTGCTTGGATGTTTACCTAAAAGAGACTTCATCACTGAGGATTCAAGTCATGAGCACATTTCATTGAAAAGGGCTTTACACCACATAAAGGACGTTATTTTTCACTTAGGCTGGCCTCAAACTCACGATGGTCCTGTCTTAACATCCCTATGGCTGGTCCTATAGACATGGGCTCATGGGCTTTGTTTCTGTTCTGTTTGTGTTCAGCCAGACAAACAGCCCACAAGGATAGACAGCAAAAAAAAAATCCAGAAGTTTATACAGGCTATTCGAAGGGTCACCAAATAAAAAAAAAAAAAAAAAAAAAAAAAAAAAAAAAAAAAAAAAAACTTTTCTGTAGCAACTAGGTAAGAAGAAGCAGCCATTCCAATCTCTGCTTCCTGGAATCTCCCCTACCCCTACAATTATCAACCATGAGAAGCAGTCAGGTTTGTTTCAGGGCCTCAAATACTGACTGTGTTCAAATAGACCAAACAGACCTTAGTACAAGGCAAACTGAGAGATTTCTCTCCCACTATTTGGAAACTGGAAAATGTAGATATGTTTCTGGCCTCAAAACATATTAAATTGTTGGGTTCTTTTGCTCCAATTTTCATTCACATTCTAAATTCTATAAATAAGATAATTACAAAACATCTTTTATATGATCACTCTAGTTGGGAGTCAAAAATCTGGGAAATTTGAAACCGCCTTTCCAAAGGCTTCTTTGGCATTTCAAAATAGTTCCACCATTTCCAGTACTACTTGAAACTGAATTTAGTTCAGTTCTGTGTTGTTGTTTCTCTAGGATTTAAGGAAGAAATATTTGCTGTGTGTCAAGGAGAAAGACTCTGCAAATCATGCTTTATTTGTGAGCTTGCAAATTCAAAATAAGATGATGTGGGGATTTTTACCTACAGGCCCTACATCAGCATCCGCATCAGCAGACAAAGGGGTGATGCAAACACAGGAAGGCTTTCCATAACCCGAGGAAGGGAGGTGGAGCCAGCACAGGGACCATCAGCACCTGGCTCTCAGTGTCAGATGCTGGGTGGGGATGGATCAATAGGCAGCATTTTTGAGAATCGCTGTGTTAGATGTCCTGAGGTTGCGCTTTGAAAACTGGGTTATACATACTGGTGGGATGCTGGGGTTATATACTGGGTTTGGTACGTAGGGGTGTAGAACAAACATGCTATGTGTTCTGATGGAACAAACCAGAAGTCCGGTGTTCAAGTTCTGCTTCCTCTACTTATTCCATAAAGGACCTTTGGAGAAAAAAAACCTTTATAATTCTCAGAGTCCTGAACCAAACTTCCTGCCTTCGTTCCCACTCCTTCGCTCCTCTCCCACTCTTCCTTCTTCTTCCTCCTTCTCCTCTTCCTCTTTCTTCCCATTTTCACTCTCTTATTATAGAGAAACCATCTTGTCAGCTTTCTAATGTTCTGTTTTGATCCCTATGTGTGCTTTCTACAGAAAATGAAACTTAGTGGATCATAGTCCAAATAACCACATTGATTTTAAAGATCCAATGTTGAGCTAGAATTTTTTTAAAGCAGGCTCTTACTATGTAGCCCCAGCTGGCCTGGAACTCACTGTGTAGACTAGGCTATCCATGGAGACACAGAAATCCACCTGTCTCTGCCTCCAGAGATTAAAGACATGTGCCACCACGCCCAGCCCTAAGCCAGCTTTTTTTTTTTTTTTTTTAGATAATAATTTTAAAGACTGAGCTTTTGGTCATGTAGCTGGGTTGACAATTGATTGTGTTCTGAGTGGACACCACTAAGCCTGGTGGAATTATCATTTGGAATATTAGTTACTTTTAGGTTGTTGAGAGCAAAATACAGTACAGAAACAGCTTTCTCGAGGAAGGCTTTGTTTCAGCTCACAGTTTCAGAAGAATCTCTGCCAATCACAATGAGGAAGGCATGATGGGATAGCAATGGCATCATCTGATGCAGCAGGAGAAGTGTGAACAGTTGGGATCAGGCACAGTCCGGAAAGCAGAGAGTGCATCTGGAGCCAGGCAGTGGTATACTCCTCAAAGACCCACCCTAGTGATGTACCCTCCACAGCAAACCCTACCCTACAGGCTTCACAGACTTTAAAATAGTGGTACCTGCTGGAGCCACGAGCTTGTTGGGGACATCTCTTGGCTTGGGACATAACAGTTAGCTTTATGTGTGGTATGACCATAAATTTGCATTGATGGATAGTTAGGGAGACCTATGGAAATTGCCATGGCTTGGACATTTGGAGGTCTAGATTTGAATCCTGACTCGTGTCTCAACTCATTATCTGAGTATGATGTGGTCATTTCTTCCCCTCACTTGGCTCTTCATCTCTGAAGCAAAGGAGCACAGAGGTGGGAGTCTTTGAATGAGAGGAATTGTGAGAACTGGGGTTTGTGGAGTTGTGCAGAGAAAACAGGAGAGGTTTGGTTTATGGTTATGGTTGGTTGCTCACTCCGTCTTGCCTTTAGCTAATGTAGTAGCATTTTTGCTCAGCAGCTTTGGCATTATGTTTTATAAGCTCTTCAAAAAAAAATATCCTATGTATCCTTCTTACAATTAAGGTTGATATAGTATCTTCCCTCTTGGAGACCTAACAAGCACCCCATCCACTGAGAAAAGGCAGAAGTAACAATCACACCAAGCACTCCGTGCTGAGTGCTTTACTCCTGTTACAGCCAGGAGATTTGACTTCCCTTTAGTTACAGTCATTAGAGATGCATTATTCAAAACCAAACACACTCAGTTCTTTTGTCTTTAGATAACTTGGAAACCATAGGTATTTCTTGCAACATTCAGACCTCTGTTGATCCTTCAAGACAGAAGTATTGTCATTTCCAGTTGATACCTTTTTAGTCGAATAGATTGATAATTAAACTGAATATCTTAGGTATGCAAGGGATGGAAGCAAAATATTTAACAGCTTTAATGTGTTTGAAAACAAGATTGTGATCAGGAATACCTGGGAGATAACGGTGGCTATGGAAGCAGTATTTGTGGGCATGTGCCCTGATAGCAGGAACAAGCAGCTCTTACGAACAAATACACATTGAAATGTGCGCAGGGTGGCATGATTGGGGTAGGAGCCAAACCACGAGTGGATTTTTATTCTTTTTCAGATACTCTAGTAATCTGATATTCTAGATAGTTTACTACAGTCTAAGCATGGTATAGTCAGTATCAGGCTCACTTATAGGCTGTTGCATAGATTTACTTAAACGTTACCAAATCTCTTTCTTTATGCCTCATGGCTTTACACTCTGTTCATGCCAGACATCGAGGGGATACTTCCAAAGATCAACGCCTTTGGAAATGAGGTTTCTATAGCTTTTACTATGGATTAGGCACTGTACTTTACACACTGTCCCATTTAATCTTCACAGCGATCTCATGTCATTCATAGTTTATGGGCTGGGAAACTCAAGCACAGTGATGGTAGGTAATTTACATTTTAACCCACAAAGCTACTGGGATGTGGACTAGTGGCAGAATCTGTGACCTCAAACACTACTGAATCTTAGGTGTACTTTGCTCTAGTCTGGTATGACAGTCACCTTTCCTCCATTAAAGAAAAAACAGTCCAGCTGTGCATGTACAGATTTTACTAACCTCCAGGGCACCCAGTATCTGCTTGTTTTATGGCTAATAAACTGAACTTCCTACTTACCCAAAGGTGCAAGATAGTCATATATTCAGTCGCTGTTAATATGCTTGTGAACGTGAATTATGATCAGAAATACAGGTGATATGATAGTAAGTATGAGAAAAATCCAAAAAAAGAACAACAACAACAAAACCCCAAAAACTAGCATTTGTGACTATATGCACACATAAGCCCTGAGCCAAGACCAGACAGAGTTGAAGCATTATTGGGAACTCCGGCTGGCTCTCAGGTGGATTCAAGAAGGAACCTGGTACTCTTATATACTTTAAATTGGTTCCAACTCCAGTGGCTTAATTAAGCAAGGGCTGGACCATCTTTCTAACCCCCATACTGCATAGCGGACTGGCTTATTTGAGAAAGTTCACTGGTATGGTAGGACAGTCACAAGACTGGAAATCACACATAGCACTAGCACAATTTTTTAGTCTCTCTAACCCGGTAAAGATATAGTTCCCTGTCCCTCCCTCTAATTTGTTTAAGGGATTTCTTTCAAAATTAATGGGGTCAACAAGGAAAAGACGTCAAGAGCCAAGCTAAAGCCAGAACTCAGTGATGGCTTGTGTTTGTCATTTTTTTTTTTTTTGCTGTTACTTTTATCATCTGTTCCTTTGAGGCTGAAGAGCCCCACCATCCTGTTAACCCCTTAGCATAGAACTGGATATGTCTTCCGGCATTCTGTGCACCACTGTGGGTGAACACTGCTGGTGCAAGTGGGGTTGTTAGCTGATGCTGGAAGTCGGGGCCTTTATAATCTCCATGCCATTATCTTTTCTTCATTTATCACTGACCCTCTACCCTACCTAGGTACCAGCTGCAATGGACTAGCTTGGTTACATTTCTCCATCCCTTCCCTTCAACAGCTGATTCTCGAAGTTTCTGTTAGTTTTGCCAGTACTGTACATAACTCGATTTCATTCACTTTCCTCTTGGTTAGGGCGACTAGATGACCAGGCAGTTGTGGGGTGTAATTTAATAAGATAGTTAGGGCCCACTCGTTTAAATCATACATTAAAAGCAAACAGTGGTTGACCTGAGTTGGCAAACAACTAATATTTGGATATGAATTTTATTAACTTGTTCTCACTGTCTGACCTAAATGAAGTTCTGTTTCTCCAGGAGAGCAAACTTGACTATTGGAGCAAAAAATGTCCACACTGTTGGTTAGGTCAAAGACGTGATTGCCCCTCTGTGACTTCTACTAATCAATGCTGGCTCCAAACCCAGAGGGTCTGATTGCATGGTCTGTGATGGACCTTGGAGAATGTTCATTTATGAACTTCCCAGAGGACACTGCTGCTACTCTAGGGATTGATTTTTAAGAACCATAGGTACAGAAAACCTACACAAATATTGACTTGCACTTAGATTTGACTCTAGAAATAGATGCTTATTTTTCTGACTGGTCAAGAATAAGGGACTAGGGCTGCATTCTCATGATGGAAGGCCATGCATGGCTTAAAAGAGTAAATGGCATTACATATTGTAAATAAACTGCAGCAGTAGTTAATTACACAAGCTTGTGGGCTGATGGCCATTAATCTACCATTTCACCATATACCCTGCTTATTATTGGGACTAGCAGTAAAAGAATCACAGTTTATTTTATCTGAAAAACACATTTCAAGTCAGCAACTAGAGATATGGGCAAACATAAACTTACAAAGAACTGACTGCTAGCAATGTATGTGAAAATTTAAATTCTAAATTTGCTTTTACCAATATAGCTTCTGTATAGATTGTTCTGGAAGTAATGACTAAAATAAGGTTTGTATCATCTGTTATTGCACCACATAATAGAAATATAATGTGCACAAATGAAGAGAAAAAGTCCAAATCCGGGAAGAAGTTGGCATTTATAGAAAGGAAGGAACTTAAACACTGGAAAAGCATCCTATAGTGAAGGAGCAGTAAAGACCACAGTAGAGGGTTCTTAACTGTACCAATAACAACCAAGATTTAAAAGACTGTCTGATTCTTTCATCCATCAGATACCTGTGCTGGGTTGCCGGGCAGTCTTTTAGGGGCTGAATACAGTGGTGAAAATATAGAATTCTTGCCTTCAGGATGCATAGAGAGATGGGGACAGGATGCAGGGAATGATGAATCATGAAGCAAAGGTCAAAAGGAAATTGTGGAAGCCTGTTACAAATTATGTAATGTAGGTTATGATTTCATTCACCTTTCAAAAACATTAATTGATATAATCACCTTTAAAAATATTAGATTTCTTGGATCTTTTAGATCATAAAGCTTCAATTATGCCGGGCGGTGGTGGCGCACGCCTTTAATCCCAGCACTCGGGAGGCAGAGCCAGGTGGATCTCTGTGAGTTCGAGGCCAGCCTGGGCTACCAAGTGAGTTCCAGGAAAGGCGCAAAGCTACACAGAGAAACCCTGTCTCGAAAAACCAAAAAAAAAAAAAAAAAAAAAAAAAGCTTCAATTATTCAGTAGCTTTTAAAGAACACATCTGCTGCACAAGACAAAGCATACCAGTGAGCACATCAGCATGGCCGACAGAAGTATCCCAACCACAGTTCCCCTCTGTGACTTCTACTAATAAATGCTGTGGTACCTTCCGGCTGCCTTCCTGCTCACTGTGACTCCTGGCTTCCGAAAGTACTTATATGGAAACTTTTGGACTGATATTTTTGGGGAAATGCCCAGACATTCAGAATGTATCAAGCTTAAATGATCACTCTCTGAACATCTGTAAATAATTAGCAAGTTTCAGGATTAGACACGGAGCTGAAACTAGGCAAGGACTAATAATATCTTTGCATGTTGCAATTGCATTCGATGACATTCTTCTGTTCTTAAGTGTATGAAGGTTTTGTGTGACACGTTTGTGTTCAATCTTACTCACACTCTCACAGTAGTGTGTTTATATAGTCACAAGACCGTTATTTTAAGAAGAGAGAGAAGCTAACAGTAGTTTCTGAGCCTAACTAGTCTTGGTTTTTGTGTGCTCATATTCTAGCTGACAACATTGGTCAGGACTCCTAATCTCACTGTTTCAGATTTTCCTATCCACAAAATGGAGATAGAAATGCTAATATTAATGACTATTAACTGACCTGTTTTGAAGATTAAATTAGATATTGAAAATGCTTAGCTCCTACTTCCATAGTCACTTAGTAAAGCATTGCCATTTATTTTAAGTACTGTATCTCAAAACTACCTCATTATAATCTCTGGTTCAAAGTCATAGCCCTGGACTTTTGTTGAGTCTGATGGACTCAGACTTGCTCAATGTTTAAAACCTTTTTGGTGGTGCTGAGAATGAACTCAGGGTCTTTAGCAGTGTTAGGCTTATAGTCTACCCCTGAACAACACCTCCAACCCTGACTGTTTCAATGAACTCCATGAAAATACTAGTACTCATCATCTTTCATTTTAAGTCAATATGAGTCCTTCTGCAAGCCAGGCAGTGGTGGTGCCCATCTTTAATCCAAGCACTCGAGGCAGAGAAAGGCGGGTCTCTGAGTTTGAGGCTAGCCTGGTCTACAGAGCAAGTTCCAGGAAAGCCAGGGCTACAAACAAAACAAAAAAGAGCCACTCTGCAAATGTATGGCTCTCACATCAAAGTCATAAATCTACCCTAGGAAGGCAGATCCTGCCGAACTAGATGGCCCCATTCAATGAGGGCTGGAAGAGTGCCTCGTATAGAGGAAGTCTCAGACTGGCTGGTGAAAGGTTTATGAGTAAGAGTTTTTCAAATGATGATCATCAGAGGATTTCATCTTGGAACTCTAAGAGTGGTTAGACAGATGGCAAGGGCAGCTTGATCTTTTCTCTCAGCAAAGCTCTTTTGATCTCTCTTGACCAATGATTCAAGTCTGAGTGGAGAAGGTGGGTATGCAGCAGCCTCCTGGGACACTCACCCTTCAGAAATGCCTCCTGAGTGTAGAAATGGCCCCTCTGCATTTTCCTCCATTGGCCCACTGTTTTTATTACCATGATGGAGGGTTTCGTCTCACAGACAGTAGTTCCTTGTCCTTTCTCCCATTTTTTCTTTATAGAAATAATTGCTTTGAGTTACTTCATATTTATTCCCATATCCCAAATAATAACCACTTCTTAAGATTTTACCTTGCTCGCATATCGTAATTGCCACCCCAGAATGCAACTTGTCCATCCTTTCATCTTCCAGGTCTTTCTCTGTAATTTTGGTTAGGTAGGCATTTACTAATAACATTATTATGATTATGTAAATAAATTATCTTCATGACTAAAAATTTAACACTAATGGCTTTTCTGTTTGTCTTTTTTTTTTTTTTAATGAGTTTAGTAACTAACTTGCTTTCAGCAGGCTCTACTTTCTCTGTATTGCATACTATTTAATTTCCTGCCTGTGACACATTCATCCCTTCTTAATGACAGCCAGTAATTGAATACCCATCCAGAGCTACACATGCTGCTAGGTGTTGGCAAACGATATACTATAGCAAATACCATCGTAAAAATGTTAACACAAGCTAGAGGCTGTGTAAAGGGCAGAGATTGACTTCGACCTCAAGACTCATGTTTGGAAATGTGTCTCCACTCTCATTATTAAAGCCACAATTTCCCGTAAAAACCTTCTTGTTAATTTGAAATCAGTCAAGTTAGTAACTTCCAGGTATTGCCAGACTCTTTATGGCCAGGAGAGACTTTGGGGTGATTTTAGATTTTTCATTTTCCCTGGTCCATCGTAGACAAAGGGAAACATGTCACCTACTCTTGGTGAAGCCAGGACTGAAGCTTTGATTTTTTAAATTCCTATACTAATGTTCTTCCTACCAAGTCATATCAATCTTCCTTCCTCCTGCCCAGCTGTCTATTAATATGATTAAAAATTCTAATGCATGACTATGAGCCTTGGAAATCTGTAAGCACTAATTTTAAGAACCTCTGAGAATTAAAGAACACCATTTAAGATGAAGTCGATGTGTGCTCTGCATGTAGGTTTGGGAATCCAAAATCCTGCAACACTGGAAGTGAATGGTTCAATACTACCATAGAGTCCTCACTACTGTTTTGTTTTGAAAGGTCAAAGGGTCACTGCTTTAAACCAAAAAAAAAAAAACCCACAAAAAACAAAAAACAAAACAAACAACCAAAATCCCAGCGCTGTTTTCACTTGTACAGGTTACTGTCAATTGAGTTTAAATTCATGCCGCAAATTCAGGGACCAGTTGCCCCCAGAAAGTTTAGATGTGGCATTTTGTGACATCCTTTTCAAATGTTCCCATGTTTACAGTGTCTTGAGAGCACACAGCAGCAATATGTACACACATGTATACATACACATATATATCTTATATAAATATAGCAAGGCAGAGGATGATGTTGCCTCAGTCTCCTTAAGAGTGTGATGTAGTCTGTTAAATTTATGATTTCAAAACAACTGCAGTAGTAGTTATCAAATACTGTAGTATGGAGCCTCTCAGATATACAAGAGCATATCATCCAATGGTCGCCTCATCAGGAATGTAACACTAACAATGGGTTATTCATTAAAAGCAAAATTTGACCACACTTGTGAGGTCTTGGAACATCTTCCTAACATGCATTAACTTTTTATAGACACAAATACTTAGATTGCATTTTTTTTCCTCAACCATGTTTTTCTTAGTCCTCATTTGCTGTGTTGACTTCTGTCACACAGGGTTACTGTCTGTCCATCTCTTGGGTCACCCCCTCTTTCCTCAACTATGCACTTCATGAAGGCAACATTATTTCTTTCCTCTTTGTTATCCCAGTGACTTGGCACAAGCTAAGCATTCAATAGGAAGCTAATAGGGGAAGTCAGAATATGCATTCTAATAAGATGGTTTGATTTTCATAGCATTCTTCATTATATGGTAGTCATAAAGGCTCAGGATGACACACACATAACTCACATGCTTCCATGTCCCTTTTCTCTTTGGAAAGTCTTTCATTATGCTCCCCAATTAAGAAGCTACAGCTCTTTAAATAATGGTTGGGACTTCCTATTGTCCCCAGATCCTTGGACATGGGCAATGAGGTTTGGTGTAAAATCTCTCCTGTACCTGGGTAATAGTAATTTCTCTTTGGATGCTAAAACTGAGAAACAAAATGACCCCTCTTCCTTATACAATGAAGAGATGTGAGATTCTTCATTGCCCTAGGTTCCTCCATCTGCTCTCCAGTGACTTTCCCTCCCTGGCATACCAACTACAGCTTTGCCTTTTAATACATCCTCAACCTTAGTGACTCTAAAGTACAAATTATCAGGACCTTTGACCGGTACCAATGAAGACAATTGTGTTCAAAACCCCGGAGCCAGGGCTGTGTAGACTCATTCTGTAAGCTAGCCCAGGATGCCTACTTAGTGGGCTGCTAGTGAGTCCTTTGTGATTTTCAGCTCACAGCTAGGCCATGGAATCAGTAGATAAGGAAAGCCTTCTTACTGTCTGTGTGCAGGTCCCTGGGTTCAACCTGTATTTCAGTTTTTGTTCAGCCACAGTTCCTCGACCACTCTACGGTTACTGTTGCGGTTCTCTTTAAGGTTCTTTGAAAACCAGCTTGTGTATCACAAACTGTTCACAAAATTACTAGGTGGGGGCTCATTGGAATCTGAACCTAGTCGGGGTAGAAATGGGGATAGAGTAGAAACATTTCTTTTAGCTTATTGATTAAATATCTGGAACAAAAATGGCTGAGTCTGTGAGTTCATGTATAGAGACCCCAGGTTGTAGTGAGGAAATCTGAATTCTTGTTTCTGCTGGGGAGCTTGACTCTGTCCCTTTCGCCTTCCTCCTGAAGCAGTGGCAGGCCGCCACCTTCCTCTGGGGCTGGGGAGAGGATTCAGGGTGACAGTGGATAAAAGGCAGCCCATAAGCTATAGGGTACAGTAGAAAAGACATAGGGTGACCGATCCTCCGTTGCTTCTGCATCATTAGTTAATTCTCCCATCCAAGTACTAACTAGGCCTGACCCTGCTTAGCTTCCGAGATCAGACGAGATTGGGAGCGTTCAGGGTGGTATGGCCGCAGACTATTAGTTAATTCTGGATGAATGAATTGCATAGAACATGAAGGAAATGAATGGCACCCAGCTGCTCTTAGGCTATCTGGACCCATTCTGGTGTCCTCAGCCTTCAGCCTTCAGCCACGGAGTGGACATGACCTTAACTTTGCATCACATGCCCTCTGGCCTCAGCAGAAATGCAAAGTGAGCTAAGTTGGGATGGTCCAAGACTTGTTTTCCTACTCCAGATGGGGAATATTATTTTTTATTTAAGGATATCATTAGGTGTAGATACTAGGGCAGAAGTCTTGCCAATTCTGGGCCCACTAGATACACATTGAATCCATAATTTAAAGGGATTCTTTTAAAAGAAAATGCCAAAGCTTAATCTCTTGAGTACTGGAAAGGAACCAGTGGGGTCTACCCACTCGATTTTTGTGTTGTTTCTGGGAGGACTGTGAATCTAAAGGGAGGCAAAGTATTAACAGATGAAATGCTGTGTGAGGAGTCAGCTTATGTCGGCAGCACTGGAAATGTGTTTGCTGTGCTCTGCTCCCTGCTTTTCTTGAGCCATATTCTCTTTACTTCATTTACCAGCAGTGGCAAACATTTTTATCCAGACTCAGGCACTGTGCTGGGTGCTGTACACACACAAGTCAGAGGACTCCAGTTTTAGGGAAAATGGAGTTACTGTCGAGAACAGTATGGGACAGCATTATCCGAGAATGATAAAGATCCAAAATTATGGAAGGGGCTAATGTCACTGGCAAGATAAAGGGAGTGTGAAGGTACTGCATCTTTCATGCTTTGCAGACTGTAGCTTTTATCCCATGTATAAGCTTATTTAGGCATTATTCAGATTCTTATAGGCATAGAGAAATATGGCATCTTTTGGGAATCAAGTTAAAAATCTTCTGAAAGAAGATAATGTGGATAAAATATAGATATGTCGTATTATAATTTAAATTTTAAGGTGACTTGATAAACTCTTTTAAATTTATGAAGATTTTTGCCTTAAGTGACTTGGATTATAAATGGTTATGAATTGCACTCAGTAGATACCCTCTCCTTAAATGAGAAGGCTAAGAGAAACTTCTTATATAATGCAAGTGTTTACTTGCACAAATATTTTAAAGGTGAATTCATCTTGCTTATAGCATATTGGCTTTGAATTGCAGATCTAGAGAGACATTAAGAATTCACATTAGAAAGCTTTAGTGTTATTCACAACAGAAGATTAAAAAAACAGTCCAAATGATCATTGACAGGAGAGTGGATAAAGAAATGATAAGATATTAATTTATAGTATTCCCTTCCCTACTCATCATGCACATTATAAATATCATATGTGATGGGATATTAGCAAACCTTAAAGAGATCTGGGTCTTCGCAACCATGTGGGTGAAGCAAAGGACATCATGATTAGTGAAATAAGCCAGGTGTAGAAAGACAAGGGCTCAGTGATCTCTCTCGGCAGAATCTTGGAAAGGTAAAGGACACAACAAAGAGCAGAATGGTATTCCTGTTCAACAGAGGTATGTATTGGGCTGGGTAGTGATGAAGATGAGTAGGCTTAAGAATAAACACTTACGGTTGTATCAGATGAATAAGATTAAAGATCCCCAGTGAAGCACATACATTGTAATTATAGTATTGTATTGTAGACTGGAAATTTGCTAAAGAGCAGACTTTAGGTGATCTTGCCAAAAAAAGGCACTCTAGTGAGATGGTGGGTTTTTAATTAGCTTTGCTGTTGTAGCAGTTTCATTATGTATATGTACATTAAAACATAGTCTATACCTTCAACATATGGCAATGGAGTAACCTAACCTCATACTTAATGAATATGGTATATCTTCCTTAAAAGTTGTTCTCATCAAAGAAGTGTCTTCTCAAACACAAAGTCAGGACTGTGGTGAAGATCTCTGGAGCCAGTGTCCTTGCCCACCATAGGGCAGCCAGAACAGAGATGTGGCAAGTAGATATTTGGTGTGGAGAGTCCCAAGATTGGCTTGGTGTGCGCCTTGTCAGCACAGTATTTTTACATGCGCGTTTCCTAAAATAAGTAATGCAGTGGCCAAAGCCGCCAATGATGCCAATGCTAACGTTTTGAGGGAATGTGATTCTTGTGGCCCCAGATTCTCTTTTAATATGTTTTCTCAGATATGTTGAGACTTCTACTCACAAGTTGAGGTGTGGTGAGACTTCCATTCTTAAAGTGAAATGTGGCGAGGATCTTGCTTCTTTTCTGCTTTGTTTCCAGTGACAAAGTCTTAAAAATTGAAATGTATCTTTTTTTATTGTGGTGTAATGGGCTTTATTTGGGTTTTATTGCCAAGTAAAATTCCAATTTTGTTTTAGTTGAGCACATTAAATGTAGTGAGTCTTAAATTTCAACAACTGTGGCTACAATATAATTTTATTCTAAGAAGTATGATTTTCTGGGTTCATGTATGTGTTGTCTTTGGTTATATTTTATATTATTTGTATGTTTTAAGACTATTATGGTCTCTTTTGGACTCTTTAGTTTTTTTTTAAACCTAGTCAAGATATGTGTGTATGTGAAATGAACACATTAATGACACGTTAAAGGCACTGAAGTTGCTTAACATGGAAAAGAGAAAGCTCAGGAAATGTATGTGCTAATTACCACCCTCAGCCTGAAGTGACTGGAGAAAGAACACTTGGAGATTTTGGTTTCATCTGTTGTTAAAGAGATGGAACACATCAGGGGTTCACACAGGGGGACCATAGTCTCCATCCTAAAAATTTGTAAGAGAAGAGCTGATGATATTTGAGACTTTATCCTTTCTTACCTCTGACAAAACATTCTCTCCAATTATATTTTGTTTCTGTATTTCCATCTGGAGAGAGAGATTCACTGAAAATGACTAGTTACACCAAAATAACTGACCGAAAGGGTGTATTCTGTGACAGCCAGAAGCTCAAAGGAGGTTTTGGAGAACTCATATATGAATGGGTCTGACATGTGTCCCACCAAGACTTTTCCATTATCCTGTTGTCCTGAAGATTATTGGATGCTCAAATGTGTGGTGGGTTTGACTGGTTGTTACACAAGTCTAGCCAAGCTCAAGCTACATATAGCAATGCACCTCTGCCCATGGAGGTGATGAAGAGTGGATTCTGTGACTGAAGGTGGCTTGTGGTTAGGAACTACAGAATTCCACCATGCGTTCCAGATGACTGCTTTGTTCTCAGGAACCTGAAATAAATGTGTGGGAGGGTATCTTGTAGTTTTCCTTTTTGAACAGCCTGTCTTGGGATGGATTTTTCACACTCAGCAATGGCGATAATATCCCCATAGATAGAGCTTTGTGAGAGCCATGATCACCATGAACAGACCCTTTTCTATGAGGTGAACATGTGGAGGAAAAGGCAGCGCAGATAGGTCCAAACTGATTTCCTGGTTGTAGGAAATGGCTAATGTAGGAAAAAATGATAGGGCTATAAACAGCAGGAATGCTGTTTTGTCTGGCCCCCCTCTGGCTGCTATAAATCTTGAAGCCAGAAAAAGATAAGGCTGGAATTTGATAGCAGATGAGGATATGAAACAAGATATGAGAAAGAAAGAGGAAAGTTACAGACATAGAATCTATCATCTGACCCAATGTCAGTTTTCTAGAGAACAAAGTTACATACATATTCTCAGACAGGCAAAGGCAAGCATCTTTTTCATGACATACTATTCTCTTCATAACACTAACACAAAATAACTTTTATAACAGGGACAATTTTATATATATGGCACCCCTTCTATTTCATTTAAAATATAAACATAGTTTTAGGAGAAATAATTTCTTAATGATAGCACAATTAAACTAAGATGCTTAATAGTTCTTTTTCACTGACCATATGTAAAGCTATATTTTCTCCATTTACTTATTAAGCTCTAAATTGATTGAATTATTTAAGCAGCTAAACATTCTAAAATGCTTAGCAAGAGAAATTTCCAAATTATCAAAGCCAAGCACAAGAAAGTACCATGTTGTGTGAGTGTAGTTGTTCAGTGTAAGGGAACACAAGGGCACACTCACTCACTTACATTGGAGTCAGGGTAGCAGCTATACTCAGATGTGACGGGCCTGGATGGGCGGGAGAATGCCTTCTAAGCTTCAGGAATGTTTTCTCTTCCCTGGGATTGGGATGCTGGCTGCAGATGTGAGCAGATTGTGCATGTCCCCCAAACTGTACCTTCCTCTGAGTAAATATTAGTTTAATAAGAACATTTTAGAATTATATACATTAGGCTTAGAGAAAACATTTGCAAAAGTATATACATAAAATTATCCTATGGTTAATACAAACAAAACTCTACAAATTTAATCAGAAAGAAAATTCAGAAGACAAAGAAACAAAGGCACTAACAGACAAATCATAGAACACAGACAAATGGCTAAGACACCTGTTTAAGATCATTATTGTTCTTGTAGCTGAAAATTCAAGCAACTAGCTGCTCTCTTGCATCCAGACTAACTAGCAACTGTTAATATGGCTAACGCCATAATCATCATCTTCATTGAGTATATACTATGTGACCAAATGGTTCTACATGTTTACTTTTCTTTATAATCCTCATTAAATTTACAGTCTTTATTTCCATCTAACAGAAAATATTAGCAATTAGCTTAGATAGTAAATGGCAGAGCATCAAATACAGTGGTGCCCTATTTCCGAGGCTTATTATTGAACAGCTATTGTATGTTATTGCTTAATATTTTAAAAAGAAGAGAACAATTTGATGAGTGCCCTGACAGGCAGAGGAGCTATTTGCAATTCAAATGTTTCATGATTTCTCTTTGAGACAACAGACGAGATTAAAGCCAGAGTAAGTAAAAATCTTCATTGTTATTTGATCATCTCTGGCACATGTCCTCTTCCCTTCAGAACGCTGACCGCCCAAGGTCAATTCCAGCGCCGGCAGAAACTCTCAGCTCTCACTCCGGCTCCATGCAAGAATTTGACTCGTTCCCACTTTCCATAAAGTTTTGTTTTTTCTTTCCGTTATGTTAACGGAAAGTCTACTGGGGTCTGTCCTGTCACCTTCCTGCCTCTGAGCCCCCTTAGCACAGTGCTAAGCCTGACTCACTCAATAGGTACTTTTGAGATTATCATTATGTCTGAAGCTGCCACTATTCTATTTTTAGCGTTACATAAATGTTAGTGTTTAGAAGGGGCTTAGAATTAGGTATATTTTCTATAGGTTGCAGTAGAAACTAAGTCTAGGAAAGGATTCAATACATACAGCTACATAGCTGCAGATCATTAACAGAACTTACCCATACCAGAATTTTTTTTTTGCCTCTTAGCTACCTCAGCTTCCTTTTTGAGTAGACAATTTTGTTAGAGAGATCTCTGTACATTATTTTCACCAGTAGCCTTGTTATCTGAGATTTGTGAATTTAGAAGCCCTATTCTTAATTAACTAATGAATTAAAAGATTTATTCATTTATTTACCAAATTTCTGAGATCAGTATTTATACTAAGCACCTGTCTCTACATAGGGTGAACAAAACCGTAAAAAAAAAAAAAAAAAAAAAAAAAAAAAAGTATCAGTTTAGTAGCATTTACTTTCTAAGGAAAGGTAGAAACTATTCCATAGATAAAACAATTCTGTCACAACGCACCATTCTCTGATTTGATTTAAGACCCCTTCCACAAACTGAAACACATGTCTTGGCACTGATCCTGAGGCTGAGAACCCATGGATAGCAGGTCATGGGGGAAGTTGAATCTACTACTATTACTTTCCTAAACTGGCGTAGTGTCCAACTACTAATGATTTATCATTATACCCATACATTAGTGCATCTCTCAGTCCTCATCAGGGAAGCACTCTCTCTCTGTAAATGGCATTTAACACAGGGATCCACATCTGGTCAAGGTGCAGAGAATAAGCAGCTACAGAATGCTCATCTCTGAACAAGATATGTGTTTTTGCCCCCCCCCACTCCCACCAAAGCTCATGAATCACCCAGAAAGGTGGAGATAGTTTAAGAGTCAGAAGTGGTGAATGGCTACAAGGATACAAGACACAAAAAAGGCAGTTGCAAGTATAAACTGGCAGCACTTTTGACAGCATGTTCATAACCCATGCAAGCTCAAGCCAGACAGAATATCAGCATGGAGAGAGGTGGGGGGGGCACAAAGTCCCACCTCTAGCTAAGGAGCTATTGACAACTGATGGTTGCTGGGAAAGGTAGAGTCTCTTTTAAAGGTGTGGCCCTGGTGGATTGACCAAGCTCTAGTGGAAGGCCACACAGTCTACAGTATATAGGCATCATCAACTGTGTTTGCTATTTTTTTTTTTTAAAAAGGAGACAAAGTTGGGTGAGTACGGAAGTAGGAAGGATCTGAGAGGAAGGCAGAAGGGCTAAATATGACCACAATGATTTGTATAAAATTATCAAAGAGCTAACAAAAAAAATAAGTAAGAAAAATGAAACAAATATATCTAAAGATTGTATAGAGGAAATTATCAGAAAAGAAAGGTAATGCATGGTAGGCGACACCTGGGTTGGGAGGATTAATTCAGAACTTTAGTCATTAAGGTCACAGTAGTTCTCTCTGACGAGGTGACATTTGTACAAACTCTATCTATTTAGGTAAAGTAGGAGACATGGCCTGTCTAGGGGACAGCATTTACTGTGGGAGGATCAGTAATGCAAAGACTGAGGAGAGAATGTGCGTAGGATATTTGCTGAGAATCAGGAAGACCACTGAAGACAGGGACAAGGAATGTGTTAGGAATGGTCCTCTTCATCACATGTCCTGACCAATGAGTGTGTTAAGAATAGTTCTTCTTCTTCATTGTGTCCTGATCAATAGCATGTGTTAGGAATAGTCCCTCTTCTTCAATGTGTCTTGATCAATAGAGTGTGTTAGGAATAGTTCCTCTTCATCATGTATCCTGATCAATAGAATGTGTTAGGAATAGTCCCTCTTCATCTATGTATCCTGATTAATAGAGTGTGTTAGGAATAGTCCCTCTTCATCTATGTATCCTGATAAATAGAGTGTGTTAAGAATAGCTCCTTTTCATCCACGTATCCTGATCAATAGAGTGTGTTAAGAATAGCCCCTTTTCATCCACATGTCCAGCTTCATAGCTTCCCTCACGGCCAGATCTCAGATTTTCAATAAGACACTCCTTGGAGTAGTTAGTCCACATTCTTTCTAATATAGACCTTTTCCCTTTCACCATAACTAGTGTCTTCGGCTAGGCTTAAACAAGAGTGTCTCTGAAATTCTCCACCGTGGCTGGGTGCTGAGATTCTTTATGACCTCTACCTGAGAAGTTAGAGACAGTAGCAATCATTGTCCCTCAGAAAATGTGCACATCTGTATGTACGCCACAATAGCTCAGGTGTGTGTGTGTGTGTGTCTGTGGTCTGTGTGTGTTTGCTTGTTTTTATTGCTAGCCTTAAGAACTTCTGTAATGTGTCACAGTTGATAACAGCACTTTCCCACCCCTTACCTCATCCAGTCTCCTCTTTACTTCCAAGTAGCCTCGTTACACAAAGTGACACAAACATGTTCTTACGCATCATTCCCATTTTCATCTAAGAGTCGGTGTGGTTGGATAATTGAGCCAAGGCCACTCGCTGAGTACTCTGTAGGCAGTGGACTTGAACCTCATCCCATGTAGGCTCTATGCTTCTCAGTCCTGCAGTTCTGGATATTGTCTACTCTACAATGTCTTTGTCTTGCCTACTTGGGCTCCCCTCTCTGAAGCCAAACAGTGAGTGGGTTCATAGGTACTTGTTTCAGACACTTGCACTGAAAACTTTCAGGCTCCTCTGAAGGGAAGATAACCGGGAAATAAAAGGTCCCCCATCCTTGTCTGGTCCCATGAAAGGACAGATGATTGTTGGAACACAGTAATAATGATGTCTAGCTTAATATAGGAAAGCAGGAGCTCGGTACAGCTGCACTGACTGCCCTTCACTATGGCTTACTGTAGTCCTAAGAGCATTAGCACACCCCCTTTCAGGATGTGAAGCCTTGCCTAGATACCATTTAGATGTCCGGAAGAAGTCAGTTCTTGCTGACTAATGCACTTGACATGAGGGTAAAATGTAGTCTGCTGAGTGAGTCACGCTTTGTCCATAGACATCTGACTGGGGTGAGAGGATTTTTTTTTTTTTTTAGAGACAGGGTTTCACTATGTAGTCCTGGCTCTCCTGGAACTCACTCTGTAGACCAGGCTGGCCTCAAACTCACAGAGATCTGCCTGCCTCTGCCTGCTGAGTGTGGGATTAAAGGAACGTGACACCATTGTGAGATGATTCTAGCAGGAGTTTGAAAATATGTTGCAGATCCTGAGCTGAGTAAAGCGTCTTTAGCGTCAGGTTGAATTTTCCCATTTGTCACTGAAATGTGACATAGACATAGAAACATGGAAACCATGTTCTCTTTTGTATGTGGGACTTTATAGATTATATGAGGAAACAAAGACATGTGGGGGCTAAGGTCAGACGGAAAAAAGATGCAGCTACGCAGGATGAACATGTCTAAGATTAATCCAGTAACAGAAAGACTGTCATTTCATAGAGTTAACCTTTGTTTCTTTCATTTGGTGAGAACTTCCAAATCTTCTCTAATGGCAAGGCTCAATGTATAGCAACCATTATTACATGTTGGATGGAGATATCCTCGAGGGCATGAACTCAGTACTCTTTATTGAAAAGTACGTTCTTCTCCTCAGTTTTTAAATTTTGATCATGTTTTATGGGCTTGTATCTGAGCTCTCAGTTCTGTACTTTTGGTCTATGTGTCTGTTTCCATGCCAGTACATATTTTTATAATTATTATGTCTTTGTGAAATTAAATTCGATGGCAATGTGTGGTGACTCTAACTTTGTTCTTTCTCACTTTTGCTCTGGTATTTCAGGATCTTTTATGGCTTCAAAACATTTTTATAGCTTTTTTATCATTATCTTAGAGTTTTCAGCATATAGATTATTCATTTTTTGGTTGAATTTATTCATTTATTCCTAAGAATTTTATTCTTCTTGATGCTTTTATAAATGGGCTTATTTTCTTCTCTTCCTTTTTTGAAAGGAAGGATACTGAGAATATAAACCAGGGCCTCCCGCATGCTAAGCAAGCACTTTACTTCTGAGTTATAACCTAGCCCTCAACTTTCTTTCTTTCTCTCTCTCTCTCTCTCTCCTTTCTTTTTTGATAGGTGATTATTAGTGTATGGAAATGCAATTGATTTTGGTATTTTGACTCTGTAATCTTCAACTTTACTGCATTCACCCACTAGCACTAATAGTTTTGTTAAGGAATCTTTATGGTGTTCTACACATTGGATTGTATTGGATTATATAATCCACAATCTACAGTTATTTCCATTTCTTTGTTTCTGATTTATATGCCTTTTATTTCCTTTCTTTATCAGTTGGCCTTGATAGTATTTCCAGTTTATGATGAGCAGATGTGGTGAAAGTAGGTTTCCTTTTCTTGTGCCAAATCTTAGGAAAGGGTTTTCTGTTCCCCCATTGGTCATGGTGTTCACTGTCAGTTTTTCATGAATGTTCTGTATTATTGTACTGGTTAGTTTCTTGTTAGCTTAGCACAATCTTGGAACAACTATAGAGAGGAAACTTTAGTGGAGAAAATGTCTCCATCAGAGTGGTCTGTAGTCAAGTCTATTGAGGCATTTTCTTGATTAAAGACTGGTGTGGGAGAACTCAGCTCATTGTTGGTGAGACCACCCCTTGTCAGGTGGGTCTGGGTTGTATAAGAAAGCAAGATGTGTAAGACAGAGCAAGAAGTCAGTAAGTAGCACTCCCTCGTGACTTCTGTTTCCATTCCTGCCTCCAGGTTCCTGTCTTGAGTTCCTGCCCTGATTTCCTCAGATGATGGGTTAGAAACCTGAGCTAGAACAGACTCTTTGCTTTCCAAGTTGCTTTTGGTCATAGTCATTATAATGGCAACAGGAAGCAAACTATAACAATTATTTTACATGAATTTATTTCTGTTTGTAATTTTAAAAAATGTATTACAAAAACACGTTGAATTTTGTTAAATGTATTTTTGTGTCTTTTAAATGGTCATAGTAGTAAATAAAATATTTTACTTTGCTAATTAACTGTATATACTTGGAGTAAACAAACCTTGCACTCTCTGAGTAAGTCTCCCTAAGTCAAGATGAATATTTTTTTATGTGATATTGAATTTTGTTTGCTTGTATATTTTTGAGGACTTTTGTATTTATGTCCATCAGGGATGTTGGCCTCTAGTTTTCTTGTGACATCTTTTGATTTAGGATTGGGGTAATCTGACCTCATAAATGCATTTACAGATGTTTGCTCTGCTTCTGTCTTTATTAATTTGGAACAGGCTAAGAGGCATTCTTTGGATGTTTGGGAGAATCAGTTTTAAACTCATCTGGTCATCTAGTCAGGTGTTTAATTTCCATGTTTAGGCTTTCTATCATATGTCTTCTTGGTCAGTTCTCATTGGTTGTATATCTTTGCACTCTCCTTTGGTTTTCCAATTTATTGGCATGTGATCACTCATGTTATGATCTGTTTTTATTTCTGAGGCCTCCTCTATTTTTTTTCTGGGTCAAGCTAAGGGTCTGTCATGTTTGATAATTTTTTTTTAAATCAACTCATTTAATAGTCACAGCTTCTTCTCTTTTAGTTACTGAACTAAGATACTCAAGATGCATCCATACCAATTTAGGGTATTGTCATGGCTCTTGTTGGTCCATGATAATTTGATGATAAGAAACCATATTCTTTGGTTGCAGGACACAGAAAAATCAAGCTATAACTGACAGGGACATTCTCTCCCTGTTTGCAAGCTTTCATAGTGTTGAAGGGTGCTATCCAGGTTGTTAAGGGGGAAAAAGACACCAATGCTCTTAGGTCTAGCCTTAGGCATTGCATGCTGCAATCCTGACCTGCCAGACAAGATGTGTCTACTAGTGGAATAGTGAAAGATTTTTTTCATGCCTCTGTAGATGACCCCACACCCATGCCCATCTGAGCAGAGATGATTGAACTCAGTAGGCAAAAATAAATTAAAAAATTAAAAATACAAAAAAGATGTTCAGTTGGGGAGGAAGATATGTTGGCGATATCTTAGGGGGAGTTGTAGGTGAGGAATTGGGTGGATATACCATGATTCACTGTGTACATGTATGAAAATTTCAAAGAATAATTTAAAAAATAATGTTAAAATATCAACTCAATTTTATTTATTCTGTAGTTTATATAGTCTTTATTTGGCATAGTTCTGTTAAGATCTTTGTAATTTCCTCTCTGCCTACATAGAGTTAAAGTCTTTCTTGAGATATTAATTAGGTTATTTATTGGGAATATTTAAAATAATGTAAGCATTCATTGCTCAAAATATTTTATTACAATTTCATTGGTTCCAAGGTATTTTAATGTTGCCTTTTTGGTTTATTTTTTGATCTTTTTATTGTTCAGATGAATATGCTCTCGTGTGAATTTTCTGGGTTTCCTGATAGTTTACATCTCTAGTTTCATGTTGCCATTGTTGGAAAAAGATTTATGACATGATTTCTGTCTTCTCCAGTTTTAACAGAATTGTGGTAACACATTTCCTAATGCGTGATCTGTGCTAGAGAAGGGTCTCTGTATTCTTGAGAAAAATATGTATTCCTCTGTTGATAGATGTAATGTCTTGTGGATCTCTCTTAGCTCCATTTGGATGAAAATGGAACCCAAGGCCAATCTTTCTTTCTTGGACTTTTGGTCAGCAAATCCATCCATTGTTGAAAACGATTATTCCTATTATTATATTGTGGTCTGTGGCTCCTTTCAGATCAGTTACTATGTGCTTTCTATATTTTAGACTTCTTAAGTTGGATGAATTTATTTTTATAATTGTTATGTCATCTCATCTTGCCTACTTTATGAATTAATCTCTTTATCCTTATACAATTGCTGCCTTTGTTTCTTATGACAGTCTTTTGACTTAAAGTCTGTCTTGACTATAATTATAGCTACCTCTGCTCCTTTCTGGTTTTCATTTGCATATGATATGCTTTCCTTTCTCCTTATATTTTCTATATGTGTATCATCAAAGATGAATTGAGTCTCTTGCAGGCAGCGTGGGCCTTACAATTTTAATCCATTTACCTACTCTGTCTTTTTATTTGAAATTTTAGCACATTTCACTTATGTTTAATGATAAGTCAGGATTCACAATTGAGTGTTAGTTTTTTTCTATTTTTTTAGATCCTTTGTTGCTTTCTTTCTCTCCTGTTGGCTTTGTGATTTGATAGTTTTCTGCAGTTGTATACTTGGACTACTTCTTCTTTATCATTGGTGTAACTTCTGCAGGATTTTTTGCTTTATGGTTGCTATGAGGCTTATATAAAACATCTTATAGTTATGCTGGTCTATTTTGTGCTGATAACAATTTAAATTTGGTTACATATAAAAACTTCACAGCTTGAGCCAATAACCACATATGTTTTATATTTTTGGATGTCAGTTTCTGTCGTCATATTTTGTATCCATTATCAAGTTAATGTGGCTTTAGATACCTTAATACTTTTTTCTCTTAATGTTTATTCTAGGGTCCTAAGTGATTTATTCACCAACACCAGTATTATTCTGAGCTCGACCTTTTATATTGAGTTTAATACTTTCTTATGGTTTTATGTTATGACTAGCAGCCTTGTTTTAGCCTGGAATATTCTTTTTGCCAACGTCGTGAGGCAAGTGCTGTAGAGACTGACTATGGCTGCTCTGCCTTCTCTGTGAGCATACTCACTTCCTTGGCTTACTTGCTTGGTTAAGAAGTTTTGGTTGAAGGAATTTCTTATAGCACCTCAAATGTATCATTTCACTTTCTCTCAACTTGCAAGATTTTTCTCTTTGAAAATATGCTTATAGAAAAATATGTCTCTTTTTCTACTATTGCTTTCAAAAATCTATGTCTTTGATTTTGACATTAATCCTGTACCTATGTATTCATATCGCCCTCATGGTTGGGAAGTTTGCAGTCATTATTTCTTTTTTTTTCTTGTTATTTATTTGTTTGTTTTTATTCTTTTTGAGACAGGATTTCTCTGTGTAGCCTTGGCTGTCCTGGTACTCACGTTGTAGACCAGGCTGGCCTTGAACTCAAGTGCTGGAATTAAAGGCCTGCACCACTACTACCCAGCCTACTATTTCTTTTAATAAGTTTCATTTCTTTTATGATTATCTCTCTCCTCTATGAGAATTTCTCTCTCTCCCTCCCTTAATGCCCCCTCTTTCCACACCCCCTACGTACAGCATTTTGAGGCTCATGTTCCAGAGATCTATAGGCTTTTTTCATCCATCCCCTGTTTTCCCCATGCTGCATAATTCCAAGTGACCTTCCTCGCTACCAAGTGACCAGTTTGCTCCTTCTTTCTTCTGAGGGGTCTAACCTGTTCTCTGTTGCATTTTACTGCTCAGGTATTATGGTTTCACCTTCAAATTTTCTGTTTCATTTTTTTCTATATATTTTTTAGTTCATTATTATTTCTTTTGTTATATTGTGGTTTACTGAGCTGCCATACAATGATCATTTTGAGTTCTTTGACTGGAAATGAACAGACCTCTAACTTTTGGGGGTGAGATACAAGAAATAAACCATCTTTCTTTGAGAAACTATTTCACTGATGACTTATAATCCTGATAGCCTTGGAAAAGGTATTTGCATTTTAAAGGATCCATATCTCTCCCAAATTTTACCGAGTTGCTCTGGCAAGTAAGACCTTTACTCAGGTGGATTGGGCCATAAGGAAGCATGCTGCAGTTTGCTGTAGAAGCTAATTGCTAAAAAATAAACACACACAGCTGCTCCACATCTGGAGTGGGGCTTGGTGTTTCACCAGCCCAGAAGGCAGTGCTCACAGCAACAGGCGACTGCCCTGTCCTGGGTGGCAAAAGCTGTAGGGATGCCTGCAGTGGACAATGCCAGCCAGTGATGTAACATACTCAGCTGCAGTGGCCAGATGAAGGCAGATGCATGATGGCCATGTCCAGCTGCAGGCATATGCATGAATCGTGACGGCTGAGAGCAGAGGTATTGAGCAGGGCCAACTTATGGGTGCAGGCAAATGTTTTCACTGGGTGATAACGGTATGCATGCACATGATTTTGGAGGGAAGCTGTGGCCTGGGACAGTGAACAACTGGATCTGTGAGTGTCCATACAGATGAAGGGGCCAATTGGGGGTAAAAGCACAGTGATGGGAGAAGGGTCAAGCTGCTTGCCACATGCAACTTTAGGAGCTGAGCTAATAGCAAGCACTGACTTGCATCTTGGGTCAGCCTGCACAGTGGTGATAGGTCTCTAGACTGGAACCCAGACTAAATTAGCAGCTACTTCTCATTTCTCTTGAATGAAGCCAACTTAAGTCTGACTCCGAGTCTCCATTCCTGGTAGCGAAATCATTGTCAGCCATTATTGGTCTTATCTTGTCTAATCAGTGCATCAAAGCTCTATCCGTGGGCAATGGACACTATAGAGGAATGTGTGGCATGGGTAGAGAAGGGGAATATTACTAGGGCAGGAGGAGCAGTTCCCTAGGTAGTGTTTGAAGCCACAGTGCTGTTGTCAATCTCTACCCTGATTTCTCCCCATGTGCTTTTGGTCTTCAGCAGTGGCTCTCAACCTTCTTAATGCTGTGACCCTTTAAAACAGTTCCTCGTGTTGTGGTGACCCCCCCAACCATAAATTACTTTTGTTGCTACTTTGTAACTGTAATTTTGCTGCTGTTATGAATCATAAATATGCTGTTTTCCAATGGTCTTAGGTGACCCCTGTGAAAGGGTCATTTGATACCAAAGGAGTTGCAACCCACAGGTTGAGAACCACTGGTTTTCAAGAAAGTGTCTACCTCTATTTTGATGTTCATAAGAGATCTCTTTCCTATATATCTCCCTTATCCCTAAACTTTGAAGTATCCTTAGTGACTCTCATCTTTCCTAAGCACTATTCTTCAAAGCACTTCTGCTTTTCTTACTGGAAACAATACCTTATGAGATCTACTTCCAATAACCATACAAGGCTGAAATAACCTAAGTGAATGTTTTAATAAACAACCACATCATGTTCAGAGGATCCGAGGGATGAAGTATGAGAAGGAACAGTGCTGTGTGCTCAGGCTGGCCAGGCTGCTTTGAGGGAAGAGGGAGTAGTAGGGGCCTCTTCCCCTGACTTAGAGACTATTTGCTAGGTCCCTATATTTTGGTCAGAATCCAAGACTTCTGACTCCCTTGAAGCATATATTAACTCCACACTACCTGTGCCTCATTTTTCCTTCTTACTTATTTGGTGTAGAGTTGGTTCCTCCTGTGTTTTAAGCATGTCATCATCTTCCCTGGATCCTGTCCCTTTACTTCCTTGCAGAATCAACATCAGCATCAACAGGTGTTCCTCAGACATGGATTTTCATTGTCTTCTAGCTTTTTGGCTATCATCATACCACTGCTCTTCAGAAAACAGCAGACAAAAATGCCATTACCTTCACCTTCCATCTCTCCCCAGCTCCTTCCACAAGCCTCTCCATTGTCCAAAGCCTTCTTCTTTTTTTGGCAACACTGACTTCTGCCTCCAGGGCTGCAGTGACTAGGAAACAGCCTGTGCAGCTCCAGGCTCGGAGACAGATGGGCTCTGCCACTCACGGTACATTCTCCTTGAGAAATACACTGTATGCCTTTCTAAATCCCAAGGTCTTCGTTTCTAAGGTGGTATCAGTTCAGATGAGCTTGGAAGACGATTGTCAGGATGTAATAAAGTGTAGGTAATTTTTTACCACAGTCCATGCACATAATGCATAGTAAAGATGCAGACATATTCCTCTTCATGCGTATTTCACCCTTGACCTGAAAACCTACCCCTCCTTCTTACACCCCTTCAGTATGGTGCTCTTGGCAAATTCCTGCTCATCTTCTAATACTCTGCCCTCAGCTGGTACCTGTTGCCACTTGCTTCCCCGTGCCCTGTCCAGTGTGCTCCTTCTGCTCTCTCACGGTCCCTGATAAATTCTCTCACATTTATTCAGTGTTCTGCCTCCATCCTCACACTGCTCCCAGGCAACCTGGAAGACAGGAACAGTGCTGAAAAAAAACTGTCTACACAGCCTTGGCAGGGTCTGACGTGTGAACACTCAAGGACTTGTCACATTTAACTCTATAAGCTATTAAATGGTGCTTACCAGTAAAGTTGGGCATGGTGGCATGCATCTGTAATTCCAGTGCTTCTGTGACCAGCTGGGGAAGCAGAGGTAAGAGAATCCTCACAGGTCAGCTAGCCTGGCATCTGCCATGGCGAACCAAAGACTGTCTCAAGTAAGGAACCAAAGACTGACTCAAGTAAGGTGGAAGACAAGGATGTAAAGCCTAGGCTCTCCTCTAACCTCCACACTCATATGGAAGTGCATGCTCTAAATACTCACACACACATAGACACACGGGGGGGCACTATTATGTACACTTTACATATGAGGAAACTGAGGCGTGGAGTGGTGAAAATTGCCACACACCCCTAGTATGAGTAAATGGTAAATGGGGGAGCTGGTATTTGAACATGGCTTTAACCTTTTATCCCACATCTGGGTTCAATATTGTCTACCATGGGGAAATTTTATATGCCCTGCCTATTTGCAGAGTTTTGAACACCATGGTAGATACATGTAAAGTTTATAAACTATAAAACCATAATTAATGAGTGAATCCATTAATTTCTGCTAAAAGTATTATATAAATATGTATCATGACAATGTTAAAATGAGAGCATTGTAAGAATGATGCTTCATAGAAATGAGATGGGTAATATTAAATTTTTCACCCCAGTTTTAAGTTACTGGAAGCGTACTTTCTTGTTTTCTGTTCTATCAGAGGAAAGTAAACCTAGAATATAGTTTAACTTATGTCACCTCTGGAGTGTGGCCCTACAATCACTTTTCTGCAGGATCAATTCTACTTAGGAACAGCTGTTGAGAACAGATGAACTTCTTCAAATGGCCCTGGGGAGAGAAAAAAAAGATAATGGAAAGCTATTTGACCTTTTTCCAAAGCAAAAACCAAACCCTGATCTTGACTGGCATGTTCAGCATCAAGGAGCTTTTGATCAGTTCTTGTAACAAACACCCAGGATGATCACTCACCGCTCGCTAACACGAAGCACAGATCTCCAAGCAGATCTGATGGCTGCTTCTACTTCAGTTCCATTAACAGGCCCCGGTGGGCTACAGGGAAGACACATGGGAAGTACTTGTGAGTGTTTCTTCAGGGCAGCTAGACCTGATGCAGAATCTCTGGGAGAGAATTTTAAAGAGTTGCACTGGGAACAAGGATCAAGGTGGAACACAGGGGTTAACTGTCACTGAGGCCAATCAGTTGTTTAGAGTGTCATACAGAACTTAACTTGACCTGCCAGCAACATTTTCAGGACATTTCCCATGCTAATTAATATCAGTTAATTGTGTTTATTGTTGCGCAGGGGATTAAGGTTGAGTCATAACAAAAATTATTTTAAAGTATGTTATGGCTCAGTTTGCATCAGTAGTTTCATTTCTGTTCCATGTGCCTGTAGGAAGGAAAGAGGAATGAATTTTCTGGATGACCAACATTTGAATTGCTTGTGAGTGATAAAAAGAAGCCACACAGAGAAGTGGTTAGAGATGATATATTAGGCAAGACTTTAGTCAACACCTGAATGATGACAGCTGCCCCCCAAAATCTTTCCAAGCTTCACAACTGCTGCTTAATGCATCAGGGAAGCATTGTTTTCGAAGCCTTGTTGGAGGTGCTGGTGCAGATGACTCTGTCCCCTCTGACATCTCAGAAGAGTTTCCCATGCCATTCATCACTGCACCAGCATACTCGTGATTTAAAGATGCTGTCACCGGGCTATCTGTTATAATCACACAACACCCACAGTGCTGCCAGGACCATAAACCAGAGGGCACTTGTCAAAGCTATTCTGGTTTCATTTGTTTATCAAAGGATGCATGTTCCATGTCCTTTTCAGGTGACTTCAGAGAAGTACTACCCTTAGATAGTGGTTAATCATGTGGTTAATCCTTCGGGCAGGGCCAGTCCATGTATAGCCCTCTCACTATGTATTCAGGTGTGGCTCAATAGTCACTACAAAGGACAGACACTTATTTGCAGAAATTCCACAGGTTTGGTGCCTTTAGATACCAGGATAAGGAATATAGAAGTTATTTATCCTCTTCTCTAGAAAGGTATCTCTCAGATGAAAAGTCTTAGGGATTAGAAAACCACATACACTGTAAGGAGAGAGATGAATCTTAGAAACCACTTAGACCAAATCTTTGACTTGAAATGAGGCCCAGAGGCACAGGAAGTAAGTCCCCAGATCAGTGAACAGCAAATAGTGGAGGTCCAACTGAAATCAGAGTCAGGGTTAGATTTCCTGTCTCGGCACCTGAGATCTTCGGCTAGGATGCAAACATGGATCACGGTAGTAGAAGCCACCATCCACTCTGGGTCATCAGTGGCCTCTTACAGTCCTGTTGTCCTTTATCTCCAGTCCAGACTGTTCCCTTGAACTTCGAACGGAAAGCACCCCAAGCTCTACAGACTCAAACTGAGTCCGTTGACTTCCACTACCCTCTCCCTGTTTTCTCAGCTCGCCACGTGGCACCCAAGCCACAAAGGCCCCCGGTGCAGAGCTCGGTCTTTTCCAAGGCATCCCTTTGCTTGCCTGGCCTGCTCTGCTCCCTTCAAGCACCTCTCGTCTGAATGTTAATATCCCTTCCCCTCTGTGGCTTCGCTTCAGCCTTTCTTCGCTTCTCTCCTTGTGTTCTGTGAGCCAGCCCAGCCGGTCTCCCGTGATCTGTCTTTGTCAAGCTTCTCCTTCACCATCTATCTGATGACATAAGATCTGTGCACTTTGTTATTCTGAGCCAGGAGGTGTGCGTGCAGGAACAGTATTGGACCAGCCAGTGTCTACAGCTGAGTCCTGTAGGTGACCACAGGAACAGCTCAAGGACTCATTTTGCTGAGCCCAGCCACACAAGATCCTTGTTATATGTCTTTACATCAATTAGTTATCCAGTCTAATTTAGAGCAGGTTTAAAAAAAAACAAAAAACTCCCATCCAGTGATTTTTTTGGCAGCTCATTGGCCTGGTCCTTGGTAGGGATGCTTTTATTTATTTATTTATTTATTTATTTATTTATTTATTTATTTATCTAGTGAGTATATTGCCTAATTGCCTGGCAAACAGTAGGTGCTTAAGGTTTTATGGACTGAAGGGATGCAGGAACGCAATTCTTTATGTGCTTGAACGACAGAAGGCTCTGTAGAGAAAATGTAACAGGATCGTTTCACTTATGGATGGAGACACTGTGTGTGGTTCAAAGGAAGTAAATCTCATTGTAAACAGAGCCTGTCTGGCCTGGCTGTTCCCATGAGTCTCCTGTCCCCATGGGCTTCCCTGCTGTGATGTCACTGGTCTCTGTTGTTACTGAGAGGTTTCTTCTGTTGTCACTGGGCTTCCCATGTCCTTGGTTTGCCGTGTGGAGTGACCCAAATGGCTCCTGCATGAACTCAATTCTTCTTCCTACGACAACTTTCCAGGCAAAGGGCACCACCTGCTTTCCTGTCTCAGTCCAGTGGGTCTCCAGTGCTCCAGTTCTTTCATTGTGGGCCCTGGACATTGCCCCTCATCCTCTGTACCCCATTTCTTTGGCAGCAGTCAGCCCCAGCATCATGCACTGAC